>NC_091625.1:87494196-87797226 GCF_027580195.1 Bos mutus | reverse complement strand
GCAGCCTGGATTCTCCCAAGTTATTCTCTTCCGTGTTCTATAAGGGGAGAGTCAATTTTATGACTCAAGGAGTCCTGAACACATGATCTAAAGAAAATAAAAATCCAAACCACAGTGGCAGGCACGTCCTTTCATTGTGGAAGAGAGTACTTAGGAAAATAGCAAATCCTATTAATTACTTTCCAATATCTGGTCTGCAAGGCGTTCGCAGAGCCTAAGGATTTTAGGAGTCCTAACAACACAGACTGGGGAAGGTTCTGGGAGGACGTCACACACTCACCGTTCCAACCAATGGGTAAATGAATCCGGCGCCTATGCTGGCCCGGACGTCACTAATGGGTAGAATGAAACCCTTGGGTACGCCTTTCTTGTCAGGTTGGTGAGACAGGGAGAGGTGGGTCTTCGCCATGCAGATGGGCAAATTTCCAAATCCCTGTAAGAAAGGCAAGAAAAAGCGATCCTTGAGCAAAAATGTTCTTTGTACTTGTTTGACCTGCACCCCCCTCCAGAACCCCCACGGCTCAGATCCACACACACAGTAGCGCTTGTTACTGCTCGTTCAGAGCAAGAAGATGGGAGCGCAACTCAGCTACACCTGATCACCACCTGGCAGGCTGAGGCTGTCTATTACTTATTCTGGATAATTCTTATTGCAGAAAGACACTATTACGTGTGTGTTTGAAGGGAGGGTGGCTCCTTGCTGGCACGGCAGCAGCAGCTGTAGAAACCACTTTCCAAGAATATTAATATCCGGGACTCAGAAAGGTAATCTGGAGAAGGCTCCGTAATGAGGCTTTTAGTCCCACTGTTCACTCGTTCTTGGCGGCTGTCAGCAAGCAAAGGGCCCCTTTGTGTTGCTTTATGAATCACGGCTATTTGATCTGCGATTACATTATATGAACTGAGATGAGGTCACTATTTAAGCCTCTTATTTTTAAGGACCAAAGGCGATGCCTGACCCAGAGTTTTCAAAGGTGAAAGGGCAGGAAGTCACATGTGGGGCCTCACAAAAAGTACAGTGTCCTTGCAGCCTGGTCCCGATTAAGGGGACACAGTGCCTCCTCAGACACTTGGCTGATCAACTGCAACCACACACTTGACACATAACTTTTAAGGAACATTCTCTGGGTGGACAGACAGAGATAAAAGGAATGAAATCTCCAGAGGTAACCCACACAGAATTTCTTATGATTCAATCTAGGACTATTTGGAAAATTTTATTGAACTATCAACTGAGGGGTGGGGTGGGGCTGTTCTCTATTCTCTTAATAGATGCTGATCAGAAATCTGCTGGGGTTAATCAAGATTGCTCTGCAGAAACAGTGCCCAGAATTTGGGGTTTCAGAGATCAATCAAACATTGAAACAATTTTTGTGAACTGATAAGGGTTTGCCAATTTAAAAGTTTACCAGTTAAGAATATATTTTTAAAAAACCCAGCATGCTATGTACTATCACCCTATTACTTTGTAAATTTTTAAGCCTCAGAAAAAAGTCAGGAAGGATCTAATATTGGATTTAACAATAGTCCTTAAATAGCATTATTAAAAACTCATGGGGGAAAATAATCCTCATGACAATGACCTTATTTTACTCATTTCATTGCACATGAGTCAAAATTTCACTGCAGAACAACGTCAGTGTGTACAGCAAATTTTAGGAATCATTTTTCTTTTTTTTTAAATACAAGTCAAGAGCATTCTAAGCCCTTGGAAAATTCTAAGAAGAAATGAGTTGTTGACTATCTTATCAAATCTGGGAGAATACTCTGGTGAGAGTTGGTAGTATAGGACAAAATATTAAATATGCATTAAAAATAGAATTTAAGAGCTGGGGAGATGAAAAAATATATCAATGATACTCCTCATGAAGGAGCATCCTCTTTTGCCAGCAAACTCCTGAAGAGCTCTGAGTTCTATTGATCATAGTAAACAGGAGGGGACGTTTGAGGCACAGGGCCCCTTTGGTCAGGGTGGATGAACACACTCTGCGGAGCCTATCCGACATGACTATTATGGGGCTAGACTCACGCTGCTGCATCTTGGTCACCTGCACAGCAGAAGGGAAGGGAGTCTTCACCCATGGTGGACAACCTCAGCACCAAGCCAAGGAAGCACTTATACAAAAAAGGACACCAAGCACCCCATCTTTACGCACGGCAGTCTTATTTGACTAACCTGGCACTGTGCTAACATTTTTAAGACAGTAAGAGGAAGCACTACAGATCATTTAACTCTGACTCCACAGCTGCACACCCAAGAACACTTTTAGTGTTTCTGGCTGATAAGCAGTGCCTAAAGATCACACACCACAGATAAACGTGGATACAACCTGTATTAGACACATTTATAACCACAAAAGTCAAAGATGTGTATGTCAGAGGGTATATTCTCTCAACATAACTACAGTCAATATCCTATCCAAGGATATTAACTTAATTTTTGTAGACCACACAGTAGATTAAGCCAAATTCAGCTGGCAGAACATATGCCAGCTCTCAATTCAGGGTGAATAATTACAAAAGCTTAAGCTGGATTTTTTTTCCCTAAGAGTACAACTTTTACCTGTTCCGTGTAACGATCTATTTTGGATTGTGCTTCTGGAGAGAGTTCAATATCTTTGGCTCCATAGACAGACTGGGCAATGGTTCTTATCTTTTCCACAATTGGAAGCTGGACAAACACAAATGACAACAAAAATGTTAAGCTTCATCTGGTTAAAAAATTAATAGAAAGCCTAGTGAGATTTTCTGTAATTGCTTAAAATTCACTACCAGATTCCCTTCTCATCAACTCCAGTATTTGAAGCAACCTCTTTCTCTTCTTTCATCCTTAATGTACTGAAATCAGAGATTAACTCACAAATAACAAGCATTAGGTATTAAGCCAGTCCTGCTGCTGCTGCTGCTAAGTCGCTTCAGTCGTGTCCGACTCTGCACGACCCCATAGAAGGCAGCCCACCAGCTCCCCTGTCCCTGGGATTCTCCAGGCAAGAACATTGGAGTGGGTTAAGCCAGTCCAGAGGCTACTTATCTACTTAAATCACTTTTATCCATTACATCTTTATAAAAAATGTACCATTACTATGTTTTTTGATGGTTTTTATGTCAGAATGAAAGTCTCCTGACTAAACAGTGCTGATGTTTAAGTAGGTCTCCACTTGGGTTATAAGGTAGTTAAATGTAATAATACTAAGGAATAAATATGTTTTTTATGAGTAAGAACGGGTTGAGATTTTAATATAAATGCTGGAGTGATTCAACATTTTATTGGAAAACTAGAGGTTGACCCTAGCGTCACTTTAGCAATGATGAGACATCAGGAGAAGGGGGGACATCCGAGAAGACTAGGTACGGGCAAATAAGTGTGTGGGGAGGAAACGGAAAGATTTTCCATAATGTTGGATATAGACTGCTGGTAAAATACTAAAAGTGTTCTTAAGAAACAAGAGGGCTTCCCCGGGGGCTCAGTGGTAAAGAATCTGCGCGCCAGTGCAGGAGACACAAGTTCAACTCCTGGCTGAGAAGATTCCACACGCCTCGGAGCAGCTAAGCCTGTGCAGCACAACTACTGAGCCTGTGCTCGAGATCCCGCGAGCCGCAACCACCGAGCCCATGTGTCCTAGAGCCTGTGCTACACGAGAGAAGGCCCGGCAATGAGAAGCCCACGCGCTGCAACTAGAGACAAGTCTGTGCAGCAATGAAGACCTAGCACGGCCAAAAACAGATTTTAAAAAGCTTTTTAAAAAAGAAACAAGGATGATTAATTAGGAAAGGAATGTTCCATAGATGAAGTGATTCTTAATTCAAGCAAAGCATCTGACAAAACTGCTCCTAATTTTACTGCGGGTAGGAAATACATAGGCATAATGAAATGTAGTTGGTGGATTACTGTTTGGTAAAGTGCTGCTGGACCAAGTGCTGACTGAATGCACACCAGCCAAGGGGAAGAAGCCTCTTGTGGGCCACCTCCAGGACCTTGCTGTACAGTGGCAAATGGTACATCTGCATGAATCACTGTTGATATGCACAGGAGGGAGAGTTACCGAACAGGAGAAAATAAAAGCTTGTTCTACTTTCTCAATAGGACAGAATCCCAAACTGCTTTAAAATGTGCTTTTCATTACCACAGTTTTTATTACTGTAGAGGTGCTCTGTGGTCTGGAGCTGAAATATTGAATGTTTCTATGAATAAAGAAATTAAGGTGCAAGTCATTATGATCTTTCACTGAAGGACATAAAAGAGGATCTGAATCAAAGGAGAGAAACTTCCTTCATGGATGAGGAGATGCAACACTGAATAGAGGTCGGGTCTCTCAAACAATCTATTAGTTCAATCCAATTCCATTAAAAATCCCAAAAGCACTTGCGTTACTTGGCCAATCAATTTTAAAATTGCTAATGAAGAGTAATGGCATAAATAGGTAAGATAACTTCATAAATAAATAAAACCGAAAGAACGAAGGTACGGGACCTGCCATACCAGGTATCAATCACACTACAAAACGATGCTAATGGATTCCACGTGGTATTGGCACAGGACAAGAAGGTTAATCAAGCTGAGATAAGGAAGAACACAGGAGGACACCTCAGCAGGTGTGGGACAGCATACAGCAGACACGGAACAAAACAGGGCAAGGGCTGACCCTGCAGCTGACGTCTGGCTGGAGAGAAATACAACGAAATTCCTACCTCTCACCAGGCCCCCAGGTAAGTTCAATATGGAACAAAGGCAAAGCCTTCTAAATTAAAACTTTATACACTAAGGGAAAAAATTGGGGAACTTTATGATCCTAAAGGAGGGAAGGATTTCTTCAACAAGGTAACAACAGAATATACCTTAAAGTAAATGACTTATAGATTTGATATCAAAATTTTAAATTTCTTGTATTAAAAAAGACATCGGGAATAAGAACAAAGCATAAAGAACAGTGTAGGGGGAGATACATGCAAATACTTAAAAGACTGGTTACTAGAATGCATAAAACTTCCACAAATTCAGGAAAAGACAGACATATGTAATATTGGTTGACAGAGTAACCAATAACAATATGAAAAATCCCCAATCTCATTAGTATTCAAGGAAAAGCAAATTAAAATGATGAAAAACCAATTCATACCCATGAGATGAATGAAACCGAAAGTCTGTGACTATCAAGTGTAGGGGAGGCTATGGGGAAGATGATCCTTACAGATTTCTTGGTTGGGATGTTAATGGTCTCATCTACCACGAAAGCTTCATTACTGGCCTCTTCACTCTTAATATACCCTCTACAGTAAGTCTAACCTTCCTAGTAACTCTAACCTTCTGCTAAAATTCCCTGAGGCTCACTCTAAGATCTACCTCGAAGACCAACATCTCCAGGAAACATACACTGACCTTCCTCAAGCACACGTGGGTGCTCTCTTCTTTGCCATCTGATGGCTGTGGAACACTCTGACCTGGGTGTCATACAGGACCAGAGATTCAGCAGGGCCTGGCAGCAAATAGCCACTAGCAACGTCCACACTCTCTTGGGGCACTCCGATGGCCCTCAAATGGTAACAGTGCCAGGATCAAGCTCACCCACTCTACTGGATGGCAAAGGGCCTTTTGTTAACCGTGTCATAAGAGAAATGAGAAAAGAAATATTTACCTCTAGATGGGACAAATCTAGAAAGAAATGATAATTATTTTCCAGGAAGGCAGAAGGTAGGGAAAGGACGGAAATGATTAAAGGAAATGGGAAAGCTATAGTAACCAGAGCTGCCTTCCTCGGTCTGAGCTCAGGGTAAGCCTGGGATGGCTCTAGGCTTGTTGCAAAAGAATGACCACAAGAGTGTCAAGTTGAGACTGGGTTAGAGAAAACTCGAGGGTAATTTTTAAAAGATTTCACATTTATTAGCTGAAGAATTGAAAATAGCCTATAAACTCTTTGAGGTCAAGGACCACCTCCTGTTCCCCTACAGGTGGGATTGAGCCCCTGGGGTAGGGTCTCAATACACAGTTGAATAAATGAATACATATTTTCTGAACTTCCTGTTGATGAAGCAAGGATTCCAGGTGGTGCAACAGTTATAAAAGATTATGTGTGTGTGTGTGTTTAGTATCTCAGTCATGTCTCACTCTTTGTGACACTATGGACTGTAGCCTGCCAGGCTCCTCTGTCCATTCTCCAGGCAAGAATACTGGAGTGGGTTGCCATTTCCTCCTCCAGGGGATCTTCCCAACCCAGAGATGAAACCTGTGTCTCTGTTAACACAACTTTTGCATTTAACAAACTAAAAACTGCACCAATAAGGCAGCTCCATTGGATATGATCTATTTATGTTGTTTCAGCAGGCAAGGAACTTCCTGCTGTTTCTCTGCTTGACTTGGGGGGTGGGGGAGTGTAATCTTTAAAGATAAAAGAAAGTCAAGTTCAGTCCAATGATTTTGATCTGAACTTGATATTCACTTGTACTGCTCTGTTTTCAGTGATAGCTTTTATAAAATAAATAAAATGGTAAAATAAATAATACATGGATACGTATTCATCATCCCTGGCATTCCTCCAACTCCCTAAATACCTACAAATTTATCTGTTCATCACCTCTTCCCTCTTCATATCCCTGATGTCTAGAATAGCGATCTGCAACCAGCAGCCACTCCACAAACATCTGCCAAATGAGCAGCCAGCTATGCCAAGTACTTTCAAGATATCATGGTGTACAAAGAACTTCAGGGGTTTTGTGTACAGAGAATGCCTGTTGGGGTGGGGATGATGACACAGTAAAATATGACAGATTGGAGCGAGTGATAAAGGCTCTGCATATATGTTACTAGGAAAGTCAGAAGATCATAGACTGCAGGGGAAGGCATGGAGATCAGCGTGAGGCTGGCAGGAACTTGAGTGGTGCTTAAAGGATGTGAAAGATTTTAATAAGCAATAAAAGGAAAGATAATTTCACACAAGCTGGAAGGCACACCTCAAGGTGGGAATGGTGGCAAACACAAGGCTTCTTCTGGAAAGAGTGACTGTTCTATTATGCACCATTTCTCAATACACTCATAAGCTACTTCACAAAGTCTGGAGTGTATACCACAATCTTGGATCATTTTGAAACTAAGACTATGTTAAATCTCTATCTTCACCAAGAATATAACTCTGAACATATTCTACATTAATTTCCTCCCAAACCTCTAAAATGTATAAAAATCGCTGAAATACTCTAGAACAGAGTATTCTGATGGAAATTTCTATAAGGATGGCAACGGTCTACAACCACGCTTTCCAGGCCGGAAGCCACCTGCCTCATGTAACTATTAAGTAGCTGAAATGAGGAAATGAGCTCTTAATTTCAGTTAATTCAAACTTCAATAGCTTCCTGTCACCAGTGGCTATGGCTTGGGCAGCACAGCTCTAGAAAGAAACCCTAACTAGGGTCATGTTATCTACAGTTTCTCATTTAGAGTCTGCCCACCTGGAACCCTGGCTGAGTGACACCAGGAAGGAAGGCTGGAGGCTTCACCCTTCACCACATTCATAGTGTTGATGGGGTGATTCAGGCTTAAAGAAGCTGAGCTACTCAAAGATAGATGACATGATCTTTCTTGAAAAGACCTCTGGAATCACTACCTTGATTCCTGAAGAGTCCTGAGAGTCCCTTGGACTGCAAGGAGATCCAACCAGTCCATTCTGAAGGAGATCAGCCCTGGGATTTCTTTGGAAGGAATGATGCTAAAGCTGAAACTCCAGTACTTTGGCCACCTCATGTGAAGAGTTGACTCATCGGAAAAGACTCTGATGCTGGGAGGGATTGGGGGCAGGAGGAGAAGGGGACCGACAGAGGATGAGATGGCTGGATGGCATCACCGACTCGATGGACGTCGTCTGAGTGAACTCCGGGAGTTGGTGATGGACAGGGAGGCCTGGCGTGCTGCGATTCATGGGGTCGCAAAGAGTTGGACACGACTGAGTGACTGAACTGAACTGAACTGAGAGACTATTGTACTAAGTACAGTAATTCAGACAGAAAGACAAAAATCATACATCACAGATGTGCAATCTAAAAAACTGATGCAAATGAACTCATTTACAAAACAGAAAGAGGCATAGACAAAGAAGACAAATTTACAGCTATGAGAAGGGAAGGAGGGAGGGAATAAATTAAGAGTTTGGGATAAACACACACACACAACTATTTATAAAATGGATAAATAACAAGGTTCTACTGTATAGCACAAGGAACAATATTCAACATCATAAGTGTGTGTGTATTCAGTTGCTCAGTTGTACCTGACTCTTTGTGACCCCAGAGAAATGATTCTCAATCCTCATTAGTATTGTTTTCTCTAATCCTCTCAGGTAATCCTTCCTCTGGTTTCAGATAGTTCTTTCACATGCATGTAGTTAATCATGCTAAGTCGCTCAGTCGTTCCTCAGACTCTTGACAACCCTGTGGACTGTAACCTGCCAGGCTCCTCTGTCCATGGGATTTCCCAGGCAAGAATACTGGAGTGGGTTGCCATTCCCTTCTCCAGGGGACCTTCCCGACCCAGGGATTGAACTTGCATCTTCTGCATTGGCAGGAGGACTCTTTACCATTGTACCACCTTGGAAACCCTCAGCATCGTATAATAACCTATAATAGGAAAAATTCTGAAAAGAATATATATATACACATATATATATATATACACATATATATATACGTGTGTATATATATATATATACCTGTATATATTTCAATCACTCCACCGTATACCAGAAACTAACCTAACATTGTAAATCAACTATACTTCAATTAAAAAAAAAAAAGCATGAATCTGCTAGACTTGGGGAAAATAAAATGTAGTTTGTTACATGGCCTTTCCTGTACTTCAATAAAAGTAAATAACATGAACCCACCTTACACCAGGAGCTTCATTACAACACTCCCCCTAGTGTCATGGGAGCAGCTCTGCGTTGTGACTGAGAACAACAGAGCTTTTTATCTTTAACACAAAGCATGTCCTTGGCTGGAAACCAGCACATCTGAGCTACCCAAGGTGTACGTGCCGACTGCCATGAGCCAGCTCCCCAAGTGGCTAGCCTCGCCGGCGTGTTGGTCATAAGCAACAGGTCAGTCCAGAAGAATCCCAGAGGAAACTCGCTCTCCTAAGAAAACCAGGATGCAAGGTAGAGAGAGCTGAGGTCTGAGAATGAAGAGAGGCTCATCGCCAGAAAGCCCATATTTGTCCATGTGAAATGATGATGATAAGGAATTCACATTCACAGCACAAGAGTGACTTTGTATACTCTTTCTTGTTAGTCTGTTTTGCCTTCAGTTTTGATTTATTTCAGGTCACAGGAATTCTGACTGTCTGATTTACTGTAGATGGACATCTTGAGGACGATATTTCATGAAACTAAATATGCAAAGGAGTCAACATAGTGTCTAACAGAGCAAACTCAAGTGATAATAATATAGTGCCTTGTTTTAAAATATGCTAACTGAATACTGATTTGAATTTTGTTTCATCTAGTGGAAAATTTTATATTTTTACTACTAGTTGAGGATTTTTCCTCACTATGGATATCTTTTATTAGTCCTTAATTTACTTTCATTTGAACAATTAAAAAATTTAAAAATAAAGTGCTTATTTCAATATTTTGGGTTTTGCTTTTTAATGTCCAGCTCTGTGACTCCATGGACCATAGCCCACCAAGCTCCCTCGTCCATGGGATTCTCCTGGCAAGAATACTTGAGTGGGTTGCCATTCCCTTCTCCAGGGGATCTTCCCAATCCAGGGATTGAACCCACATCGCCTGCATGGCAAAGAACCTCCAGGTAATGCACCACTAGCACCATCTGGGAAGGCTCATATGCTTATTTCAGGTGGACAGCGAAGTGATTCAGTTATACATATACACATATCCATTCCGTCTAGGTTATTGAGTAGTCTCCTGGGCTTGTATAGTCTTAAGTAGAACATAACAGTGACACCAAAGGAAAACAGAGGAACATATGAATTTAACGATCTCCTTCCCACAGGAGGGGGAAGGGCTGGTAGTGGCCTGAGCACTTGCTTGGCCTAACGATGTTCATGTATTTTTATGACACACTTGATGTTCCTCCTTGCACAAAGTTACTCACAAACCTCAGTGTGTTGAGAGACTCATACAAATGGACATGAGGTGAAGCTCAGGCTCTATTTTCATGGGATGGAATCATATTTCCCTAATTTATCTACTGGAGCTGTGATGCCAAAGAAAAATCTTCTAGTCTAAGATTAAACGTTTTACTCAAGTGGGGACGAAACTACTTTCATGAAAAGAAAAAGAAATCATTTTCTGAAATAAAATGGTGGCTAAAACAAATCGCTAATCTCTCAGATTCTAGGCGATTGGAAGCCTGTGCTGTTTTGAGTGATTTCCTCCCCAAATCCTGAAGTAGTCTTTAATACAGTTGTGATAACATTTAAATAATGTTGCCAGCTTTTCAGGCTGAGAAAACGGATTCTGTACCTACTGGGCTTCCCAGGTGGCGCAGCAGTAAAGAAGCGCTTGCCAATGTAGGAGACACAAGAGATGTGGGTTCACTACCTGCGTTGGGAAGATCCCTTGGAGTAGGAAATGGCAACCCACTTCAGTATTCTTGCCTGGGAAATCCCATAGACAGAGGAGCACAGTGGGCTATAGCCCATGGGGCCACAGAGTTGGACACAACTCAGTGACTGATCACGCACCTCTGTTGAGTGGTCTCAGGTCATCTGAATTTAAGTCAGAAAATTCAGGGGATGGATGGAATGAGGCAGAAAATGACTGGCTAACTGGAGGTGTGACACTGATGATTCATTTTACACCCTTGTCTTTCTTGCATGGCCCATAATTCTGGATGATATAATGCAATTCTAGAAGCTTCCACCACATTGACATTCCATTTTTCGAGTTACAAGAAAGCACTTAGGTGAAATTATAGGAATCCTTGTGACATGCACAAGTGAAACGGGTACAGACCACTCTTTCTTATCAGGTGCTATTTCTAGCCTCAAGGGGATTAAGCTGGCAGATGTCTACCAGAATCACAAAGCCCATCGAGAAAGCTGGCCTGTTCCAACAACAGATTCAGATCTGAAGACACATGTCAAACAAAGATGGGTGTGGCAGCCGGTAGGCCAAGGAGGTGAGTGAGACCAAAGGACACTGGACAGGGAACCTAGAGGCCAGTGTTGGAGAAGAATCTAGCTCTGATAGCGATCTGAGGTGTGTCTGCAAAAGGGTGTGCATGGAGGCGGTGTGGGAACTTGGAGCTGAATCATGAAGAGGAGGTAAGGGGAGAAGGGGCTGACGAGGGAGGGGCTAGAAGCAGTTCAGGCTGGAGACCCAGAGCTTCACATAAATAAGAAAGCAGAACACGAGAGCACAGGGAGGGATACGGACTCTGCATGAGATACTCACGGGACTGGAAATACAAGGGGCACCTTCCTATAAACTGTGCCAAATATTCAGTTGCACACAAGGGATATAAAGGAGAGAGCTGAAAAAAGGTCTGGTGGAAAGAGGCAGACCAAGGGCAGGTCTGAGGACAGGGAGGAGAGAGCCAAGGGAGGCCAAGGCCTTGACAAGGAGATAAGAGTACAGGGACAATCAAGGGTGTAAAAAGAAAGGTCGTCCCTTCTCCCTAAAGCTTGTTCAGCAGTTACTGTGAAATATAAAAGGCACAGAGGATGTACATAACGATCATTCTGAATTTTAAAATTTTATGAATTAAACTCTCTATATATAGTATGAATGTATACATTTCTATATTTTCTAAATACACAGAACGGTACATTTAAAAATGATAAAAACAGGGAATTTCACATTAGGAATATTAAAAAAACCACCACTACATACACACATACATTCTATACACATATATACAAGTACTTATACACATGTATTTTTATTCATTTCCTTAAAATTTGAGGTTCTGGCTGCAAATGCCCAGTGTCCAACTAAAAGGATATCTGTCAAATACCCACCCCCAAACTGATCTGAATCCTTAAGAAATAGAAAATACATAATTCCTCAATAACCAACCAATTCCTCTACCCCCCAAATGCATGCCAGCAGGGGAGAAAACACTCATAAACACACAGGCAGTGCGAGTGCAACAGGGCGGAAATCCTTGGTGCTGGCATGGCCCTAGACAGTCTTCCTGGGCTGTTTTGATCTCCCCTGATTCCAGCCCCGCTGTGATCAAGAGCATGGCTTCACACAAGGAACAGGAAAGACCTTTAAACAAAAACAAACACCATCCTCTCTTGGTGTCAAGGCTGCACCTCACGGTGTCTGTGAGGTTAGAGGAAGGATGCGAAGGGATGGGGAGACAGTTTTCAACCCTCACTCCTGATGTAACAAACAATATTCAGACAGACTTTCGGTGCCATGCATCCTTTGCAAAAGTGACTGAGATTTTAATAAATCACTAACAGCTCCCAATTCTAATGGAGAAAGATGGCTAAATGTCTGGCTTTAATTAGGGGAGGCCTTTTTTTCCGGTGCCCTGGGAGCTTCTAACTGCTGGGTTTAAACCACTTGGAAAGGACACCATCCCTGGAGTTTGACAAAGTTACCTGAGTTACAAAACGATTCCTGAAAGTCAATTCAGGAAATGCCCTCTGAAGTGAAACAGACAGAAGTTAGAGCTAACTTAGATCCCCAGCCTCCCATGTCCCAGCTCTTTACTCTGGGACATTTCATTTTGTTCTCACAGCAACTGGGTGAAGTTGATGTCAATATCAGACACTATTTTATAGATAAGGAAGCTGAGACTTGAAGAACTGCCCACGTTTACATCCACGGTAAGGCACTGCCAAGATTTAAACTCAGTTCTAATGTACTCAAAGTCTTACCCCTTTAACTATAATGTTACGTCTTTCATCAAGTGTCCATTTCGTCATGGGGCAAGTCCCTCACCTTCTCTAAGATCTCGTTTGCCCATTTAAAAAGCAGAATTGAGCTCACACATCCCACAGAAATAGATTAGATATACTTGAAATAATGCATGGCAGAGAAATTTGTTAGCTTATAAAGTGTTAAATACAGATTCCTTTTTTCATCTGCTATAGCATTTCCCTGGGTGCTTACAGATATAGAGACATTATACTGTAAACTGTAAAGATAAACTGTCAAAAGCAATAATAGAAAAGAAAAAGTCCAAGAGAAGATGGGTTTTGGTGGGTATTTCTAATAGCTTCCTAAAAGGACAGGATACTGTGATCAGGACTGGAAAAGGTCAATTTTCATTCCAATCCCAAAGAAAGGCAATGCCAAAGAATGCTCAAACTACCACACAATTGCACTCATCTCACACACTAGTAAAGTAATGCTCAAAATTCTCCAAGCCAGGCTTCAGAAATATGTGAACCATGAACTTCCTGATGTTCAAGCTGGTTTTAGAAAAGACAGAGGAACCAGAGATCAAATTGCCAACATCCGCTGGATCATGGAAAAAGCAAGAGAGTTCCAGAAAAACATCTATTTCTGCTTTATTGACTATGCCAAAGCCTTTGACTGTGTGGATCACAATAAACTGTGGAAAATTCTGAAAAAGATGGGAATACCAGACCACCTGACCTGCCTCTTGAGAAATCTGTATGCAGGTCAGGAAGCAACAGTTAGCACTGGACATGGAACAAAAGACTGGTTCCAAATAGGAAAAGGAGTCCATCAAGGCTGTATATTGTCACCCTGCTTATTTAACTTATATGCAGAGTACATCATGAGAAACGCTGGACTGGAAGAAACACAAGCTGGAATCAAGATTGCCGGGAGAAATATCAGTCACCTCAGATATGCAGATGACACCACCCTTATGGCAGAAAGTGAAGAGGAATTCAAAAGCCTCTTGATGAAAGTGAAAGTGGAGAGGGAAAAAGTTGGCTTAAAGCTCAACATTCAGAAAACGAAGATCATGGCATCTGGTCCCATCACTTCATGGGAAATAGATGGGGAAAACAGTGGAAACAGTGTCAGACTTTATTTTTCTGGGCTCCAAAATCACTGCAGATGGTGACTGCAGCCATGAAATTAAAAGACGCTTACTCCTTGGAAGGAAAGTTATGACCAACCTAGATAGCATATTCAAAAGCAGAGACATTACTTTGCCAACAAAGGTCCATCTAGTCAAGGCTATGGTTTTTCCTGTGGTCATGTATGGATGTGAGAGTTGGACTGTGAAGAAGGCTGAGCACCGAAGAATTGATGCTTTTGAACTGTGGTGTTGGAGAAGACTCTTGAGAGTCCCTTGGACTGCCAGGAGATCCAAGCAGTCCATTCTGAAGGAGATCAGTCCTGGGATTTCTTTGGAAGGAGTGATGCTAAAGCTGAAACTCCAGTACTTTGGCCACCTCATGCGAAGAGTTGACTCATTGGAAAGACCCTGATGCTGGGAGGGATTGGGGGCAGGAGGAGAAGGGGACGACAGAGGATGAGATGGCTGGATGGCATCACTGACTCGATGGACGTGAGTCTCAGTGAACTCCGGGAGTTGGTGATGGACAGGGAGGCCTGGCGTACTGCAATTCATGTGGTCGCAAAGAGTCAGACACGACTGAGCGACTGAACTGACTGACTGTGATCATCCTTAAGGGGTGAAAGGAAATGATGCAGTATATTAAATATATTAATTCTTACATGATAAACTTCCTTTGAGCAATTAGGCCCCTGCCCCTTATTCTATATTTAAAAAAATTATAATTTTGAATTAATCAACAGCTTCCTCTGTAAAGTGAACTGTCGCCTGCTCTTGAATTAGAAGCTACTCTGGTGAAAGATATGCAGAATTGTTCTGTAAAGAACAGTGGTTGCATCTCTCAATTTTCGACAGGTTGGCACAGACTCCTGAGTCCGAAGAGCAGCTTGATTCTCACTTTAACTAATGGACAGGTCATCAGAAAGCCACAGACTCAGGGAGCTGAGGCCAGGTGTTTCTTTTTCTTTCGAGCTGTTCGTCTTTTCATTTGGGCTTTTGAGATGATTTCTACTTCCCCCACCAAAGTAGTCACGCCCTGCGCTCCTACACTATTTCTGATTCGTTAATCAGCTCAGCCGTCTTTCTTCGGTAAAACAAGACGGGGGCGGGACTGGAGCAGGAAATGAGATGCCATCAATCCTGCCCCCAATACATTCTGGGTGGAATAGAGTCTGGGGTGATACACAGAAACCCGGTTTGTACAAAGAAGCAAAGGCAGCCGGGTGTTTCTTTTATCAGGCTGTTTTATCCAAAAGTATTTTAACACTTCTTTTTTTTTCCCGTAGGGCAGTCTCATACCTCCCTATGGAGCTATCAAGCATCAAAAGGGTTAGTTATGGGGAAAAAAAAAATAAAAGGAATTAAAAGGGTTTCAAAAGAACTATTACTTAAATAAAACTTAAAAAATAAAAGCATTACTTAGTCCATAAAGGTTCACCAACACTGATTATGCAAGAAATCTGGTGGATGGCGGGTGGGGGGAGCTTAAATTCTGTTACTACCTGCAATGGTGACCTCAGATTTCTACACGGTTACAAGACTGTAAATTGTCTTCTATGATCTAAAATGGACTCGACAGCATGAGGGACAGAACTATTAGGGAGAGAGTCTCTTTTCATAAACTGTCATGAAGCAATAAAAGGCTGAACTGCATAAGCAATTATGCAGCTAAATCTAATTTCTGTGTTATAGAGTATGTGGGCAAAGGAGGCAAGAATCCTACCAAATATTGAGGCAACACTGTTATAAAATTAATCCGCTTTTCACAGAAGAGCAGACATTTTAACAGCATCATCTTTACAATGAACACGAATTTACAACAAAAATTTTTAATATTGGTGGGAAGGAAAAGGGTTCATTTTAGGGTTAGTGCCTGTCAAAGACAGCGTAACTCACAAAATACTGCTTCTATTTATTGACCTTCTTTTCATCTTGCATGGTTTTCCTGAAAGAGCCAGTTTTTGAATATGAAATCATTAAAATCTGCCATTGCCAGTCAGTGCGGTTCTCGATCAGGGTTGGGTGATGGTCTGTTTCCTGACAATTGTTTGTTTCCTTATATGTAAAATGAGGGGAAAGCAGGGAAGTAAGGACTAAAGAAGTTAACAAGTACAAAGTGCCTGGCACACGACAAGCCCTCCTCAGCCGTTGAATAATCATCATATTCTTGATGATTTAATTCTAGACTCAAGACCAACAGAACTTGTGAGGAATGAAGGGATGGGAGAAGCCACCAGTTAAGGCTGAGAACTCCAGCAATCAAGGACTACCTAAGAGGGCAAATCCAACAGCCAGAGCTGGAGCCAGCAGATTCAGAATGGAGATGTTTGGATAGGAACAAAGATGAATGGAGAGACTGAGATCCTGGGAAGTTCAGATATGCTGACTGAATGCTCATTATGAAGCTGTTTTTAAATATATACTAGACAATCCAGCAACTCCTTTTCAGCATATATACCCAAAAGAACTGGAAGCACAGTTTTACTTGCATGTTCACAGCAGCAAGCAGCATTATTTACAACAGCCAAGAAGCGGAAGAAACCCAACTGGCCACTGACAGACACAAGGACATAAACATACAATGGACTGTTTTCAGCCTTAAGGAAGTTCTGACATACGCAATAGCATGCATAAACCTTGAGGACATTATGCTAAGTAAGGGCTATAGACTGAATGTTTCTGTGCCCCCAGAATTGGTATGTTGAAGCCTAATTCTCAATGGGATGGTGTATTAAGATGTGAGGCCTTTGGGAGTGATTAGGTTGATGTTACTAGAAGGTTAGGCCCTGGAGTGATTAGGTCATACGGGTGCACCCCTCATGCAAGGGATTAATGCTCTTATAAAAGACAAGATCCCTCCCCACTTTCACCACATGAGGATACAGTGAGGCGACTGCCATCTAAGAAACAACAAGACCCTCGCCAGATATCCAATCCGCTTATGCCTTGATCTCAGACACCCCAGCTTCCAAAAGTATCAGTGATAAATCTCTGCTGTTAACACGTCCACCCAATACTATGATATTCCTCATAGCAGCCTGAAAGGACTGAGACAGTGAATAAGCCAGTCAAAAAAGGGACATATTCTATGGCTTCACTGGCATGAGACAGCCAGGAATAAAGGAGAAGGAAAAATGAAATGTTAGTGTTTGAGGGGTACAGAATTTTGCAAGATGAAAAGACCTATGGAGAGAGATGCTGGTTGTACAACAATGTGAAGCTACTTAACACTAGTGAACTATTCACCTAAAAATGGAAAAGGTGGTCAGTTTTATGTTATATGTGTTTTACCACAATCCAAAAATTAAAAAAATATATATATTAGACATATTTAATAGCTCAAGAAAACCACGATACAAAGGGGATTTAACAGAAACAGACAAAGAAAATACTGCCCATGATTTCCCAAGCATGATGAGAGCTGAATTTCATGGGGTTGCAAAGAGTTGGACACAACTGAATGACTGAACTAAACTGAACTGATGAAAGCCGAAGAATTGATGCTTTTGAACTGTAGTGCTGGAGAAGACTCTTGAGAGTCTCTTGTACTGCAAGGACATCAAACCAGTCAATCCTAAAGGAAATCAATCCTGAATATTCACTGGAAGGACTGATGCTGAAGTTGAAACTCCAATAGTTTGGATACCTGATGCAAAGAGCCGACTCACTGGAAAAGATCCTGATGCTGGGAAAGACTGAAGGCAGGAGGAGCAGGGGGCGACAGAGGATGAGATGGTTGGATGGCATCACTGACTCAATGGACATGAGTTTGAGAAAGCTCTAGGAGATGGTGAAGGACAGGGAAGCCTGGCATGCTGCAGTCCATGGGGTTGCAAAGAGTTGGACATGACTGAGCAACTGAACAACAACGATGAAGTTGCTCAAAAGTCTTGTTCCTGTGCCAACCTTGTTGAACCCTATACTCCAAAGCCCCTCTGCACTGAGTGCAGAACACAGGCTAGGGGCCAAAGAGTTGGGGTCCCAGGGAGCCGGACCGGGTCAGATGGTTCAGCCTCTTCAACCTTCTGTTAATCCTTATCTGCAGAGCTGTCGTGACAACCTGTGCGAAGCTCTTAGCACTGGCCTGGCATATCCTCATCCTTGTGCTGGATCTTACCTGCACATCATACAGGAACTGGAAACGACTTTCTTTGCTTGCAGCTTCTCTCACAGCCCAAGCCAGGTCCACTGACCCTTTCCCACCAATCGACCAGTGATAGCAGGGGACTGCATTGAAGGCGCCGGCCCGCTTCGCAAGCTCACACACCAAGTCAATCTCTGCGCGGGTGTCGGTCCTGGTGATGAAAATGTTTGTGGTTTTGCATCTGTATTCATTTAGTGATGTTTTCAAAGAAAGACTAACTGTTTATACAGAACTTTGCTCCCAAACACTGAATATATTCTAAACATCAAAAGTGGTTACATTGTGCTTAAATAAATCAGATCTTAAGCAAAGCATGGGGGGAAAAATCCTCTCCAACTCTTATCTCAAATATTTCAAATTGTTAAAGGTTTTATTGAGAAAATTCCATAGCATATCCCTTTGATCATCCATCGTCTTTCAGTAAGAAATGCTGGTCAGAATTAATAATAATAATGATAAAAGTGAAAGAAATGGTAACTTACTTTACAGATTTCACTTCCCTGCTAATATTTGGGAACACATCTGCTAAAGTAAAACCAATCCAAAGAAAACCAAACAAATAGAATGAGTAGAGTTATTTCTCTATACTTTAGATGAAGCACAGAAAAGCCCAAACATCCTCAAAACACAAATGTACTTCACAGGGTGGCCCAGTGATATGCCCGCATTTAAAGAAGGACGCTTGACTTACTTGAAGACATTCAGAGCCACAACAACAGGGACCCCGAAGAGCTGAGCGATCTGAATTTGCTTCTCCAGGTTACAGCAGCCATCTGCCACCAGCTGGAGGTTCTGTAAGAAAAACCAGACCCCTGCATAGTATCACCTCCCATTAAACCTGCCAAATGACAATGGCAAGCCCACTCTGGCAGGTTTTGTTCCATCTATGCTCACTTTAGCTTCCCTGGTAGCTCAGTCGGTAAAGAAATCTGCCTGCAATGCAGGAGACCTGGGTTTGATCCCTGGGTTGGGAAGAACCCCTGGAGGAGGGCATGGCAACCCACTCCAGTATTCCTGCCTGTAGAATCCTCGTGGACAGAGGAGCCTGGTGGGCAGCAGTCCTCGGGGTCACAAAGAGTCAGATATGACTGAGCAACTAAGCACAGCACATGCTTACTTTATTGTCCTGGAAGCTATGCAAGAAAGCCTAAGTCATTTTTTTTTTCCCCCCAAGAAAAGATGGCTGCAGGAGGAAGAGGCTCATTTTCCAAATAAAGTCTAAAATTATTCTAGATCCAATGGCATATTTGGGTCTCCAGCCAGGCAGCTATTTCTGCTGCTGACTGGCAGCCAACACATCAGCAACATGCCCACGCTCTGTGGGCTGGTGGACAAGAAGGCATACGGTCCCCGGAGGGTGACAGCCCTGTCCAGCTACTCTCTGCTCAAATTCATGGTGCCACCTGTAGGAGCTAAGAGGTACTGCTGCCAGTCCATCAAAATCTGCAAGTCATCAAAAGAATACATGGGTATAAGCTTCATATGGGCTTCCTCGATGGCTCAGATGGTAAAGAATCCGCCTGCAACGCGGGTGACCTGTGGCATGGCAACCCACTTCAGTGTTTTTGCTGGGAGAACCCCCAGGGACAGAGGAGCCTGGTGGGTTACAGACCATAGGGCTGCAGAGTCGGGCACGACGAAGCGACTAAGCACACAAGCTTCACATACCCTTAGTGCTGGAGACCAGGAAGCCTGCTCAGATGACTGCCCAGACAGAAAGCCTACACCCACCTTTTCTTAAGATTGGAGAGTTAACTGAATGGATTTTTATCCCTTTCTCCACCCATTAGATTATTAGAGAAGCACTTTTCTAAGAGGCCACTGGCAGAGAACCAGTTTCCTGACTGAGACTCAGCTGCCAGCCAATGGTTAACTGGATTTGAATAATTCTCCACTCTTACCTCTTCCGTATATTCCTTTCTAAGAGGGACCCCAGCAGTTACCTGAGATAAGAAAAGATAAAAATTAAGAATAGTCCTGTCACACTGTTAACTCTGATTAAAGATCTGAAAGAAAAACAAATCATGGTCCCTCTCTGGAAGGTTCACTTGAAAAGCACATTTTGTGCTTTAAAGCAATCATTGGTGGCCCTGGAGGAACATAAAGTCTTTTGGGTGCTTTTAAAAAAATCACTGAAGCCTGAGCTCCACCCTGACCAATTAAACCAGGATTTCTGGGAGTGGGACCCATGGTCAGCAACAGTTAAAAAACTCCTCAGGCAATTCTAATTTCATACTGTTGCCCATTATCCTAGCAAAAAAGGGAACCCACAATATGATTTATACAGAGTGCATCATCATTCTAAATAAATTCTAAACCATTTTAAAATAATCGCCATTAGTTTTTCCCTTTTGAGCCTAATTTCTCACAGAAACCAGTGGGGTTGGCAGCTTGAAGATAAGGAAACTGAAGTTGAGAGAAGGCAGGCGTCTTGCTCACGGTTACACAACGAATGAGAGCAGAACAGGGGCATGAACTGTTGTAACTGGGTTCTGAAACCCCAGTTTAGTGACTTTTCACAGTTCCACATTTCTTTTTCTTTTTTTTGGGAGGGGGGGTGGTGGTGGTCTATACCCTGCAACTGGTTTCAGTGAGAAACCCCAGCCATTTTAACTCACCAAGGATGTGGTGATCTACTCTCCTCTCTGCAAAGAGGTCTTGAGGATATTAGAAATCGTTTGAAAAGTTACCTCTACGACAAAGTTTTTTTTAAATTGTGAAGGAATATGATATTCCAGGTATTTCTATGAAGGTGTTTTTGAATGACACAGTGTAGATGGGACACATCCAATCAGCTGAAGGCCTGCTAGAACAAAAAGAATCTGAGCAGAATTCTCCAGCAGACTGGGGCTGGAATATTGGCTTTTCTGAGTCTCCAGCAGTTGCCCACTCTGTAGATTTTTGGACTTGTCAGCCTCCATAATTGGGTATTAATAATTCCTTACAATAACTTTTTAATATAAATACACATCTTACTGGTTGTGGAGAACCCTCCTTATGACATGTTTAAAAAACTAATTATGAAAGAAATATCTGGATCCAAAAGTGTTTGTTCTTTTACTGTATCAAGAATGGTCAGCATTTTGGAAGATGAGATATGATTGGGGCTAAAATGGGCAAGTTCAAGGGTCATAGGATTTTCCACTGCACAAATTATGGGAAAAAAACAAGCTGAATAAACATAAGAGGCAGCCGTGGTTATCTGTGTAATGATATCAAAAGGAAGTAGAAATGATAAAGGATCAAAAACATTAGTAACAGAGTTGATTCAAGTAAGAAGGAATGAGGTGGATAACAGAGAATACAGGATTAAGAAGATCAAAGTTCATTTATTATTCAATTACTGAAAACATTTCTTTGATACAGACTATGCCAGGCATGAGGAATACACAAATTAATACGACACAGTCCTTAATTTCAAGGAATTCAGAGTTAAGGAGGGAGACAGACCTACAGACATTCAGAAAATAATATAAAGGAGAAGCACTACTGGAGGCCAGGAGAGGAAAGCTAAACTTCAATTGGCTTCCTGATCCTCCCCTTTATCATCTTCCAACTGTATCTGTGTCTATTATTCTCGAGTCATGTTACAATCATCACTAGCATGGAACCATGACATTAAGTAGAAGTGGATGAGGTACCAAGGATTAAGGTGAGCAGAAAATGCAATCATTGTAAAACAGAGCACACACATTAAGATGAACTGAAATAGGATTATAAATCATGTAGTGAATTTTTATAGGACAAAGACGAAACTGGAGTGTGGAATTAAAGTCAGGAGACCTTGATTTCATGTTTGATTAGTCCCCTAAATAGATTACTAAGCAAGATCTGGAATCCTCCTGTAGCTCTGTAATTTTATCTGAACCAGACTAGACAGTGTCTAAGCCCTTTGAGTATTAAAGCCCTTTGATTTTATAATTTTTAGGTTGTAAAACAGGGAGGGGGAATTTCAAATTTATTTCTGGTATCAATGAGTGGATTAGGGATTCAAAAAAGTTTCCCCTTCATTCATATTCAGCTCTGTCTGCTGGACAAAAAGTGGAGGATCTGGACCTCAGCCATAAACTTCAGACCTGGTGATACTGCTCAAATAAGCTCATATCCCCTAAACCCACCAAACCTTAGTTTCCTCATCTGTAAAATGGTATAAAATAACATCTGCCCCTCCTAGGACAAAGAATTGATAAGACAATTAAATACTACATATTATGGTTTTTCATCATGGCAAACTTATTTCTTTATGCTATGTAATTGATTATTGTGTGATGTTTGCATACAGAGCATGCCAGTTAAGAAATCAGATTTGGCAGTTTGTGTTGTATATCAAGATTTAAGTGATAAAGAAATGCCAAACCATTTTATTTCAAAAATGATGAATGAGCACAAGATCTCTCATTCTCCCTTTGGAAATCCCTAAAAAAAGAAAAAAAAAATACACCTTTGCTATGGAAAAGACAAATTTCCCTTTCAGTTGTGTGTGAATTCTACATGTGAGACTTTTGATAAAGTCTTTAAAAATGTTAAACCAGAATTTGAGATTTCTAGGCAAAGCTCTCTCAGAAATAATCCAGTGCTCTAACAGAGTTATAAAGTGAAATCATAATAAACAGAAACAGGAGGAAAATAGTGCTAGATGAAATCTGATGAGATGTAGCATCAGTGAACCAAAAAATGATCTATACAAACACTGAACTACCTCACCCACAAAAGCCATCACTCTTACCCTTCTGTTCTTCATTCAGGAAACAGAGCCTCTATCCTCCCATTACCATGGGGTTATAAAATGTTGATACAAGCTTCAGTTTAGACTCTTAGAGGTTACATTATGCTCCTTTCCAAAATACTGCTTAGAAATAACTTGGTGGGTGTTACTAATTATTTGATCTTACTGAACTCTAAGTGCCCTGAAATGATGATTTATGAAAAAGGAGACATTTTAGAAAACTGTAGTGATGAAGCAGGTTTGAGTGTTTCAAAGACTCAATTCCGCTTCATTCTGTTTTATTAGAAAGGAAGCATGGAACTTACGCTCGGTCCACCTCCATGCATCTTCAGAGCCCTCACGGTCGCCACCAGAACCACAACGCTGGGCACCAAACCAGAAGCTCTGCACTTGATGTTGAAGAATTTCTCCATGCCAATATCAGCACCAAAGCCAGCTTCAGTCACTGTGGACAATCAAGTTGGAAACCTGCTATGATCTTCTAAAACAATGGTAAGTTTTGACAATCATTCATATGGTTCAAATTCAAAGGATGACAAATTCCTTTCCACGTTCAAGGCTACTATACACTATGGTATCCTGTACATACAAAAAGGTAAAAAGATGTCCCCCTGGTTTTAGAAAATGTTCTGCTTCTTTATGTTCCTTATGTTTACAGTGTTCAGAATTGTAAAAATATGACTCTTGAGTCGGCTTCACACCACTGCTCCTTAAGGATTCACTGCCTGGCCAAGATTTTTCTTCCAGTGTAGAATGTCAAGGCAAAGCTTTTCTTAACCCAGATGGGATTTTCAAGTTTTTAATCAGGTTCCAAATAGTCAATCAGTGTCAAACAACACTGCTAGCATGAGTACCATAGAAAATCTTTTCTTACTCTTTATAAGACACACACAGAATCACTTATATTAATGCCATTTCTATTAGTGGACAAAGTTGATATTAGTTGAGTGGCTTAAGGTTGATCATCAGGCCTGATAAGATAGCATCTTTATTTCATAACCACAGAAGACAGTCATCTGTAACCATTCTTTCACTGCCCCCAGACTGCTAGAAATGTTACTGAGGCAGTTCTGGCTATACCAGGGAGGCTATCCAACACTGCCTTCCAAGAGGATAACCCCTGACTCTGGGTCAGCAGCAGCATCTTCATACACAGAGCAGAGAGCTGGACCAGACACATGAGCAGCCCCTGGGGGCTTAGAAACGCAGACTCATGGGTTCTATCCCAGAACAACTGAACCAGAACCAGCATTCTGACAAGATCCCCTGGTGAGATGAATGCTCATTAAAATTTGAGAAGCACACTGCTCTAGGAAAGAAATACTATCAATGTAACAGAAGGTAAATATTTATGGAATATGTACTACATACTCACAGTACAACCAAAGCCATAATTTATGGCAGAGATAGGAATAGACAGTAAAAAAATTTACTAAGATAAAATAAAAACTATTTAACCTGTGAACAAATTTGTGTCTAGCATTCACTGAATACACATATTATTAAAAAATTAATAAAAATAAAACACCAATAATTTCAGATCCTTTTTTTTTTCAGACTCTTTCTGACCTTTCTTTAGTCAACCAGTTGTCCTAATTCTTTATGGTTTCCTTTTAGTGCCTCATATGACTATATAATTTTTATAGAATAGGTAGAATTTTGTAGTCTGCTTTTTTAAAGTTATCACAGTTTTCTTATTGTACTACAAACTTTCAAATTGGTGATTATAAGTGACAGCTTATAATTTTGTTAAGTTGATGTACCAAGATTTGCGAAATTCTTCTGCCTGTTATTCGATGTTTGAGTTGTTTCCAATATAAAGAATGCTGCAAAGTATCTGGGCATATGAGTTTAACTTGTTTCAAATTATATTCTTGGAATAAATTCCCAAGGGTAAGAGTATGGTGCCAGAGGATATAAATTTTTTTTATGACTGTTGATATGCTTTTGACATATTGAAAAATATTCCTTTGAAAGTATTCAATTTGGAATGAACATAGCTACAAGTCATTCTCTTCCCCTTTACTATATTTCCTTTAAACAAGAGACATAGCAGGGCAATCTGAAGAAGTAAAAGACATTCCTTTTAATACAGTATTTAGGACAATTTTGGTGATTTTATCACTGTAGCCGACCCTCGGCATTCACAGGGGATTAGTTCCAGCAGCCCCTGTGAACACCATAATCTGAGGATGCTTCTATAAAGCTCTTTATATAAAATGGAGCGGTACATTGAATGTAGTCAGCCTTCAGCATCTGTGGATGCAAAGGGCTGACTGTAGTTAAAGGTCAAAACCAGAGGAGATTGTTGACAGCAAAAACCCCTATCTCAGTGGTACCCCTGGAATAGGGATTCAAGTAACCAAAGTTTTACAGGTTTTATTTTTAAACGCTAAGGAATTTTAAAAACTGGTTAATGTTATCCTATTGTCAGAAGTAGACTGTTATTCACCTAACAGGGTTTGATCAAATGATCTCTAAGGTCTTTCCAGCTGGATGCACATTTCCACATGAAGCTCCCCCATTAAGACTATAAACTCCATGAGGATAGGGACCATGTCTATAGGGGAGATTAACACTGCAAGGCACATGTGTGCGTGCTAAGTTGCTTCAGTTGTGTCTGACTCTTTGCGACCCTCTGGACTGTAGCTTGCCAGGCTCTTCTGTCCATGGGATTCTCCAGGCAAGAATACTGGAGTGGATTGCCATGCTCTCCAAGTACGGGCCTCTGATCTTCTCAGGAAGAGGAAGCTGCTCTCTGCCCCTCCTAGCCTTCTGGTTTGCTGCCCCACAGACACACACCTATTTCTGCATGTAGCATCCTAATTAGACTGAGTGGAGGAAGGGACCATATCTTAATCATCTTTGTATCACTAGTAACCAACATAACACCCAGTGCAAAAAAAGAAAAAAGAATTAATTAACGAAGAAAAGAAGAAACTATTAGAGAAGGAGCCAGTGGTGATCTAAACTAAATGCTATCATTCAGTGGAAATGGGTAGATAGACACATATGGAGGTGTGGGGAATTGTAACAGATACAACTTCAGCTGGGGAAGGAAACAGGATGCCACGGTAAAGTTTCAAGACTGTGGCTTCTAAATGCAAAGGAAATATGGAGGCAAAGAATGTGAAGAAAACCCAAACAAGGAGGAAGTGCCAAATTCTCATCTGCTGAAAATGTCTGAAATACTGTGCTTTTGTGTTCAAATATCAGACTGCTATAAGAAAATGGAAGGTATGCTGATGGGTAATTCTAAAATTAAGGACCACTTCATAAGGTGTCGTCAACAAGAACTAACTTGGATGTTTCACCGTGCAGTGCTGTATATCTGTGTCTTCGTCCCTTGGGAAAGGGGCACGTTATCTGGCTGTGAGTGGGGGCAAGTTCCTTTTCCTAGCCAATTCCTGGGACTTGTCGACATCGAAAACCTGTAACGTTTTCTTAGTGATCTGAAGAAAACGTTAGGGATCTGAAATAAGCCATTTATTCCCTTACTATAAAAGTCCTCTCTATAATTTTAAAAACAGATACAGGTGAAGGAATTATTTAATGTGGACTGTACCTCAGACTTGGTCTTGAGTCATGAAGCAAATACATTTACTATGATTTAGCATTCCTGAAGAGCACACAACTTTAAGACTTCGTTTTAAAAAGTTTGCGAGAAATTGCCTATGTCACAAGAATTATTTGTCTTGGCAATCCCTTTTCTTTGGGGGGGCAGAGGGGGGAGGAGTTTACAGCTATTCAACTTACAGCATGAATGGAAACAGGAAACACTGATACTCTGATTGTGTGAGCACAGAAGCTAGCAGATAGCCATTTTGTAGCCTGGTTTGATTCGACCTTTGAAACCCATAGTCTTCTCAGAAAGGAACTGTCGGTGGGTCTGCTTTGGGAAAGGACTCACTATTTGGACAAACACTGTTGGTGACCTCACAAGAAACAGCGCTCTGCACAAAAGCCAATACTGGACAACCAGGTCTCTCTGTTCTTATCTGCTAGGACACTGTGAGTCACATGGTACAAACTGAATAGAAAAAACAGCAACAAAAAAGCCACTGTTGGCAGGCACGCTTGCTATCGACGAAATTATTCAGTGAGGCAGAGAGATGATGCTTATATGTAAATTATTTTATCACATCCCTACTTGCTGTGTACACAGAAGTTGCAGGGACAATTAGGACTTATATTTTACAGTAATCACTGATCTGCTACCTTAAAAACAAACAAACAAACAAAACGCTACGGTCATGACATCATAGGTAGGCCCTATAAGCTATGAAAAGTGAAAGTTGCTCAGTCGTGTCCAACTCTTTGCGACCCCACGGACTATACAGTCCATGGAATTCTCCAGACCAGAATACTGCAGAGGACACAGTTTTCCTTCTCCGAGGGATCTTCCCAATCCAGGGATTGAACCCAGGTCTCTGCACTGCAGGCAGATTCTTTACCTGCTGAGCCACCAGGGAAGCTCTGTATAAGCTATGGTCTCATAAAAATTCTAGGGCTATAAGGGACTGTTAGGGATCACACACTGACCTCCTTGGGGCTCCTATGTGCCAGGGAAGCTCTTTTCTTGAGATAACAGCGCAGAAGCTACGATGGTATCCGAGGTCCCTCTGATGTGCGAGGCAGATTGGCCTTTCCGTATTATGTGCTCTCTGCCATTCTGCGCAAACACGATCGACTGAACGAACAAACCCAGAACTTAGAAACAACCTTGGTTTCTTCTCGTTCAATGATTAATGAACTTCTATCACCCTGCCAGGCATCTAAGCATTTATCAACATGCCCTGGTCCTCACTTAGTGAGGAAACAGGGCTGTCTGCACATATTCATGACAAAGATGAGAAGACTCATTCATTACCTAAAGACAAAGGAGCATCTTTCTGACCTTTCTTTTCATTCCTTTTTTCCTGTTTGAATTCCCTTCGGTACTTTTAAAATGTTTAATCATTTAGGAGCATGTAGGTAAATTTGAATCAACTCTCCTCTACATTTAATTCTGGATGATCTCATGGGTTAGTACATTCACTGAACCCATTTCTGTCAAATCGCAATCTTAAGTGTAGTTCAGTGGTTCTCAACTGGGAACATTTCACAGTATCTGAAATCATTTTTGGTTACTCTAACTGGCATTGAGTAAGTGGGAGCCAGGGATGCTGCTAAACACCATAGAATGCAGAGGACAGACACTCACCCCCTTGAAAAAAACCAAAAAACAAAAAACCAACCACCCAGAATTATTCACCCCAGATGCCCAGAGGTAGACATTCTGCTCTAGTTCAAGCATAACAAAGGAGCCTTGTACTTTCTAGCCACTCTTTCTGAGAATGTTACAAATGTGTTCGCTGTGATAAAACAAAAGCTTGTACAAGATTATGCTAACAATAACCTTACATACCATAAGACCTGGAAATATGAATAAAAAGTCCTCTAAGCAAAGTCTGATGTTCTGTGTCAGTGATGTGTTTACTACAACACAGCAGTTCCTGGTGATGAAAAGCAGTGTCTCACTGATGACGGATGCACCAACCTCTTAAGAAAGCAGGGAATACAGAGCAACACAGGTGATGGCCATGAGCCGTCTTATACTAAGAACAAATACATATGGTGGGGCAAAGCTGTTCAGAGACTGGGGCTCAAGAGACGCACAGATGTTACCATTTACTGACACGTCTGTGTGCCCGCCAATGCATTAGACATCGTCCGTCTCATTCCACTTTTCATCGCCTTTATCTGCTGCTTATAGATTATGAAGTTAAAGATTTAAATAGTTTTTTTTCCAAAGTCACACAGTAAGGCGATAGAGCTTGGATGGAAAACTATGGTCCATCTGACTGCAGGCTACACCCCACCCCATCCTGCCTTGTCCGTGTATAACTGATTCTGCAGCATTTCTTTAACTCAGCTGCTTAGCAAGTTGTGTAACAAGATGAAAATCTCAACACTTTGTACTTCAGTAATAATCTGATATCTAAGACGTAGCTCTAGATTCTTCTCCTGACTCCAGACTTGTTTTCTAATTGCAATGTGGTCCTACTATGATAAAAGAAAGCAAGTCACCTGCAGTCTCCTCCATTATGGTATTTCCTCCTCCCTTCCTCCTCTCCCCTCTTTCCTTCCATCCTCTTTCTCTCTCTTTATTCAGAAAGTTATTTTCCCTCTTAGAGCAGTTCATTTAGGGCTAGGGAATCACGCCCTCTCTTAGTTCTCAGCCTACAGTGCTGAGTCCTGGGCAGCGAGCAGCAGGCAGTGTTACTGGTGAAAAACAAAGACGCCCCAGAGAGCAAGCTGCCAGGACCAGCTCCATCTGGGCTTGGTACCTAGCATCAATTGAAACGGGCCACAGGCAGAGAATACTCACTCTGCAGGCTGGCCTCTGGAGAACCTAATGGTAATCTGGGGGCCAGGGAGTCACCACCTCTCACTGGATGAGTCAGGTCCCAAGACTTGTCTTCCCAGCCTCATTCAGCCAGGCGTCTACCCTCCAGCACTGGCTGGGGAAATGAGTAACCACAATTCTCTAGCTTGGGTTTTCTTTTCCAAACTGTACACCATGGTGGGAGAAAAAAAGCAGCAAATATTTTAGATGTGAAATTCTCCTTTCTGCTTTTACTCTGAGGAAAACCCTCCTTGCATTCAGATAAAGAGTTAAAACTGAGGCACCAAAAGTTGTCCCTGAGTTTCTGGCTTCTTGATACGCTTGAATGTTATCACCATCATAGTAAAATTGAATTTCCACCTTGCTGTGTCACTAAGGGCTCTTTATTCTGCGTGTGCTCAGATTAGAATTTTCAGATTTCGCAGCTACTTTATAACGGTAATAATTTTTCTCTCCATGATACATGCAACCGACATATATATCAAATATACAACACAGTGAGTCGCCATTACTCTGGGACATGAACTTGAATTTATGGACTGTTAGAGGTCCCACAGAAAACCTAGCCTTTGCAATGAGTTTAGCTCAAAACAGGTTGAGATAAGAAATACATCGGCACAGCACAGATTTTGCTAACTTAACCCTAAAAAGAATTTCTTCTAAAACAGAGGGAGAAATCAAACTGTAGCTTTCATTCAGTCGGCACTTAACTTTCTCACGACAAATCAGAAAATAAACAAAACCTTTGCACAGGAAGAAGTAAGGTATATGCCAGACTAGGCTTCATTCTGAAGCACTGTGGGCTCTAATCCCTGAACAAAGCTAAAGGAAATGGAAACTGGACTCTTCAAATTGCCCTTTTCTGCCATGTGCAAGCAGGTCTATTCAGCTGCAGCTGAATAGGGAAAGTGGAGGTCAGAGTCACAGAAGCACATAAATTCTGAATTGGAGCTCAAGGTAGGCTGGCCCTTGGGGATTTTAATTACTTTTTCAATGATTAGAAGGACACTAAGTGAAAAAAAAAAAAAGGACACTAAGTGAACCCGGATGAATCAGTAAATGATAGAGAAAGCTCTGTATTATGACTACAGCTGGGGAAAAAAAGGAGGAACTTGCTTAGAACTTTTTAAATATAAAGGATCCAACTCATCTTAAGTCTTTGAAATTTTACAAAAAATTAAATCACTTCTGCCTTCTTGGATTTGTCTTTGCTCTTGGGTTTTTAAAATGTCTTAGAGTCAAATTTCCATCAGCTGTACAGATTCAACCAGGCACATATTAGGAGACTTACAGGGGAAAAAAAAAAAGTTAAAAAGGTTGGGGCAGGGAGAATCCAAGATTAATGTTGTGCTGTGTGCTCAGTCGCTTCAGTCGTGTCCGACTCTTTGCAGCCCCCAAGGACTGCAGCCCGCCGGGCTCCTCTGACCATGGGCTTCTCCAGACAAGAATACTGGAGTTGCCATGTTCTCTTCCAGGGGATGGATCTTCCCTACCCAGGGATCAAACTCGCATCTCCTGCAATGCAGGCAGATTCTTTTACCCACTGAGCCACCTAGGAAGTCCAATATTAATAGTAACTTGTGTTTTTTTTCTTTCTTACCTTTTGGTGATGGCAGCACTTACACATGAGGGGAAGTCTGGTAGTCGTATGGAATGCATGAGAAGGTTACAGGGGATTCATCAGGGAAAAGGGAAAGAGAAGACATGGAAAGTACAGAAAGGACATAAAGTGAAGTCACTCAGTTGTGTCCAACTCTTTGAGACTCCATAGACTGTAGCGTACCAGGCTCCTCCGTCCATGGGATTTTCCAGGCAAGAGTACTGGAGTGGGTTGCCATTTCCTTCTCCAGGGGATCTTCCTGACCCAGGGATTGAACCCAGGTCTCCCACATTGTAGGCAGACGCTTTACCGTCTGAGCCACCAGGGAAGTCCTAGAAAGGACATAGGTCCGCATGAATAATCTGCTTCAAAAATAAAAACCCTGAAAATACCAGTAATGCCACTTGGATGTACTCTGTTATCTGGACCCAGAATTTCCTTTCTCCAGAGAATTAATTAAGCACAGACACTGGTTCAATTATTTGAACTCATCATTATCGTTAATCATCGTGTTTTGTAAAATGATTCTGACCAAAGTGTAATTTGATTTTGAAAAAAAAAAAAAGTTTAGATGAAAATTAAATTATACATGTTATTTTTACCTCCCTTATAAAAATCCAACTGAATTAAATTTATAAATTCATTATTGAAATAGATGCCATCTTCTTGTAGGGATCAGGAGCGTTTGTACAAGGTCACTGTTTTGACCAGGGTTTTAACCCTTCTGTTTTTAGCAAACTGTGGTATCCCAAAGTTCTGGACTTCTGGATGATTGCTTGGGGCAGAGCTGTTCTCTTGCAGCTCCTGAGAACTGGACACTAGGAAACTAACTTGAAACAAATTCTAAAAGTCTGTGCCAACACCATGCTTTAATCTAAAATAGTGAAAAGATGAAATAGAACATTTTGCATCAAGCAGTTTATGAAAATCAACCCAAGGAGGAAAAAAACTATAAATGTCAAAAGGTAAATATATTTTGTCTTGAGGGTTCAAAGGACAAAAGAACACCCCGAAACCTCTATTAGCTTCTTCTGCAAGTGCAAGAAACCCAGCAAGAGAAACCAAGATTTCCGAGCTTGAAAACAAATTAAATCTACCAACAATCCTAGTATAAAAATTTTTATTATAGAAAAAGAAATGAAGACAGAAGGAAAACATTTCAAACTTGAAAGCTGGAAGATTCTACAATGTATCTAACTAAATAAGAGCAGGTTGGGCAGGAATTTGTGAACTGAGGGTAGAAATCCACTAGTGTTTTACATAATCAAATTATTGGGCTGCAAACAGAAGTTTTTCTAAAAACGAAGAAATAGGAAAGGAAATACTACAAATGTTAGGATACGCTACATAGGATAAGAGGAAGTAGTCTTAATTCATAAGACATTGATTCCCTTTTTGCACACGTGTGTGCATGTGTGCACATGCATTTTGTATATAAAATATACTTTATGCTCTGGCTTTCAGTCAAACAACATCCAACAGCCCCTGGTCCAGACTCTACTTCGTACATTTCTTATCTAGGAAGGGAGACAGATTGGCTGGTTCTACAGTCCTGTCGAGGCCTACTGGTTTCTCCCAAGATCACTGTGATGATTTTCCAGGCCTGGTCCCACTCTAATCAGCACTGCAACAAACAGAACAGGCAGCTCAAAAGAAGGACAACCTGGACCTCAGTGTAATCAGCCTTATCATTATATTTGGAGGCACATATGCAATGTCACTCGCACTGATCCAGGGCCGTGTAGGGGAGGAAAGGTCTTTTTGGATGTGTGGAGGCAGGAACGGTCTCTCTCCATGGTCCTTCTTTCAACGTTTCCTTAGTGTGTCTTCCCTGGTCACTAGCGCTAGTTAAGCTCCCCCTGCCTGTCCAGTGGTATGAGATCTTGAAAGGACTCGATATAACTGAGCAAACGAGGGCACACTGAAAAAGCCAGCATTCCTTTTTGTGTCTAAAAAGCTCAAACTGAAGCTAACTGCCCTGAAAAGCAGAGCTGAGCATATTTTTTCTTTGGCTTATTTTAAAAATAATCTTTTGTATACAAAGTGAAAGTGACAGTGTGAAATATATATGATTAGAAACATATTATTGATATATTATTGGAATATTTGATGTGAAGGAGAAACGTATCTGGTATTTTAACCATTTTCACTGTAATTTACATTCTTGGATCTCTCTGTACTGTTGACAGAGAACATGCCCTTGAGAGGTCCAAGTAAACCCAGTTTATAAAGGAAAGGTAACAAAGTATTAGGAGTAATACTCCTGTTCTCACCTCTCACCTCTACCCTGTCCGCACAGCAGGAGGGGCTGAAAGTAAAGTCTCATGTCATTTTTACTTTGTATAAATAAAAAACTCATTTGGCCATCTCTCTCTGTCATTCTTGGTATGTTCCAAGTATGGCCTCATATCTAGAAGTGGGTCCAACTTGGGTAAAGTACCAATAATAAAAATATGATTATTTGTATTACACAGGAAAGTACTGATCTTTGATATACTTAAGAATGAAAGTGGGCCAGTTGGTTTGGCTGATTCAGGAGATAATTCTGTTTGTGTAGAGAAGTGAAAGGTCTCATTTCTCTAAACCACAGCTGGCCACCGGGCAGATGTTGGAGAGAGAGAGAGACAGATGGTTACATGGATGACTCGGCATTAACTCGATTCCAAGTCTAGGAAAACCTCTTGAACTATGTCATGCTGACCTCACCTTTCCATTTAAAGGAGCCCACACAGAACCAGAAAATGTCTTAGCTCCTCTTACAGCTAGGTATGGCTATGAGCCAAGGTTGTTGAGTGAGATATAAACAGAAGTGCTATATGACTTCTAGGAAGATCCTTACCAGCGATACGGTGATATGCCTTTCATTCTTCTGGTTGGCTGAGATATAGATGTGATGGCTGGGGCCTGTGCAACCATACTGGGCTACTAGGCACTCCCTGATGATTGAGTAGATGACATACCAGTCCAAACTGCCTGCCCTGGATTTCTCTTAAATGGCAGAGAAATAGACATATTTGTTTTGGGTCACTTTTTTTCACTATTGCTGCTATGTGTGGGTGAACCAAGGGGCTTCCCTGATGGCTCCTGACAATGCAGGACACAGAGGAAATGCAGGTTCAGTTCCTGGGTCAGGAAGATCCCTTGGAGAAGGAAATGACAAACCACTCCAGTATTCCCGCCTGACAAATCTCATGGACAGAGGATCCTGGAGGGTTCCAGTCTCTGGGATTGCAAAGAGTGGGACACAACTGAGCAACTGACGTATGCATACAAACAACAACAACAAAATACGTGGGTGAACCTAATCCTAGCTGATTCCTTTGTGAAAATAAAGACCACTTAGAAATATGATAGTATTTTTCATTTCTATCATTTCAGTTTGCACATAATTTGAACATTATGCAGTGTTTTCTTTCTTTGCACAACAGTAACTCTGGAACTAAAGTCAAGGTTACATTTCTAATTTAGAAAAGATGTGAGATTTGCTCGGAGTTTCTTGATGAAAAAGCTACAATTTGGGAGGCTAAGAGTAGCCATAACTCTTTGATAGCTACCCCAAAGCTATACCACTTAAGGTAAGTGAGAGAGGGTCTAACTGAAAGTTCCAGCCACAGATTTAAATCAAGACAGCAGAAACCAGTATGTCAGTTTGCAGTATAAAAGGATATATATGTAGGTCTGACTCTAAATTCTATCTCCTCTGTCTATGTACTAAACAAAGAAGTGTTTTTTAGAAGGAAAAAAAAGCACCACTGTTTTTATAGTTGCTTTAAACACTTTTAGAATTTATCACTAAATTACAGCTTGATCCTAAAAAATAAAAACAATCCAGTCGACCAAACCATTCATGCAATTTTATAAAACAAACAAAAAAGAACTAAACAAGATTCGGGCCAGGTAGGGTCTCCACCCTACCTGGCAATCAAAAGAATGTACTTCTATCACTGGCGTCTAACATTGAGAATGTCTGCATGCATACACACTTGAATATATAAAAATTAAAAAATCCTACCTCCTTTGTTAGGACATAACTGAACATTATGGCAGGGAAGGAGTTTTTAGCGGATAAATAAGACATCCTCACGCCTCTGGACAGCAGCCTACAATGGGTCATTTCTCTCTGTTCAGTTCGTAGAGAGGAAGTTTTGCCAGGGTTCAGGCTGCCTGATCACTCAGGTCAGCTATTGCCCACATCTCTGCCATTCCCGTTCCCAAGAGAAACGAAGAGCACAGATGTCTCTAAATAACCATCAATCCTGCTGGAAAGTAAAGTAAAACCCCTGACCCACTATAAAGAAGGTTGAGCGTTGAAGAATTGATACTTTTGAACTGTGGCGTTAGAGAAGCCCCTTGAGAGTCCCTTGGATTGCAAGGAGAACAAACCAGTCAGTCTTAAAGGAAATCAATCCTGAATATTCATTGGAAGGGCTGATGCTGAAGCTCCAACACTTCGGCCACCTGATGCAAAGAGCCGACTCATTAGAAAAGACGCTGATGCTGGGAAAGATTGAAGGCAGGAGAAGGGGACGACAGAGGATGAGATGGTTGGATGGCATCACCGACTCAATGGACGTGAGTTTGAGCAAGCTTCGGGAGTTGGTGATGGATGGGGAGGCCTGGCGTGCTGCAGTCCATGGCATGACAAAGAGTCGGACATGACTGAGCAACTGAACAACAACAACATCCAGATTTAGCTCTAAGTAAAGACTTGACCATATACTAATGAGAACTGCCAATCCTCTAGCCTCAGCCTCTCCTAAATTCTAACCTGTATTTCCTCATCCACACTCTTCACTCCCAATGCATAAATAACAAACTAACATTTTGCCACAACGGCTTATTTTCCTTTTACAAAGAAGTAACACAGCACAGATAGAGTTGAAGGCTACCTTCATGCATGGGTATTCCTGTTTTCTCATAGTCAGCAGTTGTTATTAACTTGGTGCTTATCTGGGTCATGTTTTCATTCTCTTACACATGTCTAAAGGCATAAACAAAATATAGTGCTGTTTGTATGTTTTTTAAAATATGTAGACTGTATTGAAAATTCTACTACCAACTTTTTCACTCAGCATTGTTATTTCTGAGATCTTACCTTCTCTGGAAATACCCAGGATTAATGCTGCTGGTTGCATGGTACCCATATCTACAGCTGCTGACGAGTCCTTTCCTGGGGAGGGAGCCCCATTAAATAAGGCTTCAACCTCTCGTCCTCACTTATTTTCTTCAGGAAGGTATACTGACTTATCTGATGGGAAGGGGTGGTGGAAAAGGAACCCCATCTTCAAGTGGCATTCTTGTAACAATAATTCTACAAAATCATTCCGGAACTTCTCACGGATCAGAAACTATATGCTTTCTCCATATTTAAAGATGTTGAAAATATACTTCCAACCTGTTTTGTCTGCCTTATCTTGGAGCTACCTGAACTATGGTGATTCCTTGAATACATACCCTCCTTTCTCCCCACTGTCTTGTTTTACTGGATTATATCTCAACTGTTCTTCAAAACATCCCCAAATGCCATCTTCTCAGGGAGTCTTAAGGACAGGGAACCACTATTTAAGAATTGTGCATTTATTTCCACCAGTATTAAAAGCATAACATTTCAGACTAGCATTTATTCCCTCCAAATGACCTCTTCTGACTGTCATTCACTTCTCTCATGTCTTCATACTTCAGCTAAACTATCCCCAGAACCCACTAATGCTTTCCTAGCATATTCATTTGTTTATTCAGTGTTCTAAGCACTCTGCTTAGATACAATTTCTCCATAACTCTGTATGTGAAATAACTTCAGATTTTAAATCAGTTTTTCCTTTATTGAAAATAAAATTATAAAAGTAACACACACTAATTGCAAAACTTTCAAAAATACTAAAATATGTATTCTGCCTGCAGAATAATATGTATTCTGCCTGCAATGCAGGAGACCCAGGTTTGCTTCCTGGGTCGGGAAGATCCCCTGGAGAAGGAAATGGCAGCTGACTGCAGTATTCTTGCCTGGAGAATCCTATAGAGGAGCCTGGCAGGCTATAGTCCATGGGGTCGCAAGAGTCAGACATGCCTTAGTGACTAAACCACCACCAAAATGTGTAAAGAATAACATGAACATCATCATGACCCCATTTCCCACATGTCAATGACAGTAATCACTTGATATACTTCATTTCTACTTTTTCATTGAATGTAAATATTTTATAATTTTTAAAATACAAGAAATATGAATATTGTTTGGAAACTTGATTTATTTTAATGTGAACTTCTTTCTAGGTTCCATGTACATCTATTTTTTTAAATAACATTGACATTACACCAATAATACCATACTTTTTTCTTTTTTTCTTAAAGATTTAGGTTTTAATTTTCACATTAAATTTGGTATGTCTTTATGCTGAATAAATTGATACAAGACTTTAATTTGAAAGTTCTAAATATAGTGGAATAAGTCTAATTACGGACATTCTGGGGTCTCCTTTGATATCAGTTTTATTCCTCTTTATTGTTATGGCAATATTATCTTGTTTTGATATCTAGAGTTAGGTAAATCATCCATCATCATTCTTTAAAACTTTTTTGTCTTTCCTCAAGATTCACTCTTTTAGAATCCAGACAAACATTGCTATTTAACCATGACGCTCATCTTCCTCTGTATACCAAGTTGTTTCAATGTGTCCGACTCTTTGCTACGTTATGGACTATAGCCCATAGCCCACCAAGCTCTTCTGTCCATGGGATTTTTCTGGCAAGAGTACTGGAGAGGGTTGTCCTTTCCTTCTCCAGGGGATCATCCTGACCCAGGGATCAAATCCGGGTCTCCTGCATTGCAGGTAGATTCCTTACAGTCTGAGCCCCCAGATACATCAAGAGATCTTCAAACTCATGTTTTCTTAGATTCTGTATTTGTCCCTAATCCTTAGTCCAGGATGGCACATATACTTCATTTTACCTGACTGTCTTTGGAATCTCATATTCTGATCCTCTGTATGTACATAATTAAATTTGGGTTTTCCCATGTTAATCTGTCTGATGTCACTGTAACTGTTAGGCCAGCCAGAAATACCTACAGGGCAGGGGGAAATTTTTTCTATCCTCAACATAACTATATACTCTGGCAATATGTAGCAATTTTATAGTAATTTACATGCTAGTTTGACAGAGAAATGATGATTAGTACTGATTATTCTCATTCAAGAACATGGTTGTATGTCTCACCAATGATTCAGACTCAAGAGTCTTATTTTGTGACTTTCAGTAAAATTTATGATTTTCTTTCTATATTCTCATTTCTTGCTAAATTTATTCCCAGGAATTTTATAGTTTGGTGACACAGATATACATAGAATATTTCCCCTTTTACAGTATCTCCTTATTGCTGATAGAAAGGGAACTATTACATATTTACATTGCATCCAAATAACCAACCAAAACTCTTATTACTTAAAATAAATTTCTTGAACTTTCTATTATACAATCATACTGTATATAAACAGAGGGAAATTTATCACTTTCTTTCTAATATCAATACTTTCATACTGTTCTTGTTTATTACATTGGCTAGTACCTGCAGGATAATGATGAATAATGACGGTGATCATATAAGTATCTTTGTCATGGACTTAATACATGTGTGCACCTTTAGGACTTTACTATTTAATATGAGGCTGATTGTTAGTTTCTGTCTTTCAAATATATTCAAATTCTTCTATCGAATGAGGTCTTTATCATTCCAATGAGATACCTCTGTGTTTAAGTAAAGAGTTACTTCTTCACTCTGCTTTATTTTGAATTGGATACCCAAGCACTTTGTAATTGGACATGGTTCTTTTAAACTTCAGGGAGTTTTAAAAACTGATATTACTTGCATTAAAGCATTAATGGCTGTGACTTTCCTGGTGGTTCAGTGGCTAAGCCTCTGCACTCCCAATGTAGGGGGTCCAGGTTAGTTCCCTGCACAGGAAACTAAATCCCACACGCTGTAACTAAGAGTTTGCATGCCACAATGAAAAGATTTTGCATGTCACAACTAAGATCCCATGTGCTGCAACTAAGAGCCAGCACAGACAAGCAAATAAATAAGATTTTTAAAAACCATTAATGGCTAAAAGAACAATTATGGTTGAAGCTAACAGGAGGTTGAAACTTTTAGAAAGTCCAAATAATCCAATTTTCTCTCCCCTCCCCGCAAAAGACATAAAAACTTGGACATAAGAATACACTGTTCATTTAGTGATGGCCAGTTTTCTTCTATTTCTTACTCAAAATTCTATTCGGTTTTCTTTGCATGAGAACAGCACAATGTAATTATATCAAACGCTGGTATGAATGAAAGCTTATGAAAAACCTCATATAATTGCAATTTTCTAAATTTATACATGAGATAAGGGTAACTGGACTCTTTTCAGCATCCTCTGGCAGAAAGTTCACAGTCAAGATGGGGCAAGATAGCAGCCATATAAATTTAAATGTTATTGCATAGTGGATATTTTTACTTTTAATCCTCATAAAGTCTATGCATTTAAAAATCATTTTATGTTAACATTCATAGAACTAATCCCTGCAAGACAGTGTTTTGACAGGGTCTTATTTTAACTCCATATTTTATGCTGTTAAGCAGAACTACATTAGGAGCGCATTATTTAGCATACACATAAATCGGAAGTAGGGATGGGCTAGATAACGCATCAAAAATAAATTTGCATTTTGCAGCCCATAAAGAAACAGTCAAGGTCAGGTCAGACATTCCTAAAGTTCAAACTCCTGTCCAAACTGTTTACTCTTTTTACTTAATTACTCTTTTAATTAATCAATTACTACCTCAAAACACCACCACACAAAGAAATATCAGTGTTTACGATAAAAAGCCTAGAGGAGATTCAGACATGTTTGCCAGTAGATAAGCTATTTATTAAACTAATGTCTAAGACCATAAACTCCTTATTGCCAAATTCAGACTTAAATTGAAGAAAGTAGGGAAAACCACTAGTCCATTCAGGTATGACCTAAATCAAATCCCTTATGATTATACAGTGGAAGTGAGAAATAGATTTAAGGGCCTAGATCTGATAGATAGAGTGCCTGATGAACTATGGAATGAGGTTCGTGACATTGTACAGGAGACAGGGATCAAGACCATCCCCATGGAAAAGAAATGCAAAAAAGCAAAATGGCTGTCTGGGGAGGCCTTACAAATAGCTGTGAAAAGAAGAGAAGTGAAAAGCAAAGGAGAAAAGGAAAGATATAAACATCTGAATGCAGAGTTCCAAAGAATAGCAAGAAGAGATAAGAAAGCCTTCTTCAGCGATCAATGCAAAGAAATAGAGGAAAACAACAGAATGGGAAAGACTAGGGATCTCTTCAAGAAAATCAGAGATACCAAAGGAACATTTCATGCAAAGATGGGCTCGATAAAGGACAGAAATGGTATGGACCTAACAGAAGTAGAAGATATTAAGAAGAGATGGCAAGAATACACAGAAGAACTGTACAAAAAAGAGCTTCACGACCAAGATAATCACAATGGTGTGATCACTGACCTAGAGCCAGACATCCTGGAATGTGAAGTCAAGTGGGCCTTAGAAAGCATCACTAGGAACAAAGCTAGTGGAGGTGATAGAATTCCAGTTGAGCTATTCCAAATCCTGAAAGATGATGCTGTAAAAGTGCCGCACTCAACATGCCAGTAAATTTGGAAAACTCAGCAGTGGCCACAGGACTGGAAAAGGTCAGTTTTCATTCCAACCCAAAAGAAAGGCAATGCCAAAGAATGCTCAGACTACCGCACAATTGCACTCATCTCACACGCTAGTAAAGTAATGCTTAAAATTCTCCAAGCCAGGCTTCAGCAATATGTGAACCTTGAACTTCCTGATGTTCAAGCTGGTTTTAGAAAAGGCAGAGAAACCAGAGATCAAATTGCCAACATCTGCTGGATCATGGAAAAAGCAAGAGAGTTCCAGAAAAACATCTATTTCTGCTTTATTGACTATGCCAAAGCCTTTGACTGTGTGGATCACAATAAACTGTGGAAAATTCTGAGAGAGATGGGAATACCAGACCACCTGATCTGCCTCTTGAGAAATCTGTATGCAGGTCAGGAAGCAACAGTTAGAACTGGACATGGAACAACAGACTGGTTCCAAATAAAAAAAGGAGTATGTCAAGGCTGTATATTGTCACCCTGTTTATTTAACTTATATGCAGAGTACATCATGAGAAATGCTGGGCTGGAAGAAGCACAAGCTGGAATCAAGACTGCCGGGAGAAATATCAATCACCTCAGATATGCAGATGACACTACCCTTATGGCAGAAAGTGAAGAGGAACTCAAAAGCCTCTTGATGAAAGTGAAAGAGGAGAGTGAAAAAGTTGGCTTAAAGCTCAACATTCAGAAAATGAAGATCATGGCATCCGGTCCCATCACTTCATGGGAAATAGATGGGGAAACAGTGGAAACAGTGTCAGATTTTTCTGGGCTCCAAAATCACTGCAGATGGTGACTGCAGCCATGAAATTAAAAGACGCTTACTCCTTGGAAGGAAAGTTATGACCAACCTAGATAGCATATTCAAAAGCAGAGACATTACTTTGCCAACAAAGGTCCGTCTAGTCAAGGCTATGGTTTTTCCAGTGGTCATGTATGGATGTGAGAGTTGGACTGTGAAGAAGGCTGAGCACCGAAAAATTGATGCTTTTGAACTGTGGTGTTGGAGAAGACTCTTGAGAGTCCCTTGGACTGCAAGGAGATCCAACCAGTCCATTCTGAAGGAGATCAGCCCTGGGATTTCTTTGGAAGGAATGATGCTAAAGCTGAAACTCCAGTACTTTGGCCACCTCATGCGAAGAGTTGACTCATTGGAAGACTCTGATGCTGGGAGGGATTGGGGGCAAGAGGAGAAGGGGATGACAGAGGATGAGATGGCTGGATGGCATCACTGACTTGATGGACGTGAGTCTCAGTGAACTCCGGGAGCTGGTGATGGACAGGGAGGCCTGGCGTGCTGCGATTCATGTGGTCTCAAAGAGTCGGACACGACTGAGCAACTGATCTGATTTGATCTGATTATTCATCATTCATTTAAAAAACCATTTATTCAGTGCCAGTTATGTGCTAATAAGCACAGGGCAATGTGATGATGACGATATGGAATGAAAACCAACCTTTGAAAGTGAAAGTGAAGTCACTCAGTCATGTCTGACTCTTAGTGACCCCATGGACTGCAGCCTACCAGGCTCTGCTGTCCATGGGATTTTCCAGGCAAGAGTACTTAGGAAGCAGTAAAGCACAGTGATAAAAGCTACAGTTCTAGACTGGGGCTTGGACTCTGCTGCACCCCTCCCCTCACCTCTCTTGCATTAGCGGTTTGTCTTTGGGTACCTATTCACTCGCTGGGATGCCCAGTTTCCTCAGCTGTAAAACAGGAGTATTGGGACAACTTTCGTTGAGAGCTCGTATAAGACATTAAAGATATACATGTAACACAGAACGCCCCCAGCAAGATGCCCAGCACACAGCTAGTCCTTAACTTGTGGGTGGGGCCAGGATACAGGAGATGCTGCGTTGAGCAGGACAGCCCCACAAAGATTTGTCCACTGTCCCTTCACTCCTGTGTTGGGAAAACCTGACCGTGATTATATGAACTTACAGCCCTCCTCCCAATTTGCTTTACATAAAAACTCCAAGCTATCAATGTGTACCCCATTTTTAAGGAATGCAAACAAGAGTGCAAAATGAAAGAAGGTTAACTTTGTTTTCTTTGGAACTTTGCAACGAGATATTCACTTCTGCAGAAAACTGCATGGGTGCCAATAACCACCTGTGACACCTGACTTGCCAAAACACACCTAATCCTTCTGCACTCGTGACGGGTGCGTAAGAATTCTGTGTATATGCAAGCATCTGACCACTCTAGTGTAGTCGAAATATTTCCTCTAATTAATACATCCTGAAGGGCTTCCCTGGTGGTCCAGTGGTTCAGAATCAGCCAGTGCAGGGGACACAGATTCAATGCCTGGTCTGGGAAGAATCCACATGCCACGGGGCAGCTAAGCCCAGGCACCATAACTACTCAGTCCAAGCACCCTAGAGCCAGTGCTCCACAAGAGAAGCCACCGCAGTGAGAAGCTCACGACCGGAGAGTCGCCCCAGCTCTCCACAACCAGAACAAGCCTGCACACAGCAACAAAGACCCAACACAGCCAAAAACATTAACTAAAAAATACATATTGAAATACATAACATGTTATCATAAAATACTTTTACGTCACAACTAAACATTATGTTATTTTTTGAAATTATCTGTAGAAGATTATAGTGCCTGAGTTTTACTTCAGGATAGTCAAGTGTTTGGTATAAAAAGAAGGAAGGGATGAGTTTGAGAACACAGGGCTACGTAACTTGTTCAAGTCACAGCTGATAAGAAACAGGGCTGGTATCTGAGCCAGGGCTGTCTCTAGGATGCATCTGCTCAGTTCTACTTCTGCGGTGGAAAACTTAGGATGCTCCTGACCTCTATGGAGTTCTTTGACCTGGGAAATCATTTGTTAGATCATCTGCTCAGAAGCTGAGGATACAGCACTGAACAAAAGGGACAAATCCCAGTGCCCTAAAGGATTTATCTTCAGGGGAGAGACAGACAGTGCTCTCACAGATGCCTGCATGGCTGGCAGCAACACAGGGGGTCGGGGTACTTGCGAGGAGGGCCGGGGCTGTTATCGACGGGATGGTTAATTTCAGCTGGAAGGCATGCAGAAGGCCTCCCTGACACATAAGCCAAAGACTGAGTGAAGCAAGGGAGCAAATCATGTAGTTATGAGGGAACCTGGAGAGCAAGAACCCGTCCACAGGACCTGATGTGCAAGGCAGCAGGGAGAAAGAATATGTGTTGATAATAACACAACCAAAGGAAATAACCTGAATACCTACTGATAACATGAAAGGTGGTATATTCACAGTTGCCAGATGAAACAGGTTACAGAAAATACACCACCACGTTATTGTTGAAAATCCTAAAATATTTTTTCCTGTTATTTCAGTAGTGAGCAAACAAGAGTTTCAGATGTCAAGAAGGAAATGGACTGGAGTGTGGTCTACGCCTGTGAGTGCAGAATTCCAGGGCATCCTGCTTTCTCCCTGGTCACTACACAGCACTGTAAACAAGTCTATCTAGAAGGATTCTTCCAATCTTTAGAGTCATCGCGTCCCCTCAGATCCTTTCTATGGCCATCGGTCCTGAACGCCTCTGTCTGGGAAGGGAACAAGCAGGAGTGTTTTCCATTGTCAGAACACAGACATCCCTCACTTGCAAGAATGCATTAGGGACTTCCCCGATGGTCCAGGGGTTCAGAGTCTGCCTGCCAATGCAGGGGGCCAAGGTTCCACCCCTGGTCAGGGGAACTGGAGCCCCCACGTCAGAGCTAAACCTGGTGCGGCCGAATAAATATTTAAAAAGAAAGCGTTAGTATTTGAAAAGGTTTATCTTAAAAGTAAGGATCCTTAGCGTCTTACGGTGGTAAGAGCAGCTGGCATCCACTGTTCAGTTTGGGCTTCTCCAGCATTATGGCACTTGAGAACAAGCCTTGAGTTAGATACGGAGAAATCAAGATTCGGGGGCTTACTCAAACTACCCAAGGTCATAGTCAGAACATGGCAGAGAGCAACTCAAATCCGGACGGCTGAAGACTGCAAACTAACGTGTGTGGCTGCTCCAAGGAAAATCACCTCCATTATCTGGAGTTTCAGTATGAGAGCAGAAAACGATCAAAAGCCATATCAGCATTAAAAGGACCCCATTAGTCTAACTTAATATTATAAATGAATTTCACTGAAGCATTGGAAGATCAGGCTGCAAAATTTGGTGACCTGTAATTAAGATATTTTACTTCTAAATTTTAAAAAGTTTATGCAAATACTTGATATATACCAAAGAATATATATAAGTTAGCAGCAATAACTAAAAACCTGAGTGTCAATTCCCAAAGTCCAGGATGGTGGTCGCTTCTAGTGGAGAGGCAGAAAAATGGGACTGGGGTGAGGGGTGCAGAGCATGACTTCTAATGCCTTTCCCATCTCAAATTCAAAATCCCCAAAACAAACAGAAACCAGGCTCCTAAAAGACCAAGTATTGAGAATGCCCAAAAATGGACTCCCCACTTGCATTGCTGAGCGCCCAGGGTTCAATTTCTGGTTGAGGAACTAAGACCCTGCAAGCCACACAGTGTAGTCTAGAAAGAATAAAACAAAAGACCAGGTACCACTGCTGAGTAAAGCTCACCATCAAAAGATGAAGAGTTGGTAAGAGATAATGCTTGAAGCTCTTCTAGAAGAAAGCCCTAATCTCTGTAGTCATAAGCGGTGTTGGAGAAACCATCTTTTGGCTCCTCTTCCTTGGGGACACAGAGTGCCATGATAAAAGGACTGAAAAGTAGCTCTAGAGGCAGACTGCAAAGCAAACAGCTGACCAGCACACGCACGGCCTTGAGTGCTGACTTAGGTTTGTTGAGACTTTTTGGCTATTTGTTTCTTTTTTTTTTGAGCCAGAGCTGACAAGCACCTCTGAAAGAATTGCAGAGGAAGAAAAGTTTCGCAAATTTTATGACTAATGAAAAGGGGATGTGTATACAACCATAAATTCTGAAATGATTAAAGGTTTATGTATAAGAACCAACATTTTATGAACCAATACAGGTGATCTTTATAAACTCAAGCTGATGGATGGAATTCCCTTGTGGTCCAGTGGTTAGGGCTCCAGGCTGCCAGTGCAGGGGAACTGGTTCAACCCATAGTTGGGGGAACTAAGAACCCATGTGCTATGCAGTGTGGCCTAAAACAGAAAGGATGGAAGAGGAAAAGCTATAATGAATACGTTGAAAAGACAAGCCACACGTGGGAGAACACATTTGTAGCACAGGATGGTAAATATTCATATTTGGAACATATAAAGGATATTATAAATGAATAAGAAAGAGGTAAATGGCCTCAAAGAAAGTAAGCAATCCACAAATTGATACGCCCATAAATATGTCTATACTCACAACTATAATGAACTACCATTTCACTACCACTAGGTTGGCAAGATTTAAAACAGTCTAACAATATAAAGTGTTAGTCACTCAACTGTGTCCAACTCCTTGTGACCCTGTGGACTGTACCTTGCCAGGCTTCTCTGTTCATGGGATTTCCCAGGCAAGAACACCGGAGTGGGTAGCCATTCCCTTCTCCAGGGAGTCTTCCCAACCCAGGGATCGAACCTGGGTCTCCTGAATTGCAGGCAGATTCTTTACCATCTGAGACACCAGGGAAGCCCATAGAGTATAAAGGTTGGGAGGGCTTCCCAGGGGTGCCTGAGGTAAAGAACCCACCTGCCAATGCAGGAGACGTAAGAGATGTGGGTTCCATCCCCGGGTGCGGAAGATCCCCGGGAGAAGGGCATGGCAACTCACTCCAGTACTCCTGCCTGCAGAACTCCATGGACAGAGGAGCCTGGCTGGCTACAGTCTGACACTACTGAGTGCACGCACACACACACACACACACACACACACATAAATATTGGGAAGAATGTCTGCCAGCGGACACATGTGAGGGGAGCAGTGAGTAGATCAGAATGTGACTCAATAAAACAACCTTTAATTAGCAATATATTCAGGGAAAAGATCTTTTAAAGTAGTAAGAGAAGAATTAAAAAAAAAAAACAAATTTATTCCACTACTGTTTGCACACATTATTCTGTATCAGAATAATTATACTGGTGGGAGAAGGCAATGGTGCCCCACTCCGGTACTCTTGCCTGGAAAATCCCATGGGCTGCGAGGCCTGGTAGGCTGCAGTCCATGGGGTCGCTAGGAGTCAGATACAACTGAGCGATTTCACTTTCACTTTTCACTTTTGTGCATTGGAGAAGGAAATGGCAGCCCACTCCAGTGTTCTTGCCTGGAGAATCCCAGCGACAGGGAAGCCTGGTGGGCTGCCGTCTATGGGGTCGCACAGAGTCGGACACGACTGAAGCGACTTAGCAGCAGCAGCAGCAATTATACTGGTACTCATTTTAAATGTGACCATCTGCTATAGACCGGTCATCTGAAACAAATGATGACCGGTTTAATGAGAGTGGATGGGAACCAGGTAAAGATGAGACTATCACCATAGGCAGAAGAGCTGGCTGATCATCTACACACGTTTGAGTGAGAGGAAAGTTGTACCCTCCACCACTTACTGGCTGAATGATGGCAGACATGTTTCATAATCTTGGTAAGCTTCAGTTGTATCAGCTGTAAAACGGGGATAATCACAACTGTTTAAGGATTAAGTGAGAACGTACATGACTGCTTTAGCACAGGTCTGGAGCTTGGGAGCAACTCAGAGAATGGGAGCATTTATAATGAAAATATTGCCAAGGCTTTGTTTCCTAATCCCACTCAGTTTGTCTTGGAAATGCCACAGCTATGTGTTCTGATCTCTAAATCCTAATCCTGAAACATTCAGGGCCAGCCAAGCTCCAGTGCCCGATTTAACTGGGCACTGGTCTGGACTTCCTCTTCGGTTGCAGTGTTTGTTTATGCTTATGTTCCCCGGAAGCACCTGGAATGCCCAGCCGGGGTCTGCGTGTTGTTCTGCAGCTAGCAAGAAGACTGACTAATTAGGTGACTTCTTGACTTTGTGCAGTCTGGACGAGGCTGTGAACTGCCAAATGCGGCTGGAAAATCAAAAGCCACAAAACCTTCACATGGATCACAAAAGTGAGTAGACTTAAACTGCATACAACACTCATCAGGTTACGAGATGACTCTTTTTCGAGTCATAGACTCCTTCGAAAATCTAACGAGAATTGTGGAGACTTTTTTTTTTTAAGTATACACACTCCTATATATAATTCTGTATTTAATTATGGGAGGGGTGGCTGTGACTGGCAACTAACAACCGCTGGCTATGAAGCTGTATACGTGGACACTGCGTTCCAGAGAGAAGGCAAAGTATTCATTTGAAAGTGGAATCAAAACCAAATTAAGAGAGGAGAAAACAAATCCCTATAAATAGTTTAAATATGAGATCATTTCTAAAAACCTAGAAACTCAATGCTGTTTTCCTTTACTTTCTTTTCACTTTTTAGAAATAACATGATTGGGGTTAGATGCCAAAAAAATATTTGCCTTTATAGCAATAACTGTTAAGTCAAGGGGACTCCCACAGGAGTACTGACTAAAGGAGTAAGAGAAATAGAAATTCCCTGGTGGCTCAGACAGTAAAGAATACTCCTGCAATGCAGGCGACCCAGCTTCAATCCCTGGGTTAGGAAGATCCCTTGGAAAAGGGAATGGCTACCCACTGCAGTATTTTTGCTTTCAGAATTCCATGGACAGAGGAGCCTGGTGGGCTTCAGTCTACAGGGCTGCAAAAGAGTCAGACATGACTGAGCAACTAACACTTTCACTAAACTGTCATGAAGCCTTTTGCTCTGGTCTAACGAATTCATGCAACTAATTAAACTCCACTCTGTTTTAAGTCTAAATGGAATACTGATTCCATTATCTTAATCATTTTAGAGTAGATAAAACAATCCTTTCCTTCTGAGTGTTGGGACAGAACAAAAAACTAGACTAAATGTATCTTAGCAAAACCAGTCATATGAAGAAAATTTTACTTGAGAGATACCCATTATCTCTTAAGGGTCCTTGTTAATCAATATGGTATTAAATCTCATAACCATTGTACTCACTTCTCAGACTCCATTTATGGGCCTGTCTCTCACACCCACATTATAAATTACTGGGGGTAAGAGACATATCTTAATGATCTTTGATTCCCACTTCCTTCCTGTATTACTTGACATAGAGTGGAAACTCAATAAATGTGTACCAAAATAAATTCTTTCAAAGGACTTAAATGTATTTTCTTTGGACCAGAAATTCTGTCAAATTGCTGCTTTTCTGTGAATTTTCTTAAAAAAAAAAAAAAAAATTCTTTGCTGGGTTTTCTATTGGATTATTCCCTTTTTCTTTTTAAATCAGTCTGTAGTCCATGGTGGTTTATATATTCTGAACGCCAGTCATTTGCCTATTATCTTTGAAAATGTCCCCTCCCAATCTGTCAAGTGCTTTTTCAGTCTTGTATCTTTTATCGTAACTAATGTATTTTTAAAAATATAACCCAAGTTATCAATCTCTCTCTTTCGAGCTTGAGCTTTTTTGTATCTTAAGAGAGACACTCTCTTATATACAACCACACTTCTATGGACATAAATTCGTTCACAGACTTCAAATAAATCTGTATTACTACATTTAGCTTCAGTAGAAGGATGTTAAAACGGGGGTCTTATGCATTTCAATGATGTCCCCAAACCATGTCAACTGCTCACATGCCAAAGAATGACGCTAAACCTAGAAGCACATGCAAAGGAATTGCTTGAAGATACATTTTGTATCCCTTTGTCCAAGAGATACCTTTCAAAGGGGCTACAACAAGGCTGTACATTGTCACCCTGCTTATTTAACTTATATGCAGAGTACATCATGAGAAATGCTGGGCTGGAAGAAGCACAAGCTGGAATCAAGATTGCCGGGAGAAATTTCAATAACCTCAGATATGCAGATGACACCACCCTTATGGCAGAAAGTGAAGAGGAACTCAAAAGCCTCTTGATGAAAGTGAAAGTGGAGAGTGAAAAAATTGGCTTAAAGCTCAATACTCAGAAAACGAAGATCATGGCATCCGGTCCCATCACTTCATGGGAAATAGATGGGGAAACAGTGGAAACAGTGTCAGACTTTATTTTTCTGGGCTCCAAAATCACTGCAGATGGTGACTGCAGCCATGAAATTAAAAGACGCTTACTCCTTGGAAGAAAAGTTATGACCAATCTAGATAGCATATTCAAAAGCAGAGACATTACTTTGCCAACAAAGGTCCGTCTAGTCAAGGCTATGGTTTTTCCTGTGGTCATGTATGGATGTGAGAGTTGGACTGTGAAGAAGGCTGAGTGCCAAAGAATTGATGTTTTTGAACTGTGGTGTTGGAGAAGACTCTTGAGAGTCCCTTGGACTGCCAGGAGATCCAACCAGTCCATTCTGAAGGAGATCAGCCCTGGGTGTTCTTTGGAAGGAATGATGCTAAAGCTGAAACTCCAGTACTTTGGCCACCTCATGCGAAGAGTTGACTCATTGGAAAAGACTCTGATGCTGGGAGGGATTGGGGGCAGGAGGAAAAGGGGACGACAGAGGATGAGATGGCTGGATGGCAGCACCAACTCGATGGATGTGAACTCCGGGAGCTGGTGATGGACAGGGAGGCCTGGAGTGCTGTGATTCATGGGGTCACAAAGAGTCGGACACGACTGAGCGACTGAACTGAACTGAACTGAACAAGGGTAGAAGCTGGGCAAGGATTGCTTCAAAGAAAGTTATGGATGTGCGGGTCTCACTCCAGGCCTGCCAGCTGCTCTCCCTTTTCTGGAACCAGTGAGTGAGGGTGTAGCAGAACAACTGCAAAGGCTCAACAGTGATACTGCCATGTGGGCCCAGTAAATATCTATGAGCTGAAAAGAAACAGCCCATGGCAGGGTCCTGTGAGAGATGGAACTGCACTCCCACTGATGGTTGTCAGATGTCCAAGGGCTATAGTATCCAGAGACCAGGTATGGAACCAGCAGTAGAATTTTTTTAAAGGGAAATATATAGCCCAGAAGTCTTCTGCCTAGAGTGTGGAAGAGGCCAGACTAGTATCATCAACTGGCCAAGCTTCAACCCTGGAGGGGCCAGAGGCAGCCTAAGTGCCAGGTGAGGGGGGTTAGAGAAGCAGCCACCCTCCACCCCCGTGGTCTAGACGCAGACCCAGTTTTTATGCTGGAGAGAAGCTTCCATTTGAATGCAAATTAGGTTTTGATCTTCATGAGACTGGACATGCAGATATTAACTGGTAGTGAGAGTAATACACTGCAAATTTTATCCAAGTGCAAGGGAAGAACCAGCCCACAGAGCAAGCTCGACCAGGAAACGGGGAAAGAGTGATGATGGTCCCTGTTCCCTCTGTTCAGGACACTGACTTTGCTCCCAGAGTTCCATGGAGCCACAGCATCAATTTACCACCTTCCTGAAGGTTTAACAACGTAGATCTTGAGTCCTGTGGCGTATACTGATATAAGGCACTAGTGTTACACGTGTGCTGTGTGCTAAGCCACTCAGTCGTGTCCAACTCTGTGCGACGTTATGGACTATAGCCTGCCAGGCTCCTCTGTCCACGGGATTCTACAGGTAAGAATACTGGAGTGGATTGCCATGCCCTTCTCCAGGGGATCTTCTTGACCCAGGGATTGAACCTGCATCTCTATGTCTCTATGTCTCCTGCATTAGCAGGTAGGTTCTTTACTGTCTGAGCACCAGGGACATATAATGAACTATGATCTTATGTTAAAAATAATATAAAGAGAGATATTTGCACACTCATATTAACAGCAGCATTATTCAAAACAGCCAAAAGGTGTCCATTGACAGATGAATGGGTAAACAAAATGCAGTATATACATACTCTGGAGTGCTGCTGTTGCTGCTAAGTCGCTTCAGTCGTGTCCGACTCTGTGCGACCCCATAGACGGCAGCCCACCAGGCTCCCCCGTCCCTGGGATTCTCCAGGCAAGAACACTGGAGTGGGTTGCCATTTCCTTCTCCAACTATGGAGTACTGTTCAGCCTAAATCAATTAGTAAGGGAATTCTGACAAATGATGACAACATGGGTGAACACTGAGGACATTATGCTAAGTGAAATAAGCCAGTCAGAAAAACACTGATATGAATTATCTAGAATAGTCATGTGCAGAGACAGAAACTAGAAGGGTGGTTTCAGGCCCCGGAGACATGGAGCTGTTGTTTAATGGGTACAGAGCTTTAGTTCTGCACCATGAAGAGTCCTGCAGATGAATGGTGGTGACGGTTTTCACAACAACATGAAAGTATTTCACTGAGTGGCACACTTAAAAATGGTTAAAATGATAAATTTTATGTTAGAAGCATCTTAGAATGGTTGAAAATAAAACCTAAATAAAGGAAATTTAACCTCCATTAGTCATGTATCCAAAATGGAGTAAATAATAGCGAGGAGCGACTAAAAATTATCCAGTCTTACCATGTGTCAGGTTACCATGCCAGAATGTATCCATCGACTCACTTAATCCTTATTTCAAACCTATGAGACAAGTCCTATTAAAATCTCTACTTCATAGATAAGGAAACTGAGGCAAACATGGGTTACCTTGCCTAAAACTACATAACTTGAAAGGAGTTGAGAAAGATACTCCAACTCTAGGACTTGGCCTTTCGGAAGAGATCATAGAAATAATTCACATAATTATTGATATTTACATAGTTACTTCGGTTTACAAGGGGCTTCCCAGGTGGTGTTAGTGGTAAAGAACCTGCCTGCCGATGCAGGAGATTTAAGAGAAGTGGATTTGATCCTGGGTTGGGAAGATCCCCTGGAGGAAGGCACGGCAACCCACTCCAGTAATCTTGTCTGGAGAATCCTATGGACAGAGGAGCCTGGCTGGCTACAGTCCATAGGGTTGCAAAGAGTCGGACGTGACTTAGCACGTTAGGTTTACGAAGAACTTTCTCATTTGTTACTGCTCATTAAGACCTGCAGCATAGGTATTCTCCTTTTGTCAGAGGAGGACACTAAGTCCTAGAGAAGTTAAGGAAATTGCTTCAAGTCATATTAACTGTTAGGGTTCTGATTCTACAGCTTCTAACTCTGGGTCCACAGCTACCCATCCAGATCCAACACCCAGTCTGGTCCAACTTCTCATTTTCCAGATGAGAATGTCTACAAGAGACACGCCCAAAGATGCTAATAGCTTCTCCAAGGCCACACAGAGAGCTACTGTGTTCAGTGTACATCATCAGCATATAGCTTTAAAGATCCTTTGCCACAGTAACACATATTCTATAAATATGTGTTTATAAAGTAAGGGCTGGTACAGAGGCACAGAGCCCTATCAGCATAAAAGAGAGTGCTTTCTTCAAGAAGTTCTTTTATTTGTGGAGTTGATGCATTGGAACCTGCACTTCACAGAAGTGTCTAACCTTTCAGAGCCTGCCCTACACAATCTCCTTGTCCATTAGCTCTACAATTATGCTGTGATCAATCTAGCAAATCCATTTAGACAGCACATCTAGCCACTTTCAGAGTGGATTTGGTACTGAAGCAGCAAGTACACGAGAGCTGTATAATAAGAACTTTGGGAAATGAACCATATAAATCCTCATTTGATCCTGACTGCATGTCTATAAGGAATTCTGAAAACAGTCTCAATGACCCTGATGAACTTTGTAATGGCTAAGTATAAAAGTACAGAGCTAAGCTCGTTTGTCCAGCAGAATCTTTTCTAGTAAAATAATTCACTTCTGAGTTTGATACAAGGCTGATGATTGGTGAGAAAGAAGCAACTGCTAGACGATGATTACAGGCTTTCACATGGTGAATGGAAATTACCTTTTGGCATGTGAAAATCTGCCAGTGTAACACCTCCAGTGTCAAATTACAGTGGAATTTCATGAATCCTTGTTTGTGTGTCTTTTGTTTCCTCATGGCCTCAGTGTTAGGGGTAGGATTGGGGCTGGCAAGGACTGAGCAAACTCTATGGTGGTTTCCCCCTCTTTCCGGCTGGAATATCCAACAAGAGCCAAAGAGAGGTAGGTACCACAAAGAGCTTCACAGTAGCAAAAAATCTTACCAGCAAAAATGTTCATGTCTGATGGTTGGGCATCTCCCATCCATGAAGCCACAAAAGCACACATTCCATTCCAGGAAGAGCAGACTGATTTCATTTCAAGTAATCAGTAGTGCTATTACTGCTAATAGTAGCTGACATTTAAAGAGCACTTTCTCCTGTTAAACTACACACAAAGTATGCTCCAGGAGGGCAGAACTAGGTCTGTTTCTCTTACTGCATAGCCACAGCTGAGTCACATGTGTTGTGTGGGGCAGACTGTCAATAAATATTTGCTGAATGAACAAATAATCTCATTTGGTTGTCACAATAACCCTTGAAGGTTTGATACAATATTGTCATCACCATTTTACAGATGAGAAAGCTGAGGCTCAGAGGTCACTATACTGTACCCAAGGTCACATAACCAGCAAGTGTGGGAGCTTATATTCTAAGCTACATGCACCTGGCATCAAAATCTATGGTTCAACCACAATGGTACACCACTAATGTAGACCAGACATTAGGGCTTTTCCAGGACTGAGGTCATCTCTGAAAGGTGGACATACAAGAATACATCTCATTCAGAATGGATTTCACTCTGTTCCAGTCATCATTTGTTAGATTTCTGTCATATTCTGGCAACAACTAAGTTGAAAAGAAGTGACTTACCCACAAATCCTCCTTCACCAACCAGTTTCAGGGCAATTTTATCAGCCAACACTGAAGAGTTGCCATGAGCGATGTTGGCAAAGGGGCCAGCATGCACAAATACAGGCGTCCCCTGTGGAAGCAGAAGAACACAGCTTATAAAGCTACGACCCTGCAATCCCTCTACTGGGCATATATCTGGAGAAAAACAAGATCTGAAATGATACGTGCACCCCAGTGTTCACTGCAGCACTGTTTACAGCCAAGACAGGACGCAACCTAAATGCCCATCAACAAAGGAATGCACAGCACATATGGTACATGTATACAACGGAATATCAGTCATTAAAAAGAATGAAATAATGCCATTCGTAGCAATATGGATGGATCTTGAGATTATCAAACTAAGTGAAGTTAGACAGAGAAGAAATATACTATGAGATCCCTTATGTGAGGAATCGAAAAAGAGAGGATGCAAATGAATTTATGTATAAAACACAAAGAGACCCACAGAATGAATTTATGGTTGCTGGGAGGAAGGATGTGGGGGAAGGGACGGTGAAGGAGTTTGGGATGGACATGAACACGTTGCTATATTTAAAACGGATAACCAACAAGGACCTACTGTATAGCACATGGAACTCTGCTCAACATTATGCAGCAGTCTTGCCGGACGGGAGTTTAGGGGAGAATGGATAGGTGTATATGTATGGCTGAGTCCCTTTGCTGTTTACCTGAAACTATTTCAACATTGTTAATCAGCTACATCCCAATACAAAATAAAAAGTTAAAAAAAAAGCTATGAGACCCAGTTATTTCCTATTATAAATTTTGATAAGCCACTGTGTTAGCTGCCTCAGTGACCATGAAATAAACCTTATGTCATAGTATTCTGCATTATACTCTTAAAAAGAATGGAATTAAACTCTGATGGGCTAAGAAGCTTGTTTAAATGTTTTTTTCCCCATTAAGAAATCAACTAATCCAAGAAAAATATAATCATAAAATCAGCACAATAATTGAGTTGTGGGAATCATGGCAGGGCAAGTACATATTATTACTGGCCATTTTTATATTTACAGTAATAATCTTTTGATTTTTGAAAATTTTATCTTTCTCATTGTTTATCTTACCTATTAAAAATCTGGTAACTATTAAGACAATGAAAGAAAAATTTCACTCATAGTAAAATTTCAGAGTTACTAAAAAGACAAAAGAAAAAAGGGAATTCTCAAAAACTTTAGATTTTAATGATTTAAACAAAATTTGTCATGAAATGACATTACTTTTCTTTTACTTTCATTTCCATACTTTTGTCAAACAGAAGAGACCGTAGTCCTATCTAAAAAAAGTATGCACATTCAGTAAAATGTTCAGGTTTTATTTGGAGTCAGGCAGGGCCACTGAGGTCTGTGTGTATGAAGCCTTGGCTCCACCTGTGAAAATACAGGCTGCCCTTCCATTGACATGGGGGGAGGCAGGGAGCGATGCGGGGGGTGGGGCCATGGAAAGTTCCCATGAACCAGGATGGGCTGTGAGTGATGTTTCAAAGCTGAGAAAAATGAACAAAAGCAGGAAGAAAGGCAGTGAAAGAAAACTCATTGCAAAGAGTGAAAATAACTGTGAAATAATGCTGGGATCCGTGTTTATGGAAATGAAGACATGTATGTTTACTGTCCAGATCGTTATCTGTCTGTCCATCTACAGTTCTCACTTCTATGCAGAGAAACCTTTTAAGTGCTCTGAAGAAAACACTGTTTAAGCTCTTAATGTCTCCATCACCTCCTAGCCTTGGGAGTTATAGGGTGTAGCGCCTGTAGTAAGTGAGTGGAGCTAGTGAGGAAAATTTAAAGAGACAAGGCCACAGGCTCCACCCCTGGGTAGGCAGTAGGCTTCACTCCTCTGTGCCCTGCAACTCTCATCCTGGCCATCTCTTTAAGAAGCACTGGACACCAGTCTCCAGGTCGACAGGTGACAGGGTGTGGCTGGATTAGCATCAACACACTGCTATCCCTGGGATAATGACTCTAGGGACTAGATCAGCAGCATTTAATTTTAATTAGATTAAAATTAAAGGCCACACAGCAGATTCATCACTAAAGCAGCATGAAGTATTAGAGCCCTGGTTTTTGAGCTCCCAGGATGTGGTTTAAATAGATATAAAAATTCTTAGAACATCATTGTTGGACATTCAAGCACAGTCTCACACACTCAACTTATATGACACAGTATACTTTGTCTAACTGTGTTGTCAAAGTTTGTTAACACTTTGTCTAAGAAATTCTATCACTAACCCAAAGACATAAAAATATCTATCCTGAGTTCAATATTTTATTTTATATACAGATCACTTAGCAAAGTAATAACAGGAACTATCTTGGTTTCTACGATGACAAAGCTATGAATATTCTCCACAATGGACTTTTCAACCATTTCATAAGATTGACGCTTCAACTGTTCCTTGCTGACCAGAGATCTAAAAGAGCATTCATTATCCACAAGAACTTTCTGCAGTGCTCAAAATATTCTCTATCTGCTCTGTCCAATATGATAACCACCATCCACATGTGGCTATAGAGCACTTAAAATGTAGCTGATAAAAATAAATAGAAATGTTAACTAGTATGACTGAACAACCGAATTTTAAACTTAGACTAATTCAGACTGAAATAACCACGAGGGGCCCATAGGTACCATACTGGACAGAACTGCCGCAAGCGGGTATTTCCCGTCTACACTGCATGTGGTTAACCCACGGCTACACAAGTTGCTGAGATGTAAGACAGACATTTATTGAGTTTCTAAGTTTCTACTCTGGTCAATTAGTACTTCATTAGCTAAGACAGGAATCATATCAAGAAACTTTTTCTTTCCGGATGACCAACCAGTTATTCTGATGCTCCTCATAAGCTCAGAAGGGCTGGAAATGCTCACATGTAGAGATGCAAAAGCAGTCTATTTAATGCAACTCTGTCAACACTTTCTATGAAAACAAAACCACTTACTTCTAGGGTCTGCATCAGATTTGGTTTTATCGCGTCTTTCATCAGAACAGTCAAAGCACCTGTCACCCCCTAAAGAAAAGGGAGGAAAAAAAACACTTATTTAGATTATCGACAAAAGATCATTCACATGAGGGTGAATTCTCAGCCGCTTCTCACCAGCCTTCCTTGTGCATGGGTAACCCCACTGGCAGCCGTCAAGTCTGAGCTATAGGTAAGACAGTGCTCTCACCTTGCCTGAATGGATGCCAACCCTTCTTGTGATGGGGAAGCAGTAGTCATTGCATTTTTTCTCAAGACCTTCCTTGATTGAAATAAAGGGGCTTCCTATACCTTTCAATTCACCTAAGTTTTTTTCTGGCAATTATGCACATTACTTTTCATCACCAGAGATTACACTATTGCCCTGAGAAATAAGATGAAGAATGAAAACAAGGCTGGTTACAGAAAGGGACTGTGGAGAGAAGGGGGTGTGTCTAAAGGCACCCGCGCTGGTTTCTATTCTCGCTTGCATCTCAGCCCACAGATGCAGAAGGTACTCAGGACACTGGAAAGGCATCTTGTTTTCTGTCTCTCACTCTACATCTGCCTAGAATGAAGCTGAAGCCACTTGTGGCTGTGGTTGCTTCCTTTCAATCCTATGAAGCTTGAATTCGGCTCTCTTGCAGCTCCCTATTGCATTCCTGGAAAAGAACAGGACAAGAAAGAGACAAAGCAGGGATGAAGTCTGAGAACTACTGGGGAAAGTGTGCTAAAGCAGGCCACAAAGGGAATTTAAAAAAAAATACTGTTCTATTTGTTTATTTGGCTGGGCTGGGTCTTACTTGCAGCATGTAGGATCTAGTTCCTTGACCAGGGACCAAACCCAGACCCCCTGCGTTGAGAGTGTGATGTCTTGGCCACTGGACCACCAGGGAAGTCCTGGGAAAGCATTAAAAAAAAAAAAAATTTCTTTCCACCTTTTCTAAAGACCCTGGGGAATGATCTTTCAACAAACTAGTCAAATACTTAGAAGGTCATATTATGAGCAAATGCATGTGCATATAGCCTTGAAAAAATGAAGGTGGCCTGCAACAAATCCTGACAGATCAGGCAGTAGAATCTAAGGATTTGTTTATTACTTTCTCTCTACCTCTATCATCAACAATATTAAATGTTTCTCTTATATAACCAATTTCTATTTTTGTCCTTTTATAATATGGAATCATTGAAATGTCTTTAAAAATCAAATTTACTTTCTACTTTATTGGACAAAATAAATGTTGCAAGAACTGTAACCTACCTATTACAGGTATATGAAGAAATTAGGTACATTTTGCAAGCAAGAAACACCAAAGAGTCAACTCTGAGTTTTTTTGTTCCAGATCCGAGAGTTTCATCACAAAGCAAAAAAAAGTTCAGGGAAATATTTGTGGATTAAGCCCTTTCAAAGTACTCCTGACATATTACTGATACCTAATATTAAGAGGATACACAGGAAATATTTATACAGAAACTATAATATACTATTCTAGAGAGAAATGTTGAGATTTGATAATTTTTAAAAAGCAATATCTTTACAGCAAACTGCATTTGGATTTTCTCTTTTAGCTTTATACTAAGCATTCCATGAGCAGCCGATATAAATATATCTATTTAACGTACTTTACAAGACTTATGAGTCAGTCAGATTCACCTCTTCAAAAAGAAGCCAAAAGGTAATCAAGACATTTTGGCAAAGGTTTAAAATTACACCCCAAGCCCTTGGAATTAGTAAGATAGCTTCTCATCAGTGTTTATTTAAGATTCCATTATGGTGCATGACTAAATACATGGGAAAGTAAGCTTAAATTTAGAGCAATGGCTGTCTATGTTGTACCAAGTGCTGTGTGCTTATAAACATGTACAAGCAGATGAAATAGCTACATTGCTGATGGGGGCTGCAGGCGGGGAGTGAACAGCAAAGATGGCTATTAAAGGGAAGAGGAGAAAAAGATTAGTGTGCAAATGACAATCAGCACTAAGCAAGCTGGTGGTGTGCCAGGCTACTATGAATGTTTTTAAGAAAGCATCATTCCACGCAGAAGAAAGCTACATGAGTAAGAATGGGTCGGGGGAGATCTGTTTTTAAATAAGCTGAAACCCAAGTCGAAGGTACAAAATTAAACACGCCAGCGTGCCCACGGAGCAGGCTGGAGTCAAAAATGTGCCTCTTTAACTTAATCTTCCCTTTCATGAAGGTGGAGTTGCTTCTTATTCCTTGGAATGGTGATTTGCCCTCAATTTAAAGCAGGCAAAGATTACCTTTAAAAAAAAAAAAGCCACAGGCTTCCACTCCAGGCAGAGCAGAAATCAGGATTGGAAAGAATCGTGAAAAGCACATGAAATAGACCTCAGGTACTCTGATTGCAGCCAGGAATAATAAGCACGTTACAAATGCCTGTGAGTGCCACATTAAGTTGTAGGATAATCGGGACCTTTAGTAGGAAAAGGTGTGAACAGAAATTCCCATTATACCCAGTGACATGAAGAAGACTCTCATTCTCCTGATTACATGTGGCTCCTGGTGGCTCAGACAGTCATGAATTTGCCTGCAATTCGGGAGACCTGGGTTCGGTCCCTGGGTGGGGAAGGTCAGGGACCTTGAGCTCTCTGGAGCTTCTGAGATGGACATACCAAGTCGTCTGCTGTCACAGGCTGTCCATTTCTGTCACTGGCCACCACCATTCTTCCCAGCCGCTCCTTCATGTCCGATAGGCTGTCGGTCAGAGCCAGCACTGCCATGATTTCACTGGCCACTGCGATGTCAAACTGCGCCTGAAACAACAAAAGTCGAGGTCCTGGTCAGCGGACCGTTTCCATGGAGCGCTATATTGCAGCACTCAGGTCTTGTGGGCCTGGGGTTCAGTCCTCAATAGACCATTCTCAGATGCACAAATTTCCAGCAATTGCACAGTCCTGGGCTTAGTGCTCTTTCTTTATTTGCTCTGCTGAGCAGAACAGGGCATGGCCAGGCCCCTCCATAACACCAGCTCGCGGCACTATGAGATGTGCTTTTGAGGCACGTCTCAGACTTGTAATTGTTAATGTGATGGTCTGATGGATGCAGATCTCCACTGCAGAACCGCAGTGCCACAAAGACAGGGACCATTTGAGGAAGGTTTGTTCCTGAGTCCCCAGCTTGGGGGACTGAGTGTGAAATGAAGCAGGATTCAATACGTGTTGGCAAAATAAAGAAAGAGTTCGGCAGCTACCCTCTCTGTCACTTCTGTGTGTCGAGGGGGCTGCATGTGTTTGCCCCATTAAGAGATGAGCAGCAAACTGTGAAAGAAGATGGTCTGAAGCCAGTTTTGTAGACTTAGAGCTTGGCACAGCAGTGAGGAGGCCCCCAACTTGTGTTCTCCACACCCACTCCCCAGTCATGAGGTGACGTGGAATCCATTCTGAGCTGTCCACCTCAGATGGTGAACCGTTCAGCCACAAACGTGGAGAGTGGCTACTTTCTGAGAAATGCCCACAGTTCCTATTCCCTCTCCTGGCTCTGATTCCACCCTGGACACAATCCAACAAGAACACAAGGAACGATCGCCCTCTTCCTCCTCCTAATTCAGCCACTGGACAAAACCACTTCATCACCCTCCGTCCCCAGGGTGTGAGAGCCAGACAAGTTCAGTCTTACATAGAAAATAGCTGCCCCCTGGCAGGATCACCTCAGGAGATATTTTATTGGTCCATTTTGGGCACCAACAGAAGAGGAAATGAAGGAAAGAAGGAGCTTTCTGGCTACTTCCTGGTTGAGATTTCAGTAGTCGTTGATTTAGTGAAAACATATTACCTGAGAGTCAAATGCATCTATACTCAATTATTACATTCTCAATATAAGCCATTCCAAACATAAGTCGTTTTTCATTGTATGAAATTTAGGATTTTCTATACCTCCATTCTACTAAAAACAGTGCATATGAAAAAAGACTAAAAATAATGAGACTTTCTGTACAAAAACCAAGGTTCAAAATATCCTTAAAATATGAACTGTGTAAGTAATAAAAGGAATATATAACACTCCTATAGGTTCTTCATTTGTAATTGTTACAATTTCAGAATTTTGTATCTCAAGCACTATCAAAAACGAAGCAAGGATCAATATAAGAATAGTTACTCATTTTATGCCTGAATAGTGTAGCTATTAGTGGGCTACTTGTTTCTGTTTTGCAAATAAAATATTTCCAAATCACATTAAGGTATAAATAAGATATCCTTATTGCATATCACACGTTTACACAAAAGACAAAAAGCCATGTTGGCAAGGATGTGAATTGACGTAGCTTTCCTGGAATGTGATGGGGAAATGCACACCAACATTTACATCTGTATCCTCTGATTCTGCAATTATGGATCTGGGAGTTTGTCGTAAGGGTATCATCAGGCAGGATTACACAAAAATGTGTGTATGTTGCTGTTGTTCAGTCACTAAGTCACGTCTGACTCTTTGTGACCCCATGGACTGCAGCCCAGCAGGCTTCCCATCCCTCACCATCTCCCGGAGTTTGCTCAGATTCATGTCCATTGACTCAGTGATGATATCTAAACATCTCATCCTCTGTTGCCCCCTTCTCCTCTAGCCAAAATCAAGGTCTTTTCCAATGAGTCAACTCTTCACATCAGGTGGCCAAAGTATTGGAGCATCAGCTTCAGAATCATTCCTTCCAGGGAATATACACTTAGTACTTACTAACAGTAGATCTGATCTTAATGTAAGAAGTGCATTAAGTACAATACACAAAGTAACCTACAAAACAAGAGGCTGTCAAACAACATCCTCAAGATCCTGGCCTTAATGATATGTTGTACAAGAGATGACTCAACAGTAGTAGATACAATGGTCATCTTAATTAAATTCACCCATTCTTGTCCATTTTAGTTAACTGATTCCTAAGATGTCAATGTTCACTCTTGCCACCTTCTGCTTGACCACTTTCAATTTACCTTGATTCATGGACCTAACATTCCAGGTTCCTATACAGTACTGTTCTTTACAACACCAGGCTTTACTTTCACCACCAGACACACTCACGACTGAGTGTTGTTTCCACTTTGGCCCAGCCACTTCATTGTTTCAGGAGCTATTTGTAATTGCCCTCTGCTCTTCTCTAGTAGCATACTGACACCTTTTGACCTGGGCTCATCTTCCAGTGTCATATCTCTTTGCTTTTTTCGTACTGTTTATGAGGTTCTCATGGCAAGAATATTGGAGTGGTTTGCCATTCCCCTCTCCAAGGGACCACGTTTTATCAGAACTCTTCACTATGACCTATCCATCTTGGGTGGCCCTGCATGGTATGGCTCATAGTTTCATTGTTACACAGGCCCTTCACCACAATCCATGAAGGGGTTATGTATTTTATGTTGGGATAAAATAAATAAGCTGTAACATACGTGTACATGTATGTTACAGCTTGTTTATTTTAGCCCAACACCCTAAGTTACATTAAGAGTGAACTGGTTGAATCCAGTTATGGTACATCTACAAAATGTGATGTTATATAGCTATTAAAAAATGATGATCTAGATCTACTTTTATTGACATAGAAATATGTTTTAAGTTAAAATAGCTTTAAAGGTTAAAAAAAATCAGTTAAAGTTCTTAAATATAGTCTTTTATAATTTAAAAATATGTATGCTTAAAGCAATATAGAATACAACCTTGGACAAGTTACCTAACGCAATATGCCAACTTTTCTCATTTGCAAACTAGATTTACAAACTAAATGTGCTCATCATGCATGTAACGGGCCTACCAACACAAGGCACCAAGTGAGCATCAGACCACAGCCATTGTTTATCTTGCACCTCTCTAGTGCCAAGATAAAGCACAAAAATAAGCACAGAAAGTGTGCAAGTTAATGCAAAAGCCATGAATCTAAAGCTATCTTAAGGTATAAAGTTTACTACAAAAAATAATAATTTAGAGGCCTGCTGTGCCTGGATGAAAAATCGTGGAATGAATTTATATTCCCTAAGCACCGTTGCTTCACACCAGAGTCCTATTAAAATGAGGATGAGCATTGTAATTTATCTTCCACATTTTCTGGGTTTGGATAATAGGACATTATTCTTAACAACTTCTCAGGCTATTAAGCCAAATAACTGGGTGTTTATTCTTTGGTTTATGAAACATGAATAATACGTCTGAGACTTTCATTTTTCAGTTGTTATGCAACTAACTGGGTAGACTGACAATAAAACATGTTAGAAAGTATATTCAAGGCATACCCTGAATGGCTCCTAGCAGAAATACAACTAAAATCACACAGGAAAAGGGTGGTAAGATAATATTCAAGAGCTTCCGCCTCCTGATCCTTTCCCAGTCTTGCTCAGGGACTGGAAACATGTGGGGGGACGCACTGGCCCCTGCAGGTGGAGGAATGAGAAGAGAAAAGCAGAGAACCAGCTCCCGGGGCAGGGAAAATGCAAGAGCAGAGCCATCCCTAGAGAAGGCACTACCTTACCTGCCGGGAACAGCCCTTCTCTGTGTTCGCCTGCCCAATGGTTATTTTTCGTAGAAATCGGTCATTGGTATCCACAACTGAAAGAGAAGAGAACAGAGGATCAGCAAGTAGGAACTGGCTGTCCAGTGTGTATCTGAAGTGGTTCTGGATGCTGGGGAGGCAGTGGAGAGCAAGAAACATGGTTTGACTTCTTGAGCAGATGATCCCGTGTGAGGACACAGACAGGGCTCAAAGAAATTAGCGATCACCCAGCCTAGGACATAAAGGAGGGGACAGGAGAGCCTGTGTTGGGGCAGGGGTCAGGGGTGGCGTGCCATTTTTACCAGGCAGTAAGGAAAAGCATTTCTGAAGCAGTGTCCTTTTTTTTTTTTCACAATGAAGCATGAGGCCCAAGAAGAAGACAATTAAGTCCCTCTAAAGGTAAACACTACATGACTGTATGACCCACCACTTCCAACAGAACTGGAAGCAGGTATTGCACACCCATGATCATAGCAGCATTTATTCACAACAGCCAAGGAGTGTCCACTGACAGATGAATGAATAAACCAATTTTATCCATTAAACCATTTCATCCAGTTTTATCCACTCATATCATGCGGTGCAGATGGACAATGGAATGCTACACAGCCATAAAATGAGTGAATATTTGCTACAACATGGATGAACATAGAAAATATCATGAAAAATGAAATAAACTGGATACAGTATGATTCCACTTGTACAGGGCTCTTTTATTTATAGAGACAGAACAGAATGGTGATGAACAGGGGCTGAGGGGAGGTGGGGAGTTATTATTTAGGAAATGAGTTTTTATTGAGGATGATAAAAAGATTTTGGGTATAGTTAGTGTTGATGGTATAACTATATATTGTACACTTAATGCCATGAATACCACACTTATGAGTAATTAAAATGATAATTTTATATTTTACCACCAGGAAAAATAAACCCTCTAAAATAAATAAAGTAGAATTTAGGGGGAGAAGTCAATGATGGTAAGAGTGGGTATCAATTCTCTTTACACTTTTCACTGGCTTGTCTGAATGGCACTGATTCACACTTTGTTTTGTGAAAACCAAATGTACAATGCCAGGAATCAAAGAAAGAAGGACACAGACTTCACTAATAATTCATATGGCATCAAAGAGCAGGCGGTCCAACTGACAACTTATATCCAACTTACTAAATGTTTAATACAGCACTGACAAAAACGGTGATGGGAATCGCATATCTGGGGACTAATATCATCTGTGGGATAAACAATGTGAACGTTTCCTTTCGTACACAAAGCACAAGCGGACCTGCTCACCTTGTCTGCCTCCATTGTTCCCTGACTTGTTAAGTGTCAGCTCTTTCTCCATGTACAATCCTCCTCTCTCTCACACATTCATACATACACACTCATTACCACAGGCCCATACGGATATCGAAGCAACACTCACCAAGCACAGGGCAATCTCTCTATGACTTTAAGGCACAGAGCCCTATACCCAGAAAGGAATGCCTCTCCATATCGCCACTGCTGCTGCTGCTGCTGCTAAGGCGCTTCAGTCGTGTCCAACTCTGTGAGACCCCATAGACGGCAGCCCACCAGGCTCTGCTGTCCCTGGGATTCTCCAGGCAAGAACACTGGAGTGGGTTGCCATTGCCTTCTCCAATGCGTGAAAGTGAAGTCGCTCAGTCGTGTCCAACTCTGTGCAACCCCATGGACTGCAGCCCACCAGGCTCCTCCGTCCATGGGATTTTCCAGGCAAGAGTACTGGAGTGGGATGCCATTGGCTTCTCTGCCATATTGCCACTAGCTAGTACTTATTCTCAAGACCAATGGTGCAGAATCATATAAAGTAAAAGGATTTCCTACTCTCATGCAAAGCATACACAACGTGATCTTTTTTATTGGAAATTCAGCTGGATTTATTTAGCAAAGAGAACACAAGCCAAGAAAAGAAAAAGAACCAAGTTAACAAGATCAGCTATAATCAGTGGGAACCAGAACCACCACCCACTGCCCTGCCCCCGCCGGCCGTGTTTGGCACGGCCCTAGCAGAGCAGGACATCTCACGGTCCATCAAGCTATGGATGTCCGTGGAAAGACACAAGCGAAATGACAGTGATACATAAGACAAGAACTGTGAAGATTAAATTCTGATACACAAGAAAGATGCATACTAGAAAGTAACGCTTTGTTGTTCAGTCGCTAAGTCAAGTCGTGTCTGACTCTTTCTGTGACCCCATGGACTGTAGCCCACCAGGCTCCTCTGTCCATGGGATTTCCTAGACAAGAATACTGGAGTGGGTTGCTATTTCCCTCTTCAAGGGATCTTCCCAAACCAGGGACTGAACCCGTATCTCATGCTTGGCAGGTGCGTTCTTTACCACTGAGCCATCTGGAAAGCAGAAGGTAACACTAGTAATACAGAATTCCTTGACTCTGAGTCTTTAGCTCTAAGATAGAGCTAAAGATAGAGTGAGAAACATATTTATTCACTTCAGAGATTTTTACTTAGGGTCAATTTTGTGACAGATGCTGTGCCAGCTGTACAGGGATACAAAGACAAACGAGACATCATTCTCTGATGGAAGGCACTCGCTGGCCAAAGCGAGAGATGGAGAGTGCAGGTAGGTGTGGAGAAGGTGAAGAGCTCCTGCAGAGAGAAGAGATCTGTCTTTTCACTCTTTGCCCTAGACGGTCCCTTTAGGACTACACTGCTGTGTCCTGAGGCTCATTAACAACCAGCTACGGTTCAGGCACTGGGTGGTACAAGGTAGGACATAAGGGGCAGGCCGTTATTTTGGATTCAGCAAAAGAACGGTACTGATACCCTGCAAAGTTGCAGGGCAGTGCTGGGAACCAGTAACTGGATATCAGTTTCCTGGAGATCGAGGCTTTGGGTCCTTTGTCTAACAGCCCTTGAGCCCCTGCAGGACCCAATGCTCAGAAAGGCAGGGATTCACATCCCAGGGAACAATAAAATGACCCAATGTCCACTGTCTCTTCTGCTTATATCATGTGTTTCTATAAAAGTCTATCAGCTCCCAGTTCCTCCCTGTCAGCAGGCATTATGAGGCCTTCAAGCTTCTGATAGGAAGCATAGGATAAAACCACCAAGAGTCACATTTCTTACACAGGATGAAAGGAAAGAAGTGACCACTAAATGTCCAACATCCATATGGTGTGAGAGGAGGTTTTTAGCCTCACGAGGTCCCTGAATGTCTCCTTTCTAGTTATCAAATTAGAAAAGCATCTAATCTCATCATAAAGGTTATACTCTTTTAAGCTCTAAGTCCAATTATTAAATGGCCTCAATCTACGTGATGGGAGAGTCCTTTTTCTCATATTAATTCATGGGAGGAAGAGCCAAACTAGCTGTCAAATGTCATTCCGAACTCCTTGTGGCAATGGAACATGATATAAATGATATCTTATTATGATATAAATGAAACTAGTAGGGTACAAATTCTATAGCTTTAATTACACACAACTCCAGGTGGCAATGATGTTTTTGTCACTTCAGTGGCCCTAAACAATAATGCCATTCTAACATTTATCGGGACTACTTTTTTAACGTCATCTCCATGAGAAATGATTCACAACCACAGTAACGTCAGTGTTTTCATGCTTCTCAGAGAGAAAGAAGAAGAACACAGCCCTGTTTCTGATGGCTACCTCTGCTGGAGCCACAGTGCAGATGTGGAAGACTGTCCCTCGTGTAAGATTTCTTTTTAGCATATCCCCATGCTAGGTTTCAAATACACTGATTTCACCTGCATAATTTTTCATTTGTAAGTACACCTCCAAATATCTTTTAAGGAATAAAACGAATTCACAAATACCTGGAAAAAGTTGACTATGACTTTTGAATACAATGGTGTTGGAATAATTAATCCTTCCAGTAGATTCCCAACAAAATGCTAAACATATTCATACCAAGAATTAAAAATGATGATGGTGGGACTTCCCTGGCAGTCCAGTGGTTAAGGCTGTGCAGTTCCACTGCAGGGAGTGTGGGTTCAAACCCTGGTTGGGGAACTAAGATCCCATATGTCCCACGGAGCAGCCAAAAAGATACATAAATAAAATAAAAATGATGTTGGTCTGTTCAGTTATAGGCATATGTTTAAGGAGGTTGTAGTTCATTCACAGAAGACTTCTGGGACCATTTAAAATGACCATAACAGTCACTAACAAAATGGAACATGATATAAATGATATCTTATTATGATATAAATGGAACTAGTAGGGTACAAATTCTATAGCTTTAATTATAAACAAAATGTAGGTGCACAGAAAAACTATGAATAGTAGTTTTATTTGCACAGTTAGACGTTTCTGATTTTTTTTAGAGATGCGGAGAAGGCAATGGCACCCCACTCCAGTACTCTTGCCTGGAAAATCCCATGGACGGAGGAGCCTGGTGGGCTGCAGTCCACGGGGTCGCTAAGAGTCGGACACGACTGAGTGACTTCACTTTCACTTTTCACTTTCATGCATTGGAGAAGGAAATGGCAGCCCACTCCAGTGTTCTTGCCTGGAGAATCCCAGGGACGAGGGAGCCTGATGGGCTGCCGTCTATGGGGTCGCACAGAGTCGGACACGACTGAAGCAACTTAGCAGTAGCAGCAGCAAAATCTGTATGATCCAACTAGTCCATTCTAAAGGAGATCAGTCCTGGGATTTCTTTGGAAGGAATGATGCTAAAGCTGAAACTCCAGTACTTTGGCCACCTCATGCGAAGAGTTGACCCATTGGAAAAGACTCTGATGCTGGGAGGGATCGGGGGCAGGAGGAGAAGGGGACGACAGAGGATGAGATGGCTGGATGGCATCACTGACTCGATGGATGTGAGTCTGAGTGAACTCTGGGAGTTGGTGATGGACAGGGAGGCCTGGCGTGCTGCGATTCATGGGGTTGCAAAGAGTTGGACACGACTGAGCAACTGAACTAAACTAACAAAAAAAATCTGTATAATGTTACTACTTTGATAATTTTAAAAAACATTCAGAAGTTTCTGAAGAGATTTTACTCTATGTTAGGAGTCTGGGAGACAGAGACACACAGAAAAAGTACCTCATACGACTATTACCATAATGACCATCTGGATGGTGCTTCAGGGTTGGAAAGTACTCTCATGTCCCACTACAGCCACCCAAGGGAAAGGCTGCTATTATGACTCATTTACAGATGAGGAAAGCAAGTAATTCACTTGTCCAGAGTTACACAGCTCATAAATGACAGAGACAAGACGGGTTCTCTAGTCTTTGCTTTTCCATCTCACTAAATTTTGTAGTGAACAGGTTGAATGGATTCCCGGGAGTTGAGCTTCATGCAGGTGGGGTGGTCCTGAGCTGTGTCCGGGAAGGCAAGATGGGAGATGGGGCGGGATGGGCCAGTGGGGGGCGGGGCAGAGGGATGAGGCAAACAGGAAGCAAAGGTATGAATGGGGCTGGCCACAAGGCAGTACTCCTGAAGGCCAGGCCGAGGGTGCAGCACCAACCACCCAGGATGGAGGCTCTCAGAAAGGGGGTGACAGGACACCTCCCCCTCTACTATGAAATCACCGAGTTGTGGGGGTGGGGGTTGGAAATGGAAGTAAGAAAATCTACTAAAAGGTAACTGCAATAAATCAGGCATCTACTCATAATTAAAAAAAAAAAAAATGTGACATATAGCAAACTCCCGTTGGCTATCTACTTTACATATAGTAATATGTTTCCTTGTTACTCCCTCCATACACCTCACCCTCTCCTGCTGTGTCTTAGGAAACTCAAACAGGAGCTCTGTATCAACCTAGAGGGGTGGGATGGGGGAGATGGGAGGGAGGTTCAACAAGGAGAGGAGATATGTATACTTATGTCTGATGCATGTTAAGGTTTGACAGAAAATAACAAAATTCTGTAAAGCAATTATCCTTCAGTTAAAAAAAAAAAAAAAGTGTAGAAATGGAGAAATGTGGTGATAGGGGAATTCTGAGAAGAAAAACAAAGGAAGGATCAGGAGTACACACTATCTGACTCTTCTTTAGGTTTTATCAAGTGCTGTTACCACATGCCTGGAAGTATGTATTATCGACTCCATTTCCATTTGCCAGAACAGGCATGTGCTTTGCTCTGGGGCTGCTAAGTCGCTTCAGTCGTGCAACCCCATAGATGGCAGCCCACCAGGCTTCCCCATCCCTGGAATTCTCCAGGCAAGAACACTGGAGTGGGTGGCCATTTCCTTCTCCAGTGCATGAAAGTGAAAAGTGAAAGTGAAGTCACTCAGTTGTGTCCGACTCTGTGTGACCCCATAGACAGCCCACCAGGCTCCTCCGTCCATGGGATTTTCCAGGCAAGAGTACTGGAGTGGGGTGCCATTGCCTTCTCCGTGCTTTGCTCAGGGTCACACAGTTAAGTTAGTGGCGAGGGAGACATCCGCTCAAGGCTCCTGACTCCACATTCGGTGACTTCCTGCCCACCCCACCCACATCCCACCCTTGCAGACAGCAGGGTGGGGTGGCAGTGGAGAGGGGATGTCACAGCAAAGAGGGAAACAGGAGGCTAGGGCCGGAGTCCCTTCATGCCGCATTTCAAGTGTTAGGATTCTCATCAGTGGCTGGAAGCATTATACTCAGAGAAAAAAATTCCTCACTGAAAACAGAAATTTCTGAGAGGCTCAGACCTGGTTGGTAAGGGAAGAGAAAGGAAGAAATTAAAATTAGGGTGCCTGGTAGAGAGGCAGTGGGAGCCACAGACAGTCCTCCCACCAACAGAAGACAAGAGCGCAGAGAAGAGACAGGAAGAAAGTACTTTTCCTGGGAAATTGGTAGAGCCGGAGTGATCAGGATGAGCTAAGGGCACAGTTATTTCTCCCAACTAGGAGACGAGGATGAGAAAGGCTGGTCAAACAACAGTGACTGAGTTAATGGAGCGATTGTGCAACGCAAGCTGGGAAGACAGCGGAAGAAATACAATCGTGCGTGTGTGAAATCAACTGAGGGGCGCCCGCTGGAGGACGTGTCGCCCTCCTCATCCGGCCACCAGCACCCACCTCTCTGCCATGTGATGGTGGAGGGGTCGATGTCAAGACGGGCAAATTTCCTCATTTCCTCTTCTGTCAGAGCACTCGGATCAGTCTTATTTATTCCCAGTCTCTAGTGGTTAAGAAGAACAAAATGCGATGGGTTTTAGAAGGAATAGAAAGCAAGATGTAATCAAATTGTCTCTACTTCTACTTCCTCTGTAACTAGGACAACCTTTTTAAAAACTAAGCTGAACTTCAAGTAAATTGCAGGTTAGGCCAACTCATAAATGAATGTCAGAATCCAAACACACCCTAAATGGAAGACATGGATATTTGTAATTGTTACTGTTGTTTAGTCGCTCAGTTGCGTCCTACTCTTTGCAACCCCGTGCACTGCAGCACACCATGCTCCCCTGTCCTTCACCATCTCCTGGAGTTTGCTCAAACTCTTAAGAGGTGATGATGCAGGTGACAATATACAAAGGACAAGTGTCGCATTGCCTGTCGTGACCTCAGGTTATGTGGTCACCTCATGCTGTGCTCAGAAGGGGCATAAACTGTCCATCAAATTGATGCTTGAGTTCATTAATTCTTCTTTTCTGATATAAATCCCAATAATTTAAGTTTTATGTCTATGTTTTCAAGTCATTTCTATTTCCATTAGAAAAAAAATTAAAATTTTAAATGCATCTTTTTCTACAAAGGAAACATTTTAAGAAAGTGCTTTTTGATAGTATATAAGAGTGTCTGCCACATGCCAGCCACCCTGGTAAGTTAAGAAGAAATACTGGGAGCTTAGTCCTGACTGTGGAATTTAAAGTCTAACCAGAAGGATAAGAACCTGAGTAGACTGGTTCCGGGATGAAAAACATTTTTACTTTCGCTTAAGGGACACAGTCTAAGACTGCATGTCTTTTTATTATTTATTGTGATAAGCCTTTCTTAGGGCTTCCCTGGTGGCTCAGTGCTAAGAACGTGCCTGCCAATATAGGAGATGCAGGTTTGATCCCTGGGTCAGGAAGATCCCCTGGAGAAGCAAATGAAAACTCACTCAAGTATTCTTGCCTGGGAAATCCCATTGGACAGAGCAGCCTGGTGGGCTACAGTCTATGGGTTTGCAAAGAGTCTGACATGACTTAGCGACTAGACGACAACAAAGTCTAAGAAAAGAATGTAGGAAACAGAAACTATATAAATGGTGGAGTTGCTGAGGATAGTATATTGTGCATTCTCAACAAATTGAACTTGGTTAAGTAAGAAGCCAGGCGATAAATTTCTTAAACCCATTCCACCAATTAATGGTTGTAAATTAAAGTTATTTTTTCATTTCTGAAAAAAAGCAAGGGGAAAATCCATGATTCAAAGGATGTTAAGTAGCAAACAGCACCAGAAAATGGCAAAATGGATAAGAATTAAGAGCACATCCACAAATACAATCTTAATACCTTGCTGCAATAAAAAATGAAATAGATGAGTTTTCAAAGGCTTCCCTAGAAAGTTAAAACATGTTATGGAAAAGACTCTTGGCCATCCTCATTTGTTGGTTGACAAGAGTTCTCAGCAAAGTGGTCCTCTCATTTTATAGATGAAGAAGCTGACATCTACAAGCGAGAACTAATTTGTTCACCAGCTTTTTGGTGCAGGATCCAGGCCTCAGGCATCTAGTTCCATGCAATCTTTGCTACACTGTTCTGCCTTTTTAAGAGTTTTATATATATATATATAAAATCTACTTTATATATGTGTATGTATATATATATGTATAAGGTATCTGAAAACCAAAACTCAAATCAAGTTCAAGATTTCTGGTTTCAATTTTTTGATTTGTTTCCAGGGTATTTTTTTGTTAAAGAACCATTAACTGGAAACTTACTTTCAGCCGAGCAAGTTGAATTTTTGAAAATTCTCGAACACCATTCACTGAAGGAACCAGTCGATTATACAGGGCCTAAAAACACAAAACAAAAACAAAACTCACACAAGTTTAAGGGCCAACCACGAATGTGGACAATTTACAGAATATGACACAGTTCATTACATTTATAACTAAACTGTTTGGATTAGAGACCCTATTAAAATTCTTGGCTAATGTAAACAATTTAGACTTAAGTTCTGTCATTTTAATAAATCTGAACTAGATCTGAAATAATGCACATTGTAAAGAGCTTGCATGAAAATATATTTCTTGATCTACAGCCTTTTAACTATCAAATTAAAAATTATCTCTATAGCTGCCTTTAGCTTTAAGAACTCACTAGAGAGTCGGTTTAATTAGAAGATGTCAGGACTTTTGTGAAATATGCCAAAAATTCCCACTTTTGTCCACATCCTATGTCTATGAGGAACTGGCATCTATGAGGAATTAGCATCTGGTACTGTGTCCCCTGTGTGAGCTACATCTCAGACTGTACACCCTCAGCCAAAAAGGAGGTCTGACATGTTTAACAGGGCATTGAGACCAGCTGCCTCTACCATGGGAATCTTAAAAAGAATCTCTCCAATCCCCTTAGTACAGACCAGAGATTATACCTATGGGCAAAACGAAGAGAATTTGGCTTAAAAAGTACAATAGTAGAATTCTTTCATTAACTTGGCAGTGGTCAGAGAATCAGACTGAAGTAGAGATTCTCTCCTTGAGAAGGATGGACACATATCTAATTCACAAAATTTTGAATAGGATTTCAGACAACTTGGACACTCCAAAACTTTTTCCATGAACGCCTTAATCCAGAACTCCCAGGGTAAGATGCCCAAAATGGCCAATAAGGGGGCTGTCTCACCTTATCTGTTTGAGTGTTTTCATGCAAAATCCTTGCGTCGATAGCGGCAGCCAGCAAATTATTGGCAGCAGTAATGGCGTGGATGTCCCCAGTAAGGTGAAGGTTGAACTAGAAAATGAAATGAAACATCTAACTTGCTTCAAACAACCATCTGCAATATTGAAGAGCTTTCTGACTAAACAAAATAATATGCTAATTACACACCCCTACAATGGTTAGGTATGTTTTACAAAGCCTAAATCAGAAAAACCAATGTCGGGATTTTCCACTTTTAAATCCTTCCTTTTTCAGGTTAAGAGGGAAACAATTCTGGTGGAGTTAATGATTGGTTTCCTTATTTTGGTTTTCTTTTTTTACGTACTTTTATGTACTGTTTTATTTTATTTATTTTTTTTTATGTACTGTTTTATAATTAGGAAAATAATATCATATCAAATGTACTTGGCAACATGGCAGGGAACAAAACACACAGTAGAAACAGAAAAATACAAAATGTGACAGCCGAAGAAAGAGAAAAAAATGTATCACCATCACAACTTCATATTTCTGTTATTTTTCTTCTAATCTTAGGCGCACATATGATTATCACATGCAGAATCAGCATATTTGTAATCGGTTAACTTCTTTCTTTAAAAGCGTATTGTAGAGATCAATATCAAAAGATATTTGAAAACAACCCACATATTTTCAAGTGCAATGTGACATTTACAAAGAGAGATCTTTGACTTAGCCATTGAAAGCTTCAATAAAGTCAGAAGACTGAAAAAATACAGGGTGTGATGGAAGAGAACAAAGCTTTTAAATGAGAAAATAGTACCAAAATGAGAAATTGATATCAAAGATACTTTAAAAATCCCATGTATTTGGAAATTAAATGTCCACTTTTAAATAATGGGTATATCTAAGAAGCCATAACAAGGAAAATTAGAAAATATTTGTCATAGTAGAAAAATGAAAAGAAAATTTATCAAAATTTGTTGCATGCAGCTATGGCTGCTCAGTGCAATTAAATATGTTCTGGAGCCTTGAATGAGGTATGAAAATAAATAATAGAGACTAGCATTAAATTCTGTGAAATTTGAACAAAATCTGTACTTTAGTTCATAATACTGCAATCACATGTTAATTCCCTGATTTTTTTTTTACAACACAGTACTTCTTTATGTTGCTAAGAGAACCTTTGTATGATTTCAATATCTTCACACCATGAAATTTTTGCACCTGCTGTTATGTCCCTGAATATGTTCCAGTGACTCCTAGTTTACAGCCTATGGAACTTGGATAAAATTTGTATCCTACTGTTGTGTGAAAATTTTTATAAATCTTAATTACATTTAATTGGTTTATAGTGCTTTTCAGGTCTAGTATATCCTTCTACTTCTCTGTATATTCATTCTATTAATTTTTGACAGTTTGATATTAAAACTCCAACTAAAAACCTTAATTTATCTACTTAAAAAATAACTGTACTACATCGTAGAACTATATGTAACTTTGTTCCAAGTTTGTAATATTTTCCAAGTCTCCTGTAAATGTGCTATCATATTTTCATAATTTAGAAAAATAAAGAAGTAAGCAAAGAAAAAAAAATATCTTGTTTGTGTATGGCTACTGTTCACAGGGGCTGTATAGTCATGCATATATAACAAAATTTTTTATTTAAGTTGCTTCCAGATTTTCACTTTTGTAAAGAAGCAATCATTTGAAAACACATACAAGTAGCTTTTTTAAAAAGAAATTAACTTCTGAACAAGTAATACAGGTACTCTAGCAGGCACTCTGCTCAGAGCTGAGGATAGATAGACAGAGAAGACACTGGAGGTCCTTGAATTCAAGAACAAACTGCCTGCGTTTCACCTACTCAGCTGTCATAAGATAGCCCTGACTATCTTACACCTCCATTTGGCATAGGCACATGACAGTGAACACCAAGGCTATTTCCATCCTCGACAGCAAAATCCTCAGCTGCTCCCCAGGCTACATTCCTTACACTGCATCCCCACCCTGGCCCCAGCTCTGAAGATGCCCAGATTGTGAATATTACTCATGCCCCTGCAGATGTGGGGCCCAGGGCTCTTCTTTTCTGCAAAACCTCGGACTATTCATTCTCATTCCCACCCCCGATATTTAAAGACCAGCCAAAATTTCCCTCCAGTTTCCATGGTGCTGACATCTCCACGGGTTAAAACAAACAAACAAACGAAAAAAAAAACAAACAAACAAACAACTATTCCTTCAACAAAAGGCTTTCCAAGTGGTTCAGTGGTAAAGAAACCACCTGCCCATGTAGGAGATATGAGTTTGATCCCTGGGTTGAGAAGATCCCTGGAGAAGGAAATGGCAAACCCCTTTGGTATTTTTGCCTGGGAAACCCCATGGACAGAGGAGTCTGGCGGGCTATAGTCTATGGGGTTACAAAGAGCTGGACACAACTCGGTGACTAAGTACAGACAGACAGTTTTTTGTCCTTCAGCATAAACAACAAATACTCCCTAGTGCTGGGCATGCTGCTAAGTGCTGAGGCCTGTGGGCTCCACCATGGCCAGGGGACCACAGGGAGGTAAACGTGGAGAAGGAAGAGATGTGTCGGATGGATGGAAAAGAAGCTGGTTGTGTGAGCTGGGCAGGGAGGGCAGGGAAGGAAGGGAAAAACCTTCCAGACTTGGAACCAAGAGACGAGAGAGCAGGAATCCAAGGAGCTTGACAGGGTGGAGAGAGAGAGTGTGGTTTGTGGGAAGTTGAGATGGCGGGTGGCTGGGGAGACAGCAGGAGCACAGGCACACGGGGACCAGCTGTGCTGTGCTGGACAGACAGTGGTGGAGTCCCTGTTGAGACAAACACAGCAGGAAAGTAACCTGCTCAGACACGGGTTTAGGAAGTTTTCTTAGGACCTGACCCAAGAGACTGATGCAAAGAGTGGAACTGATGGGACCTGGTCATGGTTAGACCCAGGGGACCAGCAAGAGTTACGCGGGGTGGATTACGCGGGTGGAAGAAGGTGATCTTGGAGAAAAAAGAACTGACACCACTGCTGCTTTTGGACCATTCTTCCCTGGAACCATGGTCATCCCTCCATGGGAAACTGGTTTCAGGACTCCCGCAGACACCGAAAACCAGACACTCAAAGTCCCTTATGTCCAATAGGGTAGTATTGTATACAAACATACACACATCCTCCAGTATAATCTAAATCATCATGAGACTACTTATCATAAATACCCAATACCAAGTAAACGTTATGGAAATAGCTGCCAGTGTGCATTAAATTCAAGTTTTGCTTTTTGGAATTTCTGGAAAAAAATTTTTTTTCTGTTTTTAAGCTGCAACTGTTAAAAACCATGGATGTGGAACCTGGGGATATAGACGGCCGGCTGGATTTGATTTTGCAGTCTCAATCCACAGAGGTGAAGAGTCCAGCCTTCCTGAATTCAGCAGAATAACAAATGGAGATATAGCTCTGCATCCTCTCACCCAGAACCCTGAGGTGGGTTTTGGGACTCAGAATTTTTTGGAATGCAGAAAGGTAGTGTGATGTACATAATCTATTTATAAAACATTCCAAGCAAGGTCCAGGTCAGCATCCATTAATCAAAAACAGTATTTCTGCAGAAAAATATATGAATATTTACAACAAGCAGCATAGACAAAATCCACAAGAAGCTCCTAACAGTAAATGTCAGGTTTTGCTCCCAAATGAGTCATGCAAACATTTCTGGTTTTCAAAGCCTTTAGGACTTTGGGTTGGAGGATAAAGTACTATGGGTCTATAAGGTTCCAGGAGGGAAAAACAGTGATAAGACACGTATCTCTTTGAAATCTTACCTCCTCCATAGGGATGACCTGGGCATATCCACCACCTGCAGCTCCTCCTAAACAACAGAGCAGGTAGCATTTGAGATGAGTTGCCAAGTACAGCTACACAGGAGCCCCAGGGAAATGGTTCCTCAAACCCAACAGGGAGGGATGTATCCCCAAGATGTAAGAAGTACAGGCACTGAGAAGCATTACTGGTATGGCAAAGGAGAACAGAAAGGGGGCATGTTCCCCCTATGTCCCGCTCTGTATTGAGGACTTTGAAGGACTTTGGTCTCTTTGTTTAGAAGAGGGTAAGCATAATACGGGCTTCCCTGGTAGTTGAGCTAGTAAAGAATTCACCTGCAGTGCAGGAGACCCCGGTTCAATTCCTGGGTCAGGAAGATCCCCTGGAGAAGGGATAGGCTACCCACTCCAGTATCCATGGGATTCCCATGGTGGTGGCTCAAACAGTAAAGAATATGCCTGCAATGTAGGAGACGAGGGTTCGATTTCCGGGCTGGGAAGATCCCCTGCAGGAGGGCATGGCAACCCACTCCAGTATTCTTGACTGGAGAATCCCACGGACAGGAGCCTGGTAGGCTACAGTCCATGGGGTCACAAAGAGTCGAACACCACTGAGCGACTAAGCACACAGCACACACAAGCATAATATGGCAAATGTTGTTACACCAAATACGGGATTATTTCATTAATTATTAGATATGGCTATGCTTTATCTAAAGTGCACATGTGGTATAGACGATCCTATTTACAAAGCAGAAACAGAAACACAGACATTGAGAACAAATGTATGGATACCAAGGGGGAAAAGGGGTGGGATGAATTGGGGGATTGGCATTGACACATATACACTATTGATACTGTGTAGAAAATAGATGTTAGTTTTCTAACTGAGAACATACTGTACAGCTCAGGGAACTCGACTCAATGCACTGTGGTGCTGTGATTGGAAAGAAGTCCAACAGGGAGGGGATATATGTAAATACATGGCTGATTCATTTTGCTGTACAGTAGAAACTAGCACAGCATTATCAAGCAACTGCACTCCAATAAGAATTTAAAAAAATTTTTTTAATAAAATGCGCATGAATTTAAGTACCAAAAAATGTTTCCTAAATAAAATCTACCTGATAAACAGATTCACATATTATAGACTCTATCAGTTTATTCTAGTTAATAGTATATACGATTTATCATAATGTTTATCCCTCAAAATAGTAAAGTTATCACATTAAAAAGACTTCTCTTTCCTAAAACAATACCTTGTGCATCCATTATTATTTTACAGTTTACCATATTTTTATATACTATTTGGTCCTCACAACAAATTGGTAAGCCTAGTACTATATGCCTTTTACAATTGTGGCTCAGAGAGGTTATGACTGGCTAAAGGTCACACAGCAGTAAGGAAGATAGCCACAAATAAAACCCCAGCTTTCTTGTCCAAGTTTAGTGTTCACTGCACTACATAAAATACGACATTCTAAGAGTACTTAAAGTTAGGAGTTATTAATACTTGTAACAGCAATATAAATATAATACTGCTAAAAACCACAAAGTACTGAGAACAAGAATTGTGGCAATGAATGCTGTTACAAAGTGAGCTGAAGAATGATTCACAATAAATCGATGAAAAAAGATGAGTGAACATGTAGGAGCCAGATCTCAGCACAACCACAGCCACAGAGGAACTTCACCTCATGCCCCAGTCCACAGTCAGCTTCCAGAGCTCCTGCAGCCCCACAAGGCAGCTCTGAGGAGATGAGGCTTGGGGGCCGACCTAGGGGTCTCTAACTGTTTCGATGGAAAGACCTTTTACCTTGGTGGGGACGATAAAACACCGGCATGAATGGCAGCATTTTAAAACCACTCACCAAAGGAGGAACTGCTGAAATGGAGGGCTTCTGCTCAAGGCTGGGATCCTGAGCAAAAGCTGGATGGACCACTGTCTGAGTGAAGGAAGGGGATGGGTTTCCTGGGGAGCTCCACTCAGACCTCCCCCTGCAGCTCTCTTGGTGGGAGGACCAAGTCAGGAGACCTCCACCTACTGAGTGCAGGGTAGTGCGTTGGGGAGTGGGGCGTGCTTGTAGGGACGAAACTTGCTGGTTCCACATTTGCTGGTGATGAATTTTGCTTTGAAAGGTATTTATTGTTGTTGCTGTGCAGTTGCTCAGTGTCTGACTCTTTGCCACCCCATGGACTGTGGCACGCCAGGCTTTCCTGTCCTTCGCTGTCTCCCAGAGTTTGCTCTACCTCATGTCCACTCAATCAATGATGCCATCCAACCAGCTCATCCTCTGTCCCCTCCTCCTTCTCCCCTCAATCTTTCCCAGTATCAGGGTCTTTTCCAATGTATATACTAGCTGTTAGATAAATTACCTTTAACTCCGAAAGTTGGTCCTTGAGAAGGCTGCCTGAGACAGGCAAAGGAGTTGACGTTCAGGTGCGCAGTCAATGCCTGTACAAGCCCAATTGTAACTGTACTTTTTCCTTCTCCAAGGGGGGTGGGTGTGATCCTGATTTGGGAAAAAAACAGTTACTTTAATAATGTTTTCTAGACAACCTATGCAAAATCAATCTATGGTACAGGAACCAAATCGAAGGAGACCAGTAGAGACCAGGCCACGCCAAAATCCCTCAATCACTCAACTTCCGTGGACCTTTGCGGTTCACTTACATCACAAAATCCACACTTAAAAGTCAAGATACAGATACATCTGTACCAAAAGAGCCAATTAAGAGAAGTTATTTAGCAGTAGTGCCAATAACATTATCAACTTCAGGAAATGGCATAAATGTATCCATCAAAGTGATTTAATAATTAAGCTGACGTCATTTCTTGTTGATGGATAATTTGGCATTTGTTCTTCCAGGGCCATTTACTGAGGATGTTATGTGGGCACCAAGCCTAAGTCAATGGTCCATACATGGTGAGGTGAGGCCAGACTTGTCCATTAGACGGGATTCTAATGTCCCCACTCATCTGTCTCCTTCTTGCCATCGTGTCCGTGGCTTTTCTAGCCATGTTTGAACACAAACCAGGCTGGAGGCTCATTACCCCAGGATGGCCCATTCATTTCCTGATAACTTTTACAATTAGACAAGTTGTTTGTCCTAAAGCAGAGATGTTAGCATTCCTACAGACACACTTAGCCTACTCCCCTTCCAAACAACAACCCTTCAAATATTTAGAAGGAATAAGTCCACAGCTCCTAAACACACTAAGGCGGTCACCTCTGCTCTGGGGGCTCACCGTTGAGCACACACCCTAAAAAGCCAAGCATCACACGTTCACAACATCACAGTATAAGAAACAGGACAGGCGAGTATTACATTCCCAAGAAAAGACCCATGAAGTTGTTCCTTAGTCTATACTAATCAGTGCTGCTGCTGCTGCTAAGTTGCTTCAGTCGTGTCTGACTCTGTGTGACCCCATAGGCGGCAGCCCACCAGGCTCCTCCGTCCCTGGGATTCTCTAGGCAAGAACACTGGAGTGGGTTGCCATTTCCTTCTCCAATGCATGAAAGTGAGAAGTGAAAGTGAAGTCGCTCAGTCGTGTCCGACTCTTAGCGACCCCATGGACCACAGCCTACCAGACTCCTCCATCCAGTGCTACAAGTTTTTAAAACACTTCTTTGGGCTTACAGTTTAGTCTTCTATGAGTTAGAGGGTATGAGCCGAATTGTCTAGGACAGGCAACCACAACAAAACTGACGGCAGAGTTTTCTGACCTACAAAATGCAGCGATGTGATCACAAAGAAGCAACGAAACTATCTCAGACTACCACGGCTATACAATCACTCTTTCAGCAAATATATCTTGAGTAGCATTAAGTCCAGGTTACTAGACCCTGGGGACACAGTGATAACCATGGTGGACTCCACTGCTGACCTCACAGAGCTCACAGTCAATGGGAGATAGTAGTAGTGCAGTGTTAGTTGCTCAGTCATGTCTGACTCTTTGCGAACCCACAAACTGTAGCCCACTAGACTCCGCTGTCTGTGGGATTCTCCAGGCAAGAGTACTATGAGTTGCCATTCCCTTCTCCAGAGGATTTTCCCCAACCTAGGGATCAAACTTGGTTCTCCTGCATTGCAGGCAGATTCTTTACTGTCTGAGCTAGTAGGAAGCCCCATAGCCAATGGGAGATATGAAGAGCTAAACTGGCAATTACAATGAATTTGAGAAATGCTGAGACAGGGGAAATGGCAATAAGACTGTATTTTGAGAGTACATGGAAGGATGATCTAATTAGATTTGGGACATCAAGGAAGACTTCCTGGAGGAAGTGATATCTGAGACCTGACAAATGAATAAGCATTAGTCAGATAAAAGTGAGAGTCAGTTTGGGGCAATTCATATCCTAGGTCCTGTGCTTTATATTTACTGGGTTACTTTTTATCTTCATTTGATAAATGAGGACACTGAGGCACAGCAATTTTAAGCAACCTGCTCAAGGCCACACGGATTAATAAACCAGGAAATTAAATCCAGGCAAATGGTCTGATTTCACTAGGTTATTTCTATGGATGGAAGTTGTTATTGACAATGAGTCATATAAAGCAGGGGAATGGGGATGACCACCCAGTGAACAAAGCACAAAAGGGATAAAGACAGAATTGTTAAGAACACTGTCTCTAGGGGAACAGTTAGAAGAAAAGAGCAAAAGGAAATTAAGAACGATAGGGAAGCCTTGACAGGAGACACAGGTGGGACAGGGGAACCAAGGAAGTGGCCACAGCCTCAGATGTGGTCCAGTGATAATCAGTCGCTCAATTTAGTGACAACATAGCTGGTGAGCCCACCGGAATGCTGCTCAGAGAAGCAGAGCTCCAGCCAAAAGCCAAAGGCGTCAGGATCTTCAAGAAAATGCAGGTCACACGTAGGGTGGGTTAAGTACTCCAGTGGCCTTTATGGCCTGCAAAGGAATATGGGCTTTACTTGAATACAGGCTTGACTTAAATATGTCACATGAAGGATTATATTTTCATCCCCAAGGATAACTCACATCGCTGCTGGAGAGAGCCAAGAGCAGACACGCCCAGAGATGACCTCCCAAAAGCTTCGGCTAACCATCCAACTCTTAATTAGAAACACAGGACTGCTTCGTGTTCTGCCAACTAATACAATTCAGGAAAACCAGAAAGTAGGAAGTATTTATGGGGAGCAATCAAAAGAGGGTTACAATAAAAATTTTATTTTGCCTCATTCCTACATTTGGCATCAAGATTTGGCTTAATTGTTGTCTCACGATCTTTAGCTCAGGTTCCCAATGATTCAGTTGACTTAGGAAAGAACAAGCGCCATGTTAACCTAATTTCCTTTTCTGTAAGAACTTTATGGAGATGGAACTGTGGGTTTGCTTCATTATCTTCCTCTTCTCCTCCCAGGAGATTCACCTGCTCCCTCCCCCAGGAATCATTTTGTGCTTATTCTCTAACTTTTCTGAGGGCATTATTACTACAAGTGTGCTGAAGTGAAGGACTATTTCTACTGCATTTCTGTCACGCGTCCAAGCACAGATGAGCAAAACACATTAGGAAAAGAAATGACACCTTTCCCAAGACAAAATGTTATTCATTGTCAACTACCGGTAAACAATGAACTAAAGTACTCTGTGACAATTTGTTGTTGTTTCGTCGCTAAGTCAGGTCCAAATCTGAGATCCCATGGACCGTAGTCCACCAGGGTCCTTTGTCCATGGGATTTCCCAGGCAAAAATACTAGAGTGGGTTGCTGTTTCCTTCTCAAGGGGAATCTTCCTGACCCAGGAATCAAACTGCACCTTCTGCTTGGCAGGCAGAGTCTTTTTACCACTGAGTCACCTGGAAAGTCCTCGTGACATTTTGGACTCTTACTAAAAGAAGCTTACCGTTTACTCAAAGGTCAAAGAGATTGCTTATGCAGAAAGAAGTCATAAAATTGATCCGTTTCTTGAGATCTAGAATCCTGTTGGACAGTATTATTGCCATTAGCCATGGGTTGAACCGTGAACTCCAAAGATCTTTGCTTAAAGAGGATTTGAATACGTATCGCTCATCCCAGGCATGGGCAGGATTTGGAAGGTTTTTTAAAAACCTTTTTAAACCTAATGATAAAAATGGGTAACTGTGGTTCACTTGGTTGTGTTTCCCATCACAATTGACTGAGGCCAACAGTTCAAAGTCCCTGGTTGCTTCTAAATATTCTGTTCTGCTCTGCAAGCCATGCGAACAGAAGAAAAACTCACAGATCTTTAAATACTTAACCAAAGCAGAAAACTGAAACTTTAGAAAAGTCAATCGAGTTATTTTTACACTGACCAAAATTGTTTGAAGCATTAAAAGATAAATAAAATCAAATCAGCTATTTAGCACTCTAGAGGAAAAAAATAGTGATGTGAAAAGTTTTCTTTAATGTGAAATTCAGCGTATTCACAGATTTGACATGCTCAGTCCACGCGATTCAGAGAAATTCTAAAAACTTCTGTATGGAAATCAGTGAAGGACGGATGGAGACCCATACACTTTCAACGCCCTGCAGCTGCACTTCGAGTCAAGTTCTCAAACAAATTCCTTTTCATTAGTGTAACTGGGAAAATATGTAAAACTCAAGAGCCCCTAAGATTCTTTTGGCATTTTTCCCTGAACAATTCCCAATACTTTTCATTTTGTCAGGCCGAGCAAATAAAGTGATGTGTAGGTGTAAATACCATGCGAAGTGTAGCTGATGAAATACAGATGATTCTGACGGAATAAAAAGTACTAAAGTTTGAAGGATAGCTTTTAAAAACGAATTAATCTGTTTTGCATTTGGGTTATTAATAGTAGAAGATTTTTTTAATCCCACGGTTTTATATTTTAATCCCACTGTTGATATATTTAAATCACATTTGTACATGAATTCAAGTGTACAATAACAAATATTTGTTATTTAGGTCTATTGAAAAATTACTTGGGTATTTGAATTTTTCTAAAGCATGAGAAAAGGCAGTATTCAGGGATAAAAGCAGGATACAAAACAGTATTTATGACATAATTTCAATGTGTAAAAAAAGATAGAAGCAGAGATAAAATTCTGGAAGAGAATGTAATAATTTTGAATACTTCTGAGTAATGAGAGATTGTCTTCTCCTTTTAACTTTTCTTTACGCTAAATTTTTAGTCGATGGAACAAAGTAATTTTCAGATAAAAAAAAGTACCTTTCAGGAAAAGGAAAAAAATTCTCCACTTAATGGATGGGTAATTTTTTTTCTAAAGAAGCTGCAACCATGTGTATAACGGCTTGATAATGTCACTTTTCCATTATTACCTGACCAAAATTAAAGATGATTTTATTTCAAATGAAGTTTTCATTTTAGACTACAAATAAAATTACTGTCTTGCTGTTGTAAACTGATTTCTAACATGCAGCTATTAAAAGATTAGATAACAAAGGCATTTTATACACTTAAGAAAATACCCCTTGTTGAGTTGGTGAGGGGAGTTTATTCCTTCCTGTCTTATAGAATGTAGTGAGGTATTTATTTTCTAAAAACCATCAAACTCTGTGACAGATGCATATATACATCTCAAAGTCCTACACTCATGGCTTCTTTTTTAATGCAGGTGAAAGGAATACAATTGGATTTTCGTTCCTTCATAGGTCTGTAAGGGAATTTATATCACCGTTTCAGAAAAAGAACTGTTGATCTCTTGGGGTTAAATCTCTACTTGAGAATTCGGGTTTAATTTTCACTTCCATGTACAACATAGCAGCCAGTCTTCTTCAGCTCAGTGACACACAAAAAGGCCAGCAGAGCCAGTGCAGAACAACACTCTACTGGGTGTGGGCCAACATGCAGCGACAATCCTAGACGGCCAGGCTGGTGGGCACTCTCGGCACGTGGCCGGAGGCCAGGCCTTGATGGTATGACTTCACGTTAGAATCTGATAATGATACACCAGAGGCTTTGTTTCAGAAATATCAATTCTGTGTCCCCAGTGAAGGGCAGGGTCTTGTCTAGATTTGTGCTTTTATTTCCAATACTGACAAGCTCAAAACAGAGCCACTCCATGTGGAAAATGGCTGCCTGATTCCTCCTTCATAAACTGAGACTGCATCCTCCTGAGTTTTCTTAATCCCTCCTCTCTTAAGCACGGTGAAAAAAACCAGCAAACCTGCCTACCAAGAGCACTTAAAGCCTGGGAGAAGGGATGACAAATATGTGGATAAGATGCTCAATTTGTTTTGGAAGTTCTTCATGTCTAATAGGGCTTCCCTAGTGACTCAGTTGGTAAAGAATCTGCCGGCAATGCAGCAGACCCGGGTCTGATCCCTGAGTTGGGAAGATCCCCTGGAGAAGGAAATGGCAACCCACTCCAGCATTCTTGCCTGGAGAATTCCATGAAAGAGGCTACAGTCCATGGGATCTCAAAGAGTTGAACACGACTGTGCAACTTTCACTTTTCATGTCTAAGAGTTAATGTATTCATTGTAAACAAACTCTTATCAAGCACACTTCCAGAAAAGCAACGATGACTAGATATTTACTCCAAAATCTTGGACCCAGGAGTCCCCCCAAGTCAGCTGGCTCCTTCCACAGATCTGCTCCAGAGGGTGCCTCCAATGGGGCCAACAGCTGCTCTTGAAGAGGTTTCCCGAAGCTCAGTTATGGGGGCATCAGGGTTGGGGTTCCTAGGTTGGAGAGGATCCCCTAGGATTGGGAATCTAGCTGTCGTGAGTCTGGAAGCCTGACAGAGGTTTAAGCCACAAAATCGAGGAGCTGCAGCAAGGTATGAATCCCTAAGAAAACACAGTCATTGAATGACTCTAGCCCTCCATCCCTTCAAGAAAGCAACAACCAAAGAAGACTGAGAAGAGCACAAGGAGGTGGGAGGCTGAAGGAGGCAGAGGAAGAAAATAAAGAAATCACTCTTCCATCAAAGAGGTGATACTAAGGATGCTATCTTGCTTTATTTGTACTTTTATCTCTATTTGCAGGAATGAAAAATTGAGTTCATCTCCAGGGATTTTTTTCCTGAGAACATCATTGGATAAAAGCACAAAGATGCATGCCCATGGTTGTTAATTTCAGCGCTGTTTATAATGGCCAAAAATGGGAAACAATTTAAGACCCCGTCATCAGAGAACTGCTTAAATAAATTATGGGACATCTCTATGATATTTACAGACCTTTTTTTCTGCCTCAACACACTCAAAGAATTAGAAACATGCTGTATTATCAGTGGCTGAGCCATAGCTGCACTTCTCAGTGCTGGGAAGATTGTAAAATGGAACCCACCCTCATGCCAGGTACTTTTACCACCATTCCCACCATTCCCACCAGTCCCATCCCCCAGCACGCTGAAGAACCTGGATGTAAGCAGTAGCATGTCATGCAGTCATGCAAAATGATAACAGAGCTCTACGCTGACTCACATGGAGACAGGTACACAACACACTGTTAATAATCTGCTTGCTCATAGAACAGTGTGTGCAGCGTGACTGCATTTATGACGGACTGCATCTGTGTCAAGATGGTCTCAAATGTGAACAGCTGTTTATACTTTCTTGTTTATAACTTTCTGTATTTTTCAAATTTTACAAGTATGCATGATTTTTATAATCAGAAAAAGAGAGCACTTACATGAATAATTAGATATGTAAAAAACAACTCACTACGAGTCAAGTCCAGTTATAACAGAAATGTCTCTTCCTGTTAATAAATAAGGCTTTGTGCCCCAAGCCTTGGCCTATATATCATTAGTAAGTCAATGCAATGACATTTCAAGACAACAAAGGAATTTATATGGTCTCCTGATGTTCCCTCGGGTCACATTAAATAAATATTTGAAATCCCTTGTTTTCTATCGTTCTTCAGCTGGTGAATGTATTATTTTTTTTTTTAAAGAGGCAAAATAAAGCCAATGCTCCTTCTCAAGAAAACCATGCATTTGCCTTTTATAAAATGAGTGACATAAATGTAAACAACCCAACATTAATTCTGAAATGCAAGAAAGAGAAATGAGTTTTTATAATGCAAAATCATAAATATTAAGGTTACTAACTGAAAAGTCTGACATCTCACACAAGTATCTGTTCATTTTTCAATGTTATTTCTAAGGAGAACCCCCAAAAGCACACTGTTCAGCTCAAAATATTTTTACTTTCAATTCTTACTTTGATTTTAATCATGAAAAGCAAAATGAAAAATTCAAGGCGGAACTAGGGTGATCAAAACACAATATGAGAAACAGAAAGCCAAGCCCTGGATTAGGAACTGTTTAACACTTTACATTCTGTGGAGGGGGCTCATTTGGTTTGCACTGAAAATAAAAACTCATCTCACATCAAATGAAGGAGTACCAAGTGAAATGGATAAAATAATGTCAAGTTGGAGAAGAGGATGGATTGGAGGGGTGTGGCGATATAAATAGGGCACAGAGTTTTACAAACGTGAATTCTTAGTGAAAGAGATTTAAAAAATAGCTCTTACCCAGCAACCAAGACGTATTTTCCATCTGCTTGATCCTTTAACCTTTTCAGCAAGGACAAACGTACTTTGGCTTTGCTTTTGCCATAGATTTCAATTTCATCTGCGAGCAATCCTATCTCCTTGGCAAGGATCTCCACAGCTTTTGGAGTCTGCGCTCTCGAAATCTCGATATCACTGGGCGGGGGGAATAGAAGAGGTAAGAGAGTCTGCTCAGCTTAGGTGGTTGCTGCTAGTGTAGAAAACATCCACCCACCACGCCAACAATTAAATCAAATGCCTTGTGGTCCTCTTTGCCAAGTAGGATTATGTGCAACTGCTAACAATTAAAGTACATGAGAAAACAGTACATTCCTTTTAGACAGAGAAACAACTCCAAAACTCATAATTCTAAACTTCTGTCCAGGTATAAGGATACACCTCTGTCATAGGAAAGGAGAAGGTATATTACAATGTGCCCAAAGGCCACCCTTAAAGATAATACCATGATTAGAGCACAGGGTCTTCTATGGGTCATCACTGAATTCTTCAACCAGGAATACGGGGCTTATTGCATAATGCTTTCCTACTGGGCTAGCCACATGTGTCTCTTGGCAATTCAAATATGTGGAAATGCTCTTGTGTTTCATCTGTGTCCATACTTTTCCTATCGCTTCCCTAGTTCAAGTCCAAAACTGCATTTCAAAATATTTCATTAATTACATAACTGTCGGTAAATGGAGCTAGTGCCCTGAAGCTCAACTTCAGAGACAGGAAGTTTTAGGAACTCCGGAGTGTCGCTGGGCAAACAATGATGCACACGTTGTCGCTCATCTCGACAGGAATGCTACGGAAATCAGCATGTGCTCAGCTTCTCAGAAGGCTCCTGAGCTCAGCTGCTTCTCTTATCGGGAGTTTGTCCAATCCACCTGTCTGTGACTTAGTCTGATGGTGCAGTTGTCTCCTGATTGGTCCTGGAGCCCCAATTCTGGGGCACAGCGGTCTCTCCACTGGCAGGCTCTATTTTTTTCTGTTGCTATTGCAGACAATCTACTCTCAGTCCTCATATTATCTCGTGTTCTCCTCTATGACCCGTGAAATCTGACCTCTGTGCAAGAAGTCACAATAAAGCTACTTCCAACACACACTTGAGCTGGAGAGGGGGAAGTGTGTCTTGGCCCGGATGTGGGTGGAGCTCTGTGACTGCAGCAAGGTAGGTCGCTCAGACAGTAAAGAATCTGCCCACAGTACAGGAGAACCAGGTTTGAGCCCTGAGTGGGGAAGATCTCCTGGAGAAGGATATGGCAACCCACTGCAGTATTTTTGCCTGGAGAATTCCATGGACAGAGGAGCCTGGTGGGTTATAGTCCATGGGGTCGCCAAGAGTCAGACATGACTGAGTGACTACACACGCATCTAACCTCTCCTCCAGATCCCTTTTTCCTTTCCGGTTCTCCTCCCTGCTTCACTGTCCATGGTCCCACTTCATTTTACCCTCCTGGCTATACCTTTTTTTCTGTCTCTCTCCTCCCACAACGTCCTAAATTGAATAGGCTACTCTTGGAATATCTCCCAGGTTTTCTCTTCACTAGCTGAAGAGTGACGGTGACATCATTCTGATTTTCTGAGTGATTTATAAACTACTCAGCCTGACTTTCTTTCCCCAGTGGCTCTAGAAGTCAGATTTGCTTAAGCAATTTAAGGGCTTTTCCCCTCCAAGTGGATTTATTTGGATTTGTACAAAGACTTTGGTACACAATTTGGCTGAGTTCTTCTCAATTTTTTTTAAGCTCTCTGAGAACAGAATTTATTCATTGACTTCTAAAAATGAAGGTGTGATAACAAAATAAGTAATCAAGAAATATTTTATGAAACAGCACGAATATAGGGATGATTATGACAAAGAACATTCCTTGGAATTTATGTATTAATGAACCAGATGACTAAGATGTTTAGTCTATTTGAGGAGTGAAAACATAGCTTGGAGGGTTTCACCAGCCTGGTGGGTATAATCGAATCATAGTGGTTGGCTGTGACCCAAGGAAACAGGTCAGTTCTGAAAAGTAACTGGTTATCAAGTGAAAAATGAGTCAGTTCCTGGTGGTGTTATCGCTTACATTCTGTGTATTCCAAGACGGCAGGCAGGATCACCTGTTTAATCGCTGGCCTTAAGGGTGCCCCCTGCAGGAAGTGGGTTGGGCCAATTCAGTAATAGAGGGGCAACCATAGGGGATTCACTATGAGGCTGGAAAATGCATCTGTCATCTATCTGGCTGAGATAGCTTATCTAACGAACTGTTCTAAAATCACATGCTGAGACTGTCTCGCAGTTTGCATTTCCAAATTCATACAGAGGGAATATGTAGCTTTCACTTCATTAACTATCACTCAAGAAAATATCCATCTGGACTGTCCCAGAGTGTCCCGTCAGAGAGCAGATACCACCATGTTCTGAACAAAGTGGAGCTCCACTCCCACGTGGAATAGTGATTGGTTTGGTTGGTCATTTACCCCCAACAAAGAAACCTACAAGGCCCTGCAGACCAAGCTGACTCTGTGTGTTGGGCATCTCTGACACTGAAAAGCATATTCCAAAAAGTACCATATTTTGTCAAATCTAAGGTACTATTATTTTAAGAAAAAACACTACCACTGAACATGAGATACATCTTTGACAGGAAGGTGCATGCTGATTTCAGAGGTATGAAAAAAATCTACATCTTAGAATTGATAGACTATGGTAAACATGCTCACTATTATTTAATTTTGGAGGAATTAAAGGACAGAAAAAACAGTGCAGCAATTTGATTAGAGAACGCTATCTACCATCAAAGCCGTAAGACCGTGAGTTTTGCCCCCATCCAATGGATAACTTTGGGTATCTAAGGTGAGCTGATGTCAGTATAAACAAATACCTTGGTACAGGGGACAGAGGCTGAAGTTTCAAGCAGTGAAGTCTCCATCTGCGGTGCTGCTGCTCACGGAGCCATCTCCTTCCGCTGCTGACCATGTTCTTTAATAGGGGTAGGAAGGAAAGGGTGTTAGACAAGTAAAAGCTGATGGCTTACGTATCTACACTATGAAAATACCAAGCATCATTCAGGGATACTGTGTCATGGAAAGGAACAAAAGTTGCAAAATAATCCAAGTGGGCCTCAGGGAGTAATTTTACTCACATGTAATTAAATGTGTAGGTTTTTCTTAAAAAAAGAAAATGTGAGATCCAAGTACTATTTTAAAAACTTTGTATTCATTAACTCAAAAATTCTCAAATAACTGGGTCAGACAAACCTGAATCCGCAGAGCAGCAGCAAGGAGACTCACATCTTCGGCGATGGGACTAATACCATGGACGCCAGAAGAAATGCATGCAGCCTTCCCTGGGGAAAGAAAAAAGACTTTCAGCATAACGTCATTTGTAGCCTACTGTTTTTTCCCTGTAAAATGCCAGGATGATGAATGACGTTCTCATTTTCAACCAAGGAAGTGAGCGTGTCATGGCACAGCTACAGGTAGTAGGTCAGCAGCTGGGCCCTGGCACAGCCTTGGGGCTCCCAATTGGGCCACAGATTTAGAGTTTGACTGGATTAAAATCTTGCCTCTACCTCTTACTGGCAATTGTGACTTTGGGCTCGTTAATTAATGTTGTTCAACCTTACAGAGTTTTGTGAGAACTGAATGTGATATGGTATGTAAAGTGCCTGGCATATTATATGTATATTTAAACAATACATCTAAAGTCAAAGCAATTCCATGTATGATTCAGTTCAGTTCAGTCGCTCAGTCGTGCCCGACTCTTTGAGACCCCATGAATTGCAGCACGCCAGGCCTCCCTGTCCATCACCAACTCCCGGAGTTTACTCAAACTCATATGCATCAAGTCGGTGATGCCATCCAGCCGTCTCATCCTCTGTCATCCCCTTCTCCTCCTGCCCCCAATCCCTCCCAGCATCAGAGTCTTTTCCAATGAGTCAACTCTTTGCATGAGGTGGCCAAAGTACTGGAGTTTCAGCTTCAGCATCATTCCTTCCAAAGAAATTCCAGGGCTGATCTCCTTCAGAATGGACTGGTTGGATCTCCTTGCAGTGCAAGGGACTCTCAAGAGTCTTCTCCAGCACCACAGTTCAAAAGCATCAATTCTTTGGCGCTCAGCTTTCTTCACAGTCCAACTCTCACATCCATACATGACCACGGGAAAAACCATAGCCTTGACTAGATGGACCTTTGTTGGCAAAGTAATGTCTCTGCTTTTTAATATACTATCTAGGTTGGTCAAGAACGAAAAGGAAGATATAAATGCCTATAGAATAAGCCCAGGTAAAGTGCTGTGTGACAGATCAGGCTTTGTAAAATCCTTGTCCTAAAAGTGACAGAGCCGGGCTCAGAGGTAAAGAATCTATGTGCCAAGTGCAGGAGACACAGGTTCGATCCGTAGTCCCAGAAGATCCCACACGCTGTGTGTGAAGCAACTAAACCCATTTGCCACAACTGAGCCTGTGCTCCAGAGCCCTGGAACCACAACTGCTGCAGCCCATGCGCCCTAGAGCCCGCACTCTGCAACAACGGAAGCCACCACAGTGAGGCGCTCGCTCTTTGCAGCTACAGAGTAGCCCCACTTGCTGCAATTAGAGGGAAGCCTGCACAGCAACAAAGACCCAGCACAGTCCAAAGGAAATAAACAAATGAAATTATTAAAAACAAACATAAAAAAAGACAGAGCCGATTCTCCATCAAAGCTGAGAAATGAGGATTTCCTTCAATGATCCAGTGGCTAAGACTCTGTGCTCCCAATGCAGGGGGCCCAGGTTCAATCCCTGGTCAGGAAGTAGATCCTGTATGCCATAACCAAGAGTTCATGTGCCCCAACTAAAGATCCCAAGTGCTGCAACCAAATAAAATGTTTTTAAAAAAACTGAGACATTATATTTTAGGATATTAAGTTTGAGGATTGCCTGGATTTCAAAATACAGAGAAGCATTTTATAAGAATTCTACTGTGGTTGGCACTTAGTTTGTGAAATGTAAACAGACAGGAAGTTTGTGAAATGTAAACAGACGTGTAAAAATGCTTTAGCCTATGCTGTTAACAGTAAGCTTTTTGAAGGAAGAGACAACCACTCTACTTTTAAATTTATCCATTTTCCTGACAGTCCTTTGCAAGAAAGAGCACATAACACGTAAGTGTTTGTGATGTTCTCTTGTCAAATGTATTAAGGGTGTTATAAAATCATATCCCTCATGTATTGTTTAAAGAGATTAGCAACACTTCAGTTTTATACATCATATTTAGGCAAAAGCCAAGAGTCTAGAGAATGAGAAAGACCTGTTTTGTTGGAACCACTAGAGATCTGATCTAAAGGTCTTATCCAACCCCTGTGGAAAAGAAATATGCTTCCCTCATTCTTACCTCTACCTTTAAATGATGGGGAAATAAGAAAAAGTTGCATTCAATTTATAAATGGATGTTCCAGGAGTCTAATTAGGAATACCCATGTGAATGAAGATTACTTCACCTATAGAATTACACAGTGCACAATTTCACACTCTTAGCTACTGTCTAGCATACAATATGGAGAAGGAAATGGCAACCCACTCCAGTGTTCTTGCCCGGAGAATCCCAGGGATGGGGGAGCCTGGTGGACTGCCGTTTATGGGGTCGCACAGAGTCGGACACGACTGAAGCGACTTAGCAGGAGCAGCAGCATACAATAGAACGCAGCTAAAATCAAGTAAGAGCTTAAAAGACAACACAAAAGACACATATATCTCAAACTTTAGAAGACTCTTGTAGGAACCAACATTTCTCATTTTAAAGAAAGTCATCTGAATTTTAGTAATGCTTTAGTGTATTATTTGCTTTTCCTTCTACTATATTCCAGCCAATAAAATGAAGTATAATTTTTAAATGGGAAAAAATCTAAGATGGATATCTCAAGTTGACTGAGTCAGAAGCTATTTTTTTCTTTCCTATGGTATACTTCCAACCTTTTCTATCATAACCAGTGGGCTGCTTTTGTAGCAGGAATCAGTGCAATCTTAAAATGGAATGGACAGTTCTGAATCTGGAGAAACTGAAGCAATTAAGATGGTAACTCAGGGAATCTAGAATACACGGTTAATAAATTTCTTGGAGACCCAAAAAAGGAAATCATTACCTCACCACCCCCGCTGCCTATGTTGAGGCCAGGCCCCACCCGGAGGGCTGTCCACACTCGTAAGTCGAGCAGGGCTCTCAAACCAAATGGCTCTTTTCATTTCCCACTAACACTCCCCATTAACTCACAGCTCCTTCCTCCAGGGACAAGTCAGTGAATCCCTTTAAAAGATGGCCTTTCACTTACCATTTTTCTTACAGTAACCAAACTTGCTACAATGAGAAAATTTAAGGCTAAGGTGTTATAATAGTTTCCTTGGAAATCAGAAGGTCTCTTTTCAAATAGGAGCTGCTTTGAGACCACCCTGGGACTCTCAGCAACTCTAATTAGCCTGAGTCCTGGGATGTAGCCCCCTGACTCCACTCTATAGAATCACGTTTGCTTCAAATGATGCTCTCTCTGAACTACTCTGACCCATTAAGTTTCTATTTTGACACTCTTCTCTGGGCCCCAGACTAGTATCTCCTTTATCTCATTTGGTACATCAGAAACTAAGTCTGAATATTAGGTACACAGTGGTTTTTGCTGAGGATGAATTTTGACCTTTAGCATGCAGAGCATTACAAAATCAGAGCCCATTTCTTTCATTTGAAATAATGTTTTAGAAAATAAAATTCTTGTACCTAGACAACTGAACCCTGCTATGGCCCTGTTTTCAATCTAAACATGAGACTCATGCCACAGAAGAGGGACCCAATCCAACAAGTTAGGTGTAATTGTTTTCCAAGCACTGCCTCTGGGCTATCAGCCATCATGAAAATCTCTCTGGGGATTACGTATTCAATAAAATGCCCCTATAGAATTACCTCATCATAAATCACCCCATCCCATCTATTTTTACAAGGGGGGTAAGGGGAACCCTGTACCATTAAGATGACCAGGAAAATTTCATTATAAAGCCCTGCCTTCATCCAATCATAAGTATATTAAACATTCTTTTCCTCTTAAGTTGAAATAAAAGCAACTTTCTCTTTAATAATGTTTGAGAAAGGTCTTTGCTTGCTTCAAGTGGAAAATTATATATAAAAGAGGGAAAAAGCCTTTCTTCAATTTATTCAGAGATTAAATTCTCATACTAATCAAAGTTGTTAAAACAAAAACTTCTGACTACTGAGAAATGAAATGCTATTATAAATAGTGCTGACTGGAAAACGTTCATCCGTTTAATCAGCATAGTGTTTTTTCCATCTTTGCCTCTGCCTCGTCAGCCCTGTTTTTTTTAGCGGAGAACAAGTTTAAGGAAATGTCTTTCTATCTGAAACTAACTTAAAACTGTAACCATAGGATAATTCTGAATCCATTTTTAGTCACTCATTCAACACAGTATTTACTAAGCCCTTCCAATGTGTCAGCTAATATTCTGAGCACTCAAAATCAATAAAAGTTCTACTATTGGACCAGATAAACTAAAAATAAACTGCAATCTGTCTACATACAGAATCTTTTTTTTTTCCCCTAAAGAGAATTGTTACACCAAAATTTAATGTTTTTAAAATACCTTAAAAAAAATAATGGTCTTAAAAAAAAAAAGAAACACATTAAAAATAGGGCACCATTTCAACTGTAAAACATACGCCAACCTTCATGTAATTGTAGGGCTCACAGGATTCCAAAAGAACACTGAAGTCAACTCTCCTATCTCCAACCAGGGTTGTGCCAAAATCACCCTAAACACAAAAACTCTAATAAAAAACAGCAAGTAAACACTGTAGCAGGGAAGCATGCCTTAAAAAAATAACAATAAAGTCATAACTGACTTTCCTGATCCCACTAGGATTCTGAGCAAATTAAAACCGGGCATGGCATTGCTGGTACAGTGGTGAGCAGAGCTGCCTTCCAAAACAGTGCACGTACGCTGTGGATGGACCAAGCATTTTTTTCTTTTCAGGAAAAAAAAGTTACATCCACAAACTACATATATTTCAAAGAATTGAGTAAAGAATTGAGCATGCTTTCTATTTATTAAAAAAAGCCATTAATTCCATTCCATATTATACTGTACCTCTAATTGCTTCATTCATGTGTGTGTTTGTGAGCTGAGTACATGAGCATTCTGAAAAATTCCTGAGCATCTTCCCTTCAAAACACCCCAAACCACCTTGTGTCCTTCAGCTTCAAGGGGCTTTTAATCTGATTGGTCAATTCTGGGAGGAGTTACATTTCCTAAAGAGGAAGGTGCATTATTTCTCTTTTTGAAGAAATAGTTAAATGAATTTCAGTAAAACTTTTAGCATATTCCTTTCTTTTCTATTAAGTTTAACGCTTTTTTGGTGGAAAAATGTAAAATGGTCATCCCAAGGTGACTGAATCCGAAGTTCTATTTATTTTCTCCTTGATACTATTCTTTATATCACTGTGTTGCGAGGCTACCTAAGCTTCAAGGTCTAGAACGCCTGTACTAGTAGAGACTCCTACTCCTTTTGGTTCAAGTTTTGACCAGCTTTGGGGGAAAAGAAAAAAAAACACCATCCTCTTGGACAGATCAGTACAGCCCCGCATTCCCACCCCATGTTGAAATTGGGAGCCACAGGCAACAAGGAAGGAAGGTTCTGTCTTCCTCTGCCATTGTCTCTTGCATACACAGGTCATGGGACTTGAGAGGGTGGGCTGGGTGTGGTCCAAAGCTCTCACAGCCTGAGTGTCTTTCTGTGAAAAAGAAAAAGGTCAGCCGGCTGGATCAGCTCCTCCTGGCCCCCTGGGTGGGCGTCCTGGCCCTGACACAGCTTCAGCTACCCTGAGAGTGACCTGATGTGATCCAGGATGTTCCTGGATCCCTGAGCAAATACCATCAAATACTGACACCCATCCCAGGACCTCTTCTGTTTCTAAGGGTGACTTTCCCAGCATTCTGAATTGACTCTGGGGCTCCAAGAAGTGCTTGAGGGGTCACTGCAAAGGTAAATTATGAACACAGGGGAGCTGGTCTCCATTCCCCTCCCTCTGGCAGCTGTGTTTTCATCTACTTTTATGTGTTGAAATCCACCTAAGATTGCTTTAGGAGAAAGCATTCTGCTGTTTTAGAAAGACTGTGAGAAATACTATTCCTAGTTTACCTCACACATGTACTAACTGCCTGCTGTAGGTCACAACTGACTTGTCTGCTCGATGCTAGAGGACAGCAAGGGACATTTCAATGGGGGGAGGCGGGGAGGTGGCTGCTACTGCAACTGGCATCTTGGTTGCTCTTTGCCCGACAACATGGTTCCAACATAAGTAACTGAAAAGGCGGTCACCTTAACTGTGTTCCTGTGTTGACAGTGACCACCATTTCAGGAACATACTCTTTCCGAATAAGGTTAACCTTGCTCATAGCAATCTCGCCTGTTTTGATTGTGGCCTGGCACCAATCTGAAGCCATTTACCTGAGAGAAAGTCATGCGAACAGTTGAAAACAGTAGTTCCCGGTTGAATCCAAGAAAGGGGGATCTCTTCTGGCTTGGGTGAGCCCAAGATCACAATATCAGCCTCCTGTAGCTAGAAAGAAAAAAAGAAATACCACACGTGTTTTTAACTGTAGCATAAAGATGTGACGATCAGCATCAAATGCCTTCCATGTAGCAGATGACAATCGCAGTTTCAGATTGTCAGCTCCTCACTGATGTACTGACAGAATCACTTTACTAACAAACGAACTAAGTGCAAACTGAACGTGATTATCATACCCTGGAAAGGAAGCTTTAAAAATTTCTTCCAGGTAGTCACTCCAGCATATAAACTGCATGCTGAGTTGCTTAAGTCGTGTTCAACTTTTTGCAACCCCATGGAGTATAGCCCACCAGGCTTCTTGGTCCATGGGATTCTCCAGGCATGAATACTGAAGTAGGCTGCCATTCATTTCTCTGGAGGATCTTCCTGACCCAGGGATCAAACCTGTGTCTCCCGCATTGCAAATAGATTCTTTCACCACTGAGCCACCAGGGAAGCCCCAGCATAAATACTGTGTGTATTTTTAGCACTGTCACATTTTCACCACTAACTGGAATACTGAGAAAAAGGCTGAAGTCAAGGAAACAGGGAGGGCACTGCTGGGAGGAGGAGATGGTACTCGGCGCAGGGTAACACAGGCAGCATCCTGACTTAGGACAGAGATAGAGCTGGTCTAGAAAAAAAAATATCTCATTTTCCTTTAGGTCCTGGTTATAGTGTCTTGTCGAACTGTTTGGCTTTGTTTTGTTTTCTTAAAGAAAAAGGTTGGAATGCAACCCCTTCTACAAAAGACATGTCTGCCCTATTTGTATTTTGATAACACAGCGCTGGAGGAACATGTCTGGTAGGACAGTTCTGAAGAAGGGTGAAACGTTAACTCTGGCGTCAACAAAAGAATGACTACCTATTCCCGTACCAAGTAAGCACCTGATGACTTCAAACTGGACCCATATGTGGAAGGACTGAGTGGAAGGAATCCCAGACCCGCAGGGAAAATAGTGACAATTAAGCATGTCAGCTCTTAAATACATGCGGTGAGTGTCATTGCTGCTGCTGCTGCTGCTAAGCCGCTTCAGTTGTGTCCGACTCTGTGCGACCCCATAGACGGCAGCCCACCAGGCTCCGCCATCCCTGGGATTCTCCAGGCAAGAACACTTGAGTGGGTTGCCATTTCCTTCTCCAATGGAAGAAAGTGAAAAGTGAAAGTGAAGTCGCTCAGTCGTGTCCGACCCTTAGCAACCCCATGGACTGCAGCCCACCAGGCTCCTCTGTCCATGGGAGTTTCCAGGCAAGAGTACGGGAGTGGGGTGCCATTGCCTTCTCCGGTGAGTGTCATTATGCCCATTTAATTGACAAGTAAACTGAGACTGAGGAGTGCAAGAATCTCAGTGGTATATCCCGTCTTCCCAGTGGCCCAGCCTTGGATTCAATACTGCTGAGGCAGAAAGAGGGAGACTGACTGCCCTCCACTTTCCAGTACTTGACAACCCTTCCATCATTGCTTTTGCCAGACTTCAACGCCCTGCAACTGACGGCAGACTCTTCAGAATCAAACAGACAGAACGGAAGGCAAAACACAAAAACACCCCCACTGCCACTACCCTCACATATCCATCCAAAGGCCCAGGAAGTGAGCCGGCTGCAGGAGTCCTCATCCGCTTTCAGCCTGGACATGCGGATTGCTGAGAGCACCAGGCAGGACCAGGCCAGTGTCACAGTGCTTCAGTGCCCAAACAGCATTACAGACTCGGCTGAGGACTGTGTAACACTGGGCAAGAGGCTGCCTCAGCTAGAGTCTCAGGAATCTTGCAAACAAAATAGCCAAGATCTAGAGCAGCTCTGAGCTCCCTTGATAAAGAAGCAGGGTGAAAATTTAAACACACATCTTGTCAAGAGCCAACAAAGCCAATCCTTACAAATTAACATCCCGGAAACACTGGTCAATCCGATCATGCAAATCGTGCTCATGCTTAGTTGCTCAGCTCTGTCTGACTCTGTGACCCCACTGACGGTAGCCCGCCAGACTCCTCTGTCCATGGGGTTTTTCTGGCAAGAATACGGGAGAGGGTTGCCATTTCTTTCTCCAGGGGATCTTCCTGACCCAGGAGTTGAACCCGCATCTCCCATCTCCTGCATTGTAGGCAGATTCTTTACTCACTGAGCCATCGGGGAAGCCCAATCATGCAAATAGGGCACAGCAATTGACTGAGTACCATGAAGGAGCCCAAATGCTTTTCAGTTTTTAAGGTGCTCACTGTTTTTCAGCATTACCCTTTATTAAGGCACAGCAATGAGTCAGTATTAACCACATTCAAAAAGAGGTCCCTACTGGAAAAACTACAACAGTGTAAACACAAATTAAGAGGTTTACACTCAATATTATCAGCAAGGAGATCAAACCCATATTCATTGGAAGGACTGATGCTGAAGCTGAAGCTCCAATACTTTGGCCACCTGATGCAAAGAACTGACTCATTAGAAAAGACCCTGACGCTGGGAAAGATTGAAGGCAGGAGGAGAAGGAAACAACAGAGGATGAGATAGTTAGGTGGCATCATCGACTTGATGGACATGAGTTTGAGCAAGCTCCGGGAGTTGGTGATGGACAGGGAAGCCTCGCGTTACAGTCCATGGGGTTGCAAAGAGTCAGACATGACTGAGCAAGTGAACTGAACTGAGTGTGTTATGGTCACGTGGGTTCTCAACAGATGGAGCTGAAAAGCGGCTAGACTTGTAGGTGCTTTTATTTTTAGGAGAAAAATGTGTCCTTATGGAAAGAGGATTTTAAATGTCTGATAAGAAAACGTATGGGATCCCTAGGTGGCACTAGTGGTAAAGAATCTGCTTGCCAATGTAGGAGATACAAGAGACCCAGGTTTGATCCCTGGATCAGGAAGGTCCCCTGGAGTAGGAAATGACAACCTGCTCCAATATACTTGCTTGGAAAATTTCATGGACAAAGAAGCCTGGCGGACTACAGTCCACAGGGCCGCAGAGAGTTGGACACAACTGAGCGACTAAGCAGCAGCAAGAAAATATATGAGTCCCTTTACCACTGCAGACAGTCAACCACAGTACGACTCGAGAGTAACGCAAATTGTTTAACACCTGTTGTAAGTGATCAGCAGACAAGAAATGCCATTTCCACGTTCAACAGTGGCCAACACAGAACATGTTAAACTATCTACAGGAAAGAAGTTAATATGGACACGACTGCAATGCTCATTTTGGAAAAAGCAAGGATCACAGGTTCACTTGAGTCCCCTAAGAGTGCTTAGTTTCCTACACGTGGTATCTTCGGTACAACCTGTTCTTTTCATTACCCATAAATCTCAGACATCTCATGCCGACCCCTTAACTGTGTACCTAGACTCAACTCGAAAGTGGGCTGTGCGAATAAGCAACTGGAGGACAGTCAATCCCCAGAGAAAAGACAAAAATCTCCTCCCACAGTCATGATTGCAATGGAGATGCTAATTTTTTCTGGAAAGGAAAAGTGCTAGATGCTTAAATCAATAAATAAGCCACAGAGGCCCAGGCAAGGTTTTTTTAATGAGCTACAATTCAAGGAGAATTATCATCTCACTGGCTGTTTCTACTTTCTTCCTCCCTAATGGGAAGGACCTCAGCCAAAGCCTGGCTTGAAACTTTACTCATAACAAAATATTGCCTTCTCTGCTGAGGCCTGAGTGGAAGCAGCTTAGAGTGTACCGCCCACTCCCCAGGCGGAAGACCAAATGTTAAAACCATCGCCAGATACAGATATGCAGGCATTTAGTGTGGAGCACGTGGGAATGCTGGAGGGTTTAGATACCATGAAAACTATTTTTCTTGAAGGTTTTCTTTTCGGGGGGGTAGAAGTAGGGATGAGAAGTCTCAGAATATGGAGGGGGAGATAGAGGACGGATAGGAGAGAGAGGACTCGAAATGTTATGCTGCTGCTGCTGAGTCGCTTCAGTTGTGTCTGACTCTGTGCAACCTCATAGACGGCAGCCCACCAGGCTCTCCTGTCCCTGGGATTCTCCAGGCAAGAACACTGGAGTGGGTTGCCATTTCCTTCTCCAATGTTATAAGGAACATCATAGTTTTGTACTTAGCAAAGGAAATGCATTTTTAAAATGGAAACTACGGGAAAGACAGCCGCACATTCCTGGCCAGAAGAGAGGAGTTTATCTTCTGCTATCAACGATTTTATAAGGGCATATATGAACCTCAGGTATGGGGTTTGTATGCATACAGAAAGCTGGGATAGGTTTTAAAAGAAGAATCATGATTGAACTACCTGAGACCTAACAAACCTGCTTCTACATCCTTCAAATGTTATGGACAGAGTTCTGAAAACAAAGTTCAAAATTAAGAACATCACTTTTGAAAAAATCAGCTGGTGCTCTCTCCAGCCAACGACATGCTTCTGAATTTACACTGACTGGAGAGAATGAAAGAGACCCAGAATTCTTCAGTGAATGGACTCATTCACCTGCCGTCTCCACTTGGGTACTCCACTTGGGGCAGACACTGAGGTTGCTGAGCATCAGAAAATAAAGATCCAAGACTACAAGATTTGAGAGCTAGGATCTTCCTGATGAAGGGACAGGACAAACCACTGAACTACGGAAAAGAAACACTCTATTTCTATGTATTTTGACCATACAGTTGGTAAAATACTTAAAAAACCGGCGCATGCAACGGCCTGGCAGCTGTCACAGTTAAGCACAGGGTGGGGTCCCCAGGGAGCAAGGGGTCCCAGGGAGGGAGGGTGGGAGGTGATCTGGCCCTTGTTCTTTCACTTTCAATGAACTGGGACACTGAGGTTAGTGCGAGCTGGTTGAGAGGCTTTATAGATCACATCATGTTCTGCACAAGAGCCTTCACAGTGCTCTGTGATGACAGCCTGGAGGCCCCATGGCTGTCTCACGGCAAAGTCCTAACGAGAGTGAGGTGTTTTTCCTTTTTATAAAAAGTCACTTTCTTTCAATAAAGGCCGAATTCTTGAATTTGCTGGCCTTTTCTTGACAACAGATAAGCAGCTGTCAGGCTGGGCTACCCTGGCTGCCCCTGCTGCATCCACTGTGTTTTAGGACGATGATGCTGGAGGCTGGATTGAGAAGGGCTGGGGGAGCTGAGAGGGAAAGCATGGTACAGGCAGCAGGCAGAGGACACCTCTGTAGGAAGCTGGATGCCTGGAACCAAGAAAGGAACGGAGGATGGGGAAGCAGGGTAGGATTCACCAGCATCAGAGATGTAGTTAAACGCTGAGGCTTGGATAAGATCTCCGAGGGAAAGAACGGGAAGAAAAAGGTGTCTAAGGCATCCCTCAGAACTCATCTTAAATGACAAAGGAAGAGGAAGAAATGACATGACTCTGGCCATGTCTGGTCTTCCTGACCCAGGAGTCAGGGGAGGAGCACTGGGTTGTCTCAAGCAGCCTCAGGGGAAAGGGTGTTGTCAACCAGTTCCAAATGATATCCAATGGCTAAGCAAGCCAAAAGCCATTAGGAACCCTTCAGTGACTTTATTATAGAAGTGGGCATAGGCAACCATGCTTGGGCAAAATCTGCCCTCTGAGTCCAGTGTGTTCCCTCCCTATGGAGATTTCACTGAGCCAGTGAGCAGTGGTGTGCTTGAGGGCTCAGTCATGTCCGACCCTTTGCAACCCCAGGGACTGTAGCCTGCCAGGCTCCTCTGTCCATCTGTCCGTGGGATTTCCCTGGCAAGAACACTGTAGTGGGTTGCCATTTCCTCCTCCAGGGGATCTTCCCGACCCTCGGGTCAAACCCCAAAGGGTTAATAAATAACCTTCCTTTTTCTCAAAAATTCATGTCTTACCTTATCATTTAACATACTTACTGTTCAACATATGAGAAGAGAGTATCAAAGACAGTCAGTTGTGTCCCAAATGATAGAAAAGACAGTTAATCCCTCTTCGAGTTTACTTGATTCTCACATAAATTACGATGGATGGTAAAAGGAAAACGCAACCTCAAATCCAGTAATGGACATACTTTTTGAAGGATTCATCCAGAAAAATTCCCTTTCTCATACCCTAGGAAGAAATAAAACTAAAAAGCCTTATTCCTCAGCCTTACTTTTTAGTTTTATTTCTTCCTAGGTGTGAGAAAGGGAATTTTTCTGGATGAATGTCAAAGTATGTCCATTACTGGATTTGAGGTTGCGTTTTCCTTTTATCATCCATCATAATTTATGTGAGAATCAAGTAAACTCGAAGAGGGATTAACTGTCTTTTCTCTCATCTGGGACACAAAAAAGGCTGAGAAAGAGAGAGTGTGTGCTCACACCTGTGTGTGTGTATTTGTGATGAGAGATAATCTGATATGATAGAGACACAGAAGCATATAGCACAAAAATGTGTAAGAGCTCAAGTTATGGTTCCCAGATCCACAGGAAGTGAGCCTCGCTTCAGAGGCAGAAGAGCCTTGTGATCTATGCTTATTCTGCGTTGTTAATGCGAACTGACAGTGGGTAATTCAGCACTGCATTTCCTGCCACACTTGCGCTTTCTGATTCTGAACCTTGGGATGCACATTAACAGATTCCTGCATGCCACTTCCCTGGAGTAACTCTCTGGCCTCAGCTGCCTCCTCTGAGAAGTGAAGAAACTGCACTTAGAGAGGAACTGAGGTGCAGAGGGAAGAGCCAACGGGGCGGGGGGGCGGGGGGGGGGTGGTTTCAAGACCTGGATTCAAGTTCAGGCTGTGCTCTTGTCATCGATGACCAGGGTCAAGGCACTGCACAAAACACCTTATTTTCAGGGTGTAACGCTAATAAGAAAATACATGAAAAGGCTTTGAAAAATGAAATCTGTACACAAACATAAGGTGTTCTATCATTACAGACTAACTGCGTGCGTGTGTGCTAAGTCGCTTCAGTTATGTCTGACTCTGCAACTCTATGGACTGTGGCCCTTGGGGCTCCTCTGTCCATGGGATTCTCCAGGCAAGAATACTGGAGTGGGTTGCCATGTCCTCCTCCAGGGGATCTTCCCAACCCAGGGAAAGAACCCAAGTCTCTTAAATCTCCTGCACTGGCAGGAGGGTTCTTTACCACTAGGGCCACTTGGCAAGACTCATAGACTATGCAAAGACCTACCCATTGGAGTATTCTAATTCTACACCCTTAGGAAGCATTTATGCTGAAAGAGTGAAAGATGGAGCCAGGCTCTGCTGATGGTGTGGACAGGCAAGCAAGGATGATCCACAGGCAGACAGGAGGTGATGCCACTGGCCTGTTCCCTGCAGAGACACAGCCTGGAGCCCTTGTCCTTTTATGCAACACATGCCTTGAACCATCTGAGACTTTATATGCCCCCTCCGGATCTTATGCCAAGTTTCAATAGATTCTCCCACTGATCCTTTTCTCAACACTGCTAAATATAAATGGCCTAATTTGGGGGCTTTTCAAAAGTTCTATTCACTGTCTTCTCTGGTGTTAATAAGTAACGCAATGATCAGACAGAAGCAAGAGTGAGAAGAAAGGGAGCTGACATCCAAAGGTGTTTTTCAATCCATTAATAGTGAACACAGAAATTCAGGGGCCTACATTATCTAGGTCACTTCATCACACGTTACTCAATAGCCTCAGTATTTACTTGGCACAAGATCTGTGCCACCCTGGGGTCAGTGGTATCTCCTCCACTCACCCATTACACAGGGCTAGAGTCAGGGGAGGGACTCACATCAATAAGGCTGGAGTGTGAATCCATACACCTGACCAGGGTGGCCCCCACCCTCCCCTCTCGAAAGGGTAGACACATCCCTCCTGGAGAGCGAGCCTGCAAGGGTGGTGACAAGCTTAAAGCTCAGGGAAGAAATGGCTTCTTTTTCTTAGGAAGCTATCTGTGGGATTAGTAAGAGTGGGGATAAAAAAATGTTGAACCTAACCCAAGTCAAATGTCTTGGACCTTGGTCCCTCTGATGTTGCCCAGCCCAAGCTGTTGGATACTTTGGGGTTTCACAGATTATCAGACATTAGGAAATTTCTCTGGTGGTCCAGTGGTTAAGACTCTATACTTCCAAAGCAGAGGGCACACAGGTCTGATTGCTGGTTGGGAAATGAAGTTCCCTTATGCTGTGGGGTATTTAAATAAACATTAAACTTGGAAGGTCCTTTTAAAGATTGGGTTTTGGGACTATCTGGAATAAGAGCTGACATGAGATAATGGCTAAAAATTATACTGCCACCGCTAATGATTTAAAATTATATATATATATTTGCTCAGTCTCTCTGCTTCTCTGAGCCTCGGTTTCCTATCTGTGATATGGGAAGAGTGAGAGTCCAGCCTCATAGGACGGCTGCAGAATCAACAAGGTAACTCGAGTGAAGGACAATCCTGGTTCACTGTAACCCCTAACTCAAAATTATTCCATGTCCTTGCTGCCATTACCATATGTTACTGGTTTAAAGTGCTGGAAGAAAAAAAGATCTGTCAACTGAGAATTCTATATCCAGCAAACCTGAACTTCAAAAAAAAAAAAGAGGGGTTAGGGTGATCCAGTGGTTCCAAGTCCACCACAGGGAGCAGGGGTTACATTTCCAGTTGGGGAATTAAGATCCCACATGCCATGCAGCGTAGCCAAAAAAAGAGGGAAAATTTAATACATTTGTATATTAAAAACAGAAGGAGTTCATTGCCTTTAGACCTGCTCTACAAGAGGTGGAAAGACACTAGTTAGTTAACTCCGAGCTGTGTGAGGAAATACAGATTTCCAGAAAAGTCAGTATTCTTGTATTTTTGGTTTGAAACTACAGTTGTAATTTCCTACGTGGTTTAAGACAAATGTATTAAAAGTTGTATTAAAAAAAAAGTATAGAAAAAAGAAAAAGCACTCATGTAAATCGCTAATCTAGTCCAGTTTAAAAGCTAACATTTCCCCACCAATCTTGGGAAAAGAGTATTTTTACAAGCTCTCCTATGTATAATACACATATATTTAGAATTTCCAAATTCACTTTTTAAAGCCTTTTGTAAGGCATGCAATGTACTGAATTCAAAGTGGAAAATGATTCTGATAATTTAACTTTAGCTCAAAAAGCTTGGCCTACTTTGATCCTTCAAGTGTGAAAGACCTATGTCTTTTCCTTTACTGTTAGTGCTAGTTTTGACAATCTCTGTGCTCAGAAGGAGAAACAAGATCCTCTGAGAAAAACAAAGTAAAACGGCTCTCTTCTTTCTGGGTTATTTCTTATGCACACAGCTGGGACTGACCCGATTCATTGCAGCTGGAGGCCGTTTTGCCATCCTCCTCCAGCTGTGTCAAAAGAGGCTTTTCAGCCAGTGGAGCGTATGGGGTGTGTGTGTGTGTGTGTGTGTGTGTGTGTGTGTGTGTGTGGAGGGTGGAGAGCACAGCCCTGAGGTGCCAGCCAGCCTCCCTATCCTGGAGAGAGGAACCACTCTGCCTCACAAATACTCAATACAGAACATTTCCTTCTGGCATCAGGGTGAACTCCTGGGGTGAGAAAGAGGACATCTCTAAATGTAGGCCAATTCTCACGGGGCAGATGGCTGTCCCCTCCTACATCAGGGTGTCATTCCACTCCAGGGTCCTGAGGAGCTGAGTAAAGGGCCTGCATCTGGGTGCAGGAAGGAGGGCAACTCCTTAGCTCAAACCAAAAATTTCACACCCAATGCTTTAGCTTACCAACAGCTGATGCTCTGTAGAGTGTGGCTAATCTGGACCAATGCCCAGACATTCCTCTCCTCCCACCATGTAAATGCAGAATGCATCTCAAAGCCCAAGAGTGATGCTCCAGAACGAAGCAGAAAACTTATTCTTAATTGTCAATGATACACTCAGAAAGGCATAAACTATAGCTTCCAAATACAGAAGTCCACTCTGTTTTGTGTAATGCTCTAAAAAGGCAAATCTCAATCCCTCACATTCTGGGTCCACAAACATTTTATATGTAATCAGTATGCAAAGCGAGGAGATCAAACCCATCCATCTTAAAGGAAATCAACCCTGAATATTCACTGGAATGACTGATGCTGAAACTGAAGTTCCAATACTCTGGCCACCTGATGCGAAGAGCTGATTCACTGAAAAAGACCCTGATGCTGGGAAAGATGGAGGGCAAGAGGAGAAGGGAACAACAGGGGATGAGATGGTTGGATGGCATCACTGATTCAATGGACATGAGTTTGAGCAAACTAGGAGATGTGAAGGGTAGGGAAGCCTGGTGTGCTGCAGTCCATGGGGTTGTAGAGTCAGACACGACTGAGAGACTGAACAACAACAATATTCAAAGACTATCCTTAGATTGTTAGGTTGTTGAACAGAGATGAAATCCATTTCTATTTAACTAACTTGATGTAAAAATCCCTCAAAATCGCAGGAAGGAATACTATTCCTAGAAACAGTGATTGGTAAACCAGGAATTCCCAGGAGACGTGACCTGATGTGAAGTGGCTTCTGAGGGGACACATGCATCAGCGAAGGAAAAGGTCCATAGCCACAGAGTTGAGGACCAGAGGGTGGGCCTGGACTGGCCAAAGCTGGACACACTCTCTCGGGCACACTTTCTCTTAGTTTTGTTTTTGATTTGGTTTCCTCAGCCTCCACGTATTGTTGGGAAACCTCACAGACAGACTGACTCTCTCCTTATACCCAGCCATACATTGGAAACATGTGTGCTAGGCTTCAAATAAGGAACCCAGGTCCTACATTTTATTACCTCCTTACAAGCGATTGACCCACTGGCCTTTCCATTTCCACATCAAGGATCAACTGCACATCTGTATGGTGAAACTTGCCAGTGTCCTTCCTGACTCACCATCTGCCGCAGCCAAGCTATTACTGGGGATGTTAACAGGTGCCAAGTCCTGCGCTAAGCAAACCAACAGCATCACTGAATTCTCACAGCAGCCTCAAGAGGACGGGAGTATTAAGATCCCTGTTCCACACATGAGGAGACAGGCTCAGAGAAGTTAAACAACAACGAAGTCTTGAATCCAGAGCTGTTTGCACCAAAGCCTGTTGTATTGCTTCCCGAGAACACAAATGTCATCCCAAGCGTTCCAAAGACAGTTCCTACTGGTTGCAGCAGTAGCAGCTTCGAGGTCATCCCAAATTTGGAAGGCTATATGTAGTTTCAGAGGTGGTATACAGGGCTCCAGTGTTACAGTCACCACCTTATCCCTAAAACCCTCACCCCTCTGGTTCTTGAAATGCCCCACCAGATGGCCAACAGGGCGTCCTGTCCCACGTCAGGTGCAAACAGGCAGGAAAGAATCACTTTTCAAAGATAATATCGTGTGACCTCACAGCTATACTCCTTTGCTTGTTCTTTTCTCCCTCTGATACTTGTCACTGTTCATAATGAGAAGTTAAATGGGCCATCATCTTAAAATGTACTTACAATGCATTATAATCTTAAAATACATTGTTGATGGCATTAGAAAACAAATACCAATCTACTGTAAAATGTATACTTTCAGTCACCTGCCCCATTCAGGTCTCCCAGCACTAATCTGTGTTTGGATATCCTTTGCACCATTTTCAGTTGCTATCACTATGCTCTGCAGAGGACCCAATGACCCTCTGAAACCAGGCCCAGCAATGGTCTGTGTTTTAGAAATAAAATAAAGGAATGAAGTAAAATAAAAGTCGCTCAGTTGTGTCTGACTCTTTACTACCCCGTGGACTGTAGCCTGCCAGGCTCCTCTGTCCACAGAATCCTCCAGGCCAGAATACTGGAGTGGGTAGCCATTCCCTTTTCCAGGGGATCCTCCCAACCTAGGGATGGAACCCAGGTCTCCCTCATTGCAGGTGGATTCTTTGCTATCTGAGCCACCAGGGGAGTCCAAAATATAGGAATAGTGAAAAGTTAGATGTCAGACAGAAGCATGGAGGTGTACTAGCAGGAGGCGAGTGACAAGTGCAGCACTAGCTGCTAGCACAAAAAAAGGAAAGAAACAGCCGTTATTCCGCGGTGGGAGGGGAGCCTGCTGTGTGTAAGTGGACCGTGTACAGGGGGTCAAACAAAGTTTAAGGACAATTATGGGAAAGCTCAGCAGTGGTCACAGGACTGGAAAACGTCAGTTTTCATTCCAATCCCAAAGAAAGGCAATGCCAAAGAATGTTCAAACTACAATGCAACTGGGCTCATTTCACATGCTAGCAAGGTAACGCTCAAAATCCTTCAAGCTAGGCTTCAGCAGCACATGAACCGAGAACTACTAGATGTAGAAGCTGGATTCAGAAAAGTCAGAGGAAGCTTTGCTGCTGCTGCTGCTAAGTCACTTCAGTCGTGTCCGACTCTGTGAGATCAAACTGCCAACGTCCACTGGATCACAGAAAAAGCAAGACAATGCCAGCAAAACCTCTATTTCTGCTTCACTGACTATGCTAAAGCCTTTGACTGTGTGGATCACAACTAACTGTGGAAAATTCCTCAAAAGATGGGAATACCAGACCACTTACCTGCCTCCTGAGAAACCTATATGCAGGTCAAAAAGCAACGGTTAGAAGCAGACGTGGAACAACGGACTGGTTCAAAACTGTGAACAGAATACATCGAGGCTGTGTATTGTCACCCTGCTTATTTAATGTCTATGCACAGTACATCATGCAAAATGCCCGGCTGGATGAATCACAAGCTGGAATCAAGACAGCCAGGAGAAATAACAATCTCAGATATGCAGATGATACCACCCTAATGGCAGAAAGTGAAGAGGAACTAAAGAGCCTCTTGACGAGAGTGAAAAAGCTAGCTGAGAACTCAGTGTTCAAAAACCTAAGATCATGGCATCCAATCACATCTTCTGCTGCTGCTGCTGCTAAGTCGCTTCAGTCGTGTCCGACTCTGTGCGACCCCAGAGACGGCAGCCCACCAGGCTCCCCCGTCCCTGGGATTCTCCAGGCAAGAACACTGGAGTGGGTTGCCATTTCCTTCTCCAATGCAGGAAAGTGAAAAGTGAAAGTGAAGTTGCTCAGTTGTGCCTGACTCTTAGCGAGCCCATGGACTGCAGCCTACCAGGCTCCTCTGTCCATGGGATTTTCCAGGCAAGAGTACTGGAGTGGGTTGCCATTGCCTTCTCCAATCACATCACTTCATGGCATATAGAAAGGGAAAAAGTGGAAACAGTGGCAGAGTTTATTTTCTTGGCTCCAAAGGCATCACGGACGGTTAACTGCACCCATGAAAATAAAAGACGCTTGCTCCTTAGAATAAAAGCTATGATAAACTTAGAGTATTAAAAAGCAGAGACATTACTTTGTCAACAAAGGTCTGTATAGTTAAAGTTACGATTTTTCCAGTAGTCATATATGGCTATGACAGTTGGACCATAAAGAAGGCTGAGCACCAAAGAATGTGTTGAACTGTGGTGTTGGAGAAGACTCTTGAGAGTCCCTTGGACTGCAAGGAGATAGAACCAGTCCATCCTAAAGGACATCAACCCTTAATATTCATTGGAAGGACTGATGCTGAAGCTGAAGCTCCAATACTTTGGCCACCTGATAAGAAGAAATGACGCACTAGAAAAGACTCTGATGCTGGGAACAATTAAGGGCAAAAGAAGAGGGTGACAGAGGATGAGACAGTTGGATGGCATCACCGACTCAGCGGATATGAGTTTGAGCAAGCTCCGTGATATAGGGAAGCCTGGCTTGCTATAGTACATGGGGTCGCAAAGAGTCAGACAAGACTTACCGACTAAACAAAAACAATGAAAAGCCTGGAATCTTTCTTGCCATATTTTTGGCTCTAAAGTCGAAACAATAAAAGCAATGAAAGTTGCCAGTCTCTAAGATTCACAGTGGTACTGCTATAAGTACCAAGGACTTAAGAAAAAAAAAAAGGGTGTGCAATGTCAGCTTTTAAAGAGAACCTCCATAGATACAGGAAAATCAGAATGTTACCCAATTTCTAGATTCTCAAGAGAGTAAAGCCAATCATGGTTCTCAAAGTTAGAATGAGCTTTATCCAAATAGTAAAGGTGATTTATTTCCATAATAAAAAAGTACTTTGAAAGATATCTTTGTTTTTCCAAAATACAGATACAACTAGCAAAACTATCTGTGACAGCTGTGAAAACACTGAATTGCCAATGAAGGCATTTTTCTCTTTTTCGTCACAGCTGTTCAGTTCAGGGCAAGTTTACTGTCCTCTTCCACTAAGCGTCCCAACCCAAAATTCTGGGCTTTTAAAGTACAAAACACTGTCCCTGCATTTTCTTGAATAGCCTGCCACCATGTGGCGACCACTGAAAAATCACATAGTAATTGCAAGATCATGTTCCCGGACTGTTTTCAAACAAGAAAGAACAAGGTATATCAGATCCACTTGCCATTCAAACATTACAGCTCTCAGTCCAGATGCCTTGGTCCCCAGGACAGGACTACAACTTGCTAGTCTCCATCCTCACATGGCAAAGTGAGGAACATGTATTTTCAGATTTTGGTAATTTATTGTGCTTAATGCACTTTTAATGTAAATTCACTTCCCTTGACATTTGTGGAATTCAGTCAGTTTTTGAAATTAAAAACTTTATGAAACTATTTCAGACAGTAAATTGTAAAAGAATTACAATTCACCTGGACACCCTGCCCATTACCCGGTTTAAGAAAAGGTATGACCAACACAAGCGAAGGTCCCCTAGTGTCTTCTCCATCTACATCCACATGTTTGTCCCATCATGGTTTTCCTGAATTGGTTCAGTTTCTGCTCATTTCCTTATTCTTTTCCTTTATATGTATGCAGCTCTAAAAAGGTATTGACTTTAAATCTTATACAAATGGGGTTAGACGAAACACATCCTTCTGCATTGACTTTAAATCTTATACAAATGGGGTTAGATGAAATACATCCTTCTGCAACTTGCCTTACTCCAGTGAATAATTTTTTAAAATTCTTTATTGATATTTATAGCTCTATGCTTCTTCAAAATTGTCTTGTTTTTGTCCTGATCTCCCATGTAAATTTTAGAATCAATTTGGCAAATTCTACACAATAATATTATGTCAGGATTTTGATTCAAATGTAGAGATTAATTTGGGAGAGAATCAGTATCAATATCCTTAAGAGAGTGAGTCTTCTAATCCATGAAATGGTATCTCTGCTTTTAACTGGGTCTTCTTAATGGCATTTATAAAAATTATACAATTTCTTTCAAAAGGTCAGAAATAACCTTTGTTAAATATATTTCTGCTGCTGCTAAGTCGCTTCAGTCATGTCTGACTCTGTGCGACCCCAGAGACGGCAGCCCACCAGGCTCCCCCGTCCCTGGGATTCTCCAGGCAAGAACACTGGAGTGGGTTGCCATTTCCTTCTCCAGTGCATGAAAGTGAAGAGTGAAAGGGAAGTTGCTCAGTCGTGTCTGACTTGTAGCGACCCCATGGACTGCAGCCCAGCAGGCTCCTCCGTCCATGGGATTTTCCATGCAAGAGTACTGGAGTGGGGTGCCACTGCCTTCTCTAAATATATTCCTAGGTACCTTATATTCTCATTGTTATCATATGTTGTAGTCTTTAAAAATTAATTTTATAACTGTGGGTGGTGGTGTTTAGAAATGCAATTAGCTTTTGCCTGTCGATCTTACATCCAAGAAGCCAGATGAACTCTTAGTAATTCTGATATCTGTGCTTTTTGTGTGTGTGAAGTAATTCTGATATCTTGATAGAGTCTTCTGTACTTTTTACATAAGTTTATTACTCAGGATTGATGACATTTTGTGTTTTCCTTTCCCATCATCATTTTGTTTTTTCATATTACTACATTGTCTGGGAATTCCCGCACAATGCCAGTTAGGAATACTGATAACAGACACCTTTGTCTTTCCTAATTAAAAAGTGTTTCTAGGGAATTCTCTGGTGGTTCAGTTGTTAGGACTTGGTGCTTCCACTGCTGGTTTTGATCTCTGGTCAGAAAACTAAGAACTATTAATAAGACGCTGTGTAGCGCAGTCCCCCCAAAAGGGTTTTCATATTTCACTGTTATATGATATTTTCACTCTGTTTTTATAGACATTTTATTTGATTAAGGAATTTCTTTAAATTCCTAGTCTAAGATGACTTTTTAGAAAAATCTCATAATGAATGCTAGAATTTATCTACTAACTTTTCTACTATCTACGTAGAAAAGATAACTTTTCTACGTTATCTAACGTATCTACTACGGTGAAAGTATAGATTTTAATCTGATAATGTAATGAATTACATTAATACATTTTGATCAATATTAACCCTCTTTACAATCTCATGATAACCTCAACCTGGATTTTATTTTCTATTTTGCTAATGGTAACTTCATCTATGTTCACAGGTGAAATTGGCCTATAATTGTCCATTAGCATCTTGTCACTGTCTGCATTGGGAACTCATGAGTTATAAAATGTTCTGTCTTCTCCTATCTTTTTTGACTGAGGTAGCTCACTTATAAAACTACTGTCTTTTTGTCTGCTTGTCTGATTTTTGTCTGCTAGACTGATTCTGGAAAAGGCAATGGCACCCCACTCCAGTACTCTTGCCTGGAAAATCCCAGGGACGGGGGAGCCTGGTGGGCTGCCATCTATGGGGTTGCACAGAGTTGGACACGACTGAAGCGACTTAGCAGCAGCAGCAGACTGATTCAATGTCTTCAACGTTATATACTATTCAATTTTATGTGAATCCATTTTTACAAGTTTTCAGATTTATCAGCCAAAGTTGCTCATACTCACCTTTTTAAAAAAATAGTTTTTGCTTCTGTGTTTATGTATCCTTGTTCATTCCTAGCATTGCTGGTGTTCTCTTTTCCTCTCGATCATTTTGGCTAGTGATGTGTCTATATTACTAGACTTTTCCAAGAACTGATTTTGGCTTTGCAATAGAAATCTCTGTTCTTTGTTTTCATCCTTTGAGATTTTTCTGCTGTTCTTTCTGTAATCTCTTAACGCTTGGTCTGTGCATTTCCAGTCCTCCTTTTCTAGTATAAGCATTTGAGGATATGTTTCCAACATGAAAGATGCTTACCTTGCCTTGAAGCTGAGGTGTTTTCCACTGGGAGCTCATTGTCATGGACCCTTTTCTCTGGAACAGACATTGTAGGGTGGCTTCCAAAGACCCATGGGCTCCTATTACCAAGATCTTCTTTCCATCTAAGCTGACACCTATCCACCAAATGAAAATTCAGTATTATAATCAAAACATCAATGTTTTTTTCCTATACAGGTTTAATGCAAGGGGGGAAAAGCCTTTAAGGTAGGATTTACTGGGGGGTGTTAAGGAGGGGACAGTGTCTGGGCTCTCAGGAGCGCTGGGCCCACCATTTGTCCAGGGGGCTGGGATTAGGGACGTGTTCAACCCCACAGCTCTCTGGGACAACCTGCTTTTCCGCCACCAAGTTTTCAATTTTCATCCACATTAAACTTAGTAAATCCCCACTTCTGTGGATCTTCCAGCAGCCAGAAAACTTGAACTTCACCTGCTCCGTGTTCTGCACCTTGGTGCAGATGGACATTATGACCTGGCCAATGTGGACTCTGGCCATTGTGCCCTGGCGCTTTCCAAAGGTACGATGCACACCTGTCTGGAGCCTAGACTGCAGACAGCATGCCAGACATGAATGTCCCCTGGAAAGGGCTGTCTTCAAATGGCAACTCACTCCAGTATTCTTGCCTGGAGAATTCTATGGACAGAGGAGCCCAGCAGGCTACAATCCACGGGGTCACGAAGAATCAGACACGACTGAGCGACTGACACTTTCACTTCAAGGTCCCTTAGGGCAACCCATGAGGGCAACAGGCTTCATACACTACCCAGGAGCCTGCTGTTTGCAGCCACTGCACACCAGCACTCCCCAGCGAAAATAGCACCGTCAGCTTAATTGGCTGCAAAAAAATAGCCTTTTAAAACTTGGCCCTCTGGGCACCAGACTTACAATGACTATAAGCTGTAATTTATTCTTTCTGTGCAAATTTTATGGTGGGGTGATGCAGAATCATCATCCTAATTATTCATATGATGGAAAGACACTGTCTATTCGGATTATCTCAGAGATTTGAGGTTAATGACTACTGTCCTAAAGGCGTATCTTGAAAGTTAGTCTTCTAACAAAGCTTTGGTATACATTTTAGAAGTTTTGTTTACTCATTGCACGTTTGGGTATAGGGGAGGGACACTGGTCTCTTTTTTACTCAAGCCAGTGCAAAGAAAAATTAAGTTTATTAAATTTTTATGTATTCAGTTATAAAGTCCTTAAATATAGGAGAGACTCAGTAATAATTTACTTGTTAAATGTGATAACTAAGATATTATTCATTTCTATGTCACTGACATGAAAGGAGAGAAAGATGGAAATTAAATACTGATACGAAAGTGATACTGTTCACTGATAAATCCTAATCCAGGTTTCTATACCCTAAACTATATCTAACAGTCATTTAAACTATATATCTAACAGTCAGTTAAGCCTTAAATATAAATCTTATCTAGGTCTACACACTGACAGATTTGAGGAGTTGAAACTTGAAACGTCTTTCATGGTGGTTATTTTGAGAGTTTCATGAGAGACACTGAGAAAATGTTTAACACGTAATGTGTTAATGTGTTATTTAATGTTTAACAAGGTTAATCATTTACCTTTACCAATTTCTCTTTAAAATTATAATAGTCTTATTAGAAAATCTGCCATAGTCATATGTATCTGACGAGAAACAAAAAAATCTGATACTGAATATCACCTCAGTGTTTCAATAAGAATCTTCCAGAAACAGAAATGTTCAGAACAGCAACATTTCTGAAGGAGCATTATACCTGACTTTTCAAGAAGTTCGATTACAGCTCTGGCCACAGGTGAAATAAAACACTCATGGGCATCTCCTCGGACCAACTTCCCCAGGTTGACATCCGTTAATCTGAATCCAAAAACAAGGGAACAAGTGAGTTCAAACTTGGCCCAAACTCACTCATCTGTAAAGCACATGTATTAATCCCAAATAACAGCCAAGTCAATATTTGATATAATGAAAAGAAGTTAATCTTTTAAAGCTGGTCAAGAAAAAATTAACTATGAAATTCTCTCTGTGCTCATTTGGGCGTCCCTCCCTCCCAGCTCTGCAGTGTGCACCTACCTGACACATTAACCAGAGCTCCTTAAAGACAAGACCGCCTGCTCAACTGAAAAGATAACTTTTTAAAATTCCGACACTAGCCATGCAACTTCTTAAAAGAACAGTGTTCTTTCCCAGCTCTGTAGGGGGTCAGGGTGACTTGGGGTTCATCTGGATGATGGGGCTTCCCGGGTGGCTCAGATGTAAAGGATCTGCCTGCAATGCAGGAGACCTGGGTTCAGTCCTTGGCTCAGGAAGATCCTCTGGAGAAGGGCATGGCAACCCACTCCCGTATTCTTGCCTGGAGAATTCCACGGCCAGAGGAGCCTGGTAGGGGGCTACAGTCCATGGGGTCTCAAAGAGTCAGACACAACTGAACAACTAACACTTTCACTTTCTTCTCACCCTTAGTGAATTTTATGTAAAGCATCAGTGTGTCATTGTGACATGTTATCCTTTCTCCCAACAATGTGTATGATTATCTGACTTCTATCCCTGTGACTATCTGACTTCTATCTATATGACTATATGACCATCTCTGACTTCTAACAGAGGAACAGTTCTCAGAGCTTCCTGAGAATCTGCTTGCTGGGTTATAATCCTTGATTTGGCTCAAATAAAATTCTCTTTTATTCCTTTTTTAACTTGATAGTTCACTGAATTTTTGTTGACAGATAGGATATATTAAATAATTAAATAGAAATTAAAGAGTGGGCAAGAAAAACAAATAAAAATAAAGAGCGGGCAGGAATAGAGGCCATTAGCTTTTTAGAGCGGCCCTTTAGGCAATGCTAATGTGGTCCCTAAGGGTGTTCTGATCTTGCTTGGACAGCATGTCTGCAGCTTGAAGCCATGTAGGGCTTCACTGCACAGCTCCAGGAAGCTCATTTCAGTGGACTACGGAGAAGGGTGGCCCTGGATGTGTGCCGTGGTCCTGAAGCCAAGCCCACTTTACCCTGAGGAATTTACATCTCCATCAATATCAAAGTCCAGAATCAATCCTAGAAATCAGGGAGTGACCTCACAAGATTTGGATTCAAGGTCTGACCCCCACTTGACATCAGTACTCATCTCCTGCAGGAATCAAGGGAAAAAAGGAGGAACCATGTCCTTTCAAGGCCTTGCGTCCTTTCTTGTCAAATCCAGGACAACACAGTCCCTAACTGTTCAGCTTAAACTGATGGTCTCAATACAGGTTAATAACAAAATGAGGATACTTGGCAAAGGTTTCATAGTCCTCTTTTTATGAAAGATTGAAAACTACACCTTGATACCTTGAGGTTCTGGAGGTTTCCTAACTAATTAGAGCTTCTTCTCTCTTTATGGTTTGTCTGCTACAGGATCAGAGATTTTCATGACAACTTTTCTCCCTGTTTGAGTCTGCCCTAAGTCCCAACAGAAGGCCTGGATAATGGCAGAATCTGGATGTGTCAGTGACGTAGTGATTCACTCAATCCAGCCCCTACAAGAATAATGTTATCAATTTGCTTACCACCCTGTAATGCTAAGAATGTTCTTTTAGGTCACAGTACATAAATCTCTTGTTTCCATGTCGGAAAATGAGGTTTTCAACTTTTAGGAAACATCAGGAACTCCCGTATGCGTGGGTAGTATTCCTTGTCCCTTGAAGCTTATATCATGACGTGACACAAATCCAAGACCAATATCAAAGCACCTGCTAGTCAGTTTTTCCCTTCAAACAAAACCCTGCATTATGAACGTAAGGGCTTGCTTTGTTCTTCTCTACTGGCCTGGAACTGAGGGAGAATACTCTATTGCTGGTGAAGCAGGTGTCTGGGCTTTTTCTCTAGTCTGGTAGAACTATCAAGGAAAAGTTATTAGAAGAGGAGAGCTGGCTAAGGACTCTGTAAGTCAGACAGGAACTTCTCAAATGAATATGACTGGTTAATTCCAAAATGGCACACAAACACTACAAAAGGGTAAGTGTATTTTCCCAAACATGCACTTTCTTAAGCAGAATTTAACAGACCCTCCAACTCCTGAAAGAGTTAAAATTATTCCTTTCAAGTCTTAGTTACTGACATAGTTGAAAGAGCAGAGTTTTCAAAAATTCACTGTAAACAAACTAGCAATGAGTTGATTGTTTTCTTTTATATGTTCTTACCCATCCACATCTTTTTCTGGTTTCAAAGCATTGAGGATTTTGTTGCTAAATGAGGTCTCAGCGATCTGAAGGGCAAGGCCATGTACTCTGCTGTCTTCATTAATCTTCAGGATCTCATCTATAATCTAAAAGGAAAACTATAGTCAGTTGTGCAAAAATAAGACCCAACAAAAGGCATATTATATTAAACATGGATTCATAAAAATGCATGTGTTCTAGTTTCTTTTTGTCTTTGTTGAAGACCTGGTGTAAAGCAGAAAGAAGAAATCTATATTCCCTTCTCACCCCGTATAAAATCTTGGCTGAATTTTTGGTGTCTTTAAGTCTTTCTTATCACTATTCTCTACCAGAACAGGACAGAACAAAACCAAAGCTCAGCAATTAATTAAGACATGAGATGCTACAAGTGAGAGCCGTAAAAGACAATTCCCTGTCCACAGTCAGATTTGAGCCCATCTGATGCTCTCTTGCCTACCTGGGAATAAGGCCAGATACAGACCCCACAAATTCCCATTGTTTGTCCATGAGTAATTTAGCTGAACTGCTTGTCCCCACTGATCCATCAGAATAAAACTGCTTGTAAATCGAACGTTAGGTAAGCTTCTTTCCTTCCCTCTGGTTCTTAAACTTTGACCTGTGCTGTGCCGTCCTTAGTCGCTCAGCTATGTCCAACTGTTTGTGACCCCATTGACTGTAGCCTGCTAGGCTCCTCTGTCCATGGAGACTCTTCAGGCAAGAATACTGGAGTGGGTTGCCATGCTCCCCTCCAGGGGATATTCCCAACACAGGGATTGAACCCAGGTCTCCTACACTGTAGACACACCTTTACCATCTGAGCCACCAGGGAAGCCCAAACTTCGACCTAGCCCCAGTCTGACTGTCAGACGGCACTCTCCTCCCTCCACTCATGAGAACAGGCTGGCTTCAGGGTAAAACATTCTCCCATCTACTATCTCATCAAGCCACCCTTTCTTTCATCGCACTGGCTTCTTTCAAGCCTTCTCTCCCTCTCCCTGTAAAAGACAAGGCTTCTGCCTACCTCTGAAAGGTATGTAGAAGTTACGGGCAGAGTACATTTCCTTAACAGGCCCTTTCCCCATCTGGCAGTAATTCTTTCAGATTATATCACTTCTCACTGAGTCTGGATTTATTTTCTCTCTGATGCTGGCTAGAATGTGGACTCTTGAGAGTCCCATGGACTGCAAGGAGATCAAACCAGTCAATCCTAAAGGAAATCAATGCTGTATATTCACTGGAAGGACTGATGCTGAAGCTGAAGCTCCAATACTTGAGCCACCTGATGCAAAGAGCTGACTCACTGGAAAAGACCCTGATGCTGGGAAAGATTGAGGGCAGGAGAAGGGGGGCAATAGACGATGAGATGGTTAGACAGCATCATTGACTCAATGGACATGAATTTGAGCAAGCTCAGGGAGATAGTGAAGGACAGGGAAGCCTGGCGTGCTGCCGTCCATGGGGTCACCAAAAGTCGGACACGACTGAACAACTGAATAGCAACATAACAATAGAATGTGGGTGTGATGTGTAGAGTTGAATGGGCCATCCTGGATATGAGGCAGCACAGCAAGATCCTGGGAACCTGAATATCTAAGGACTTTGTGATGCCACCACACTAGCCAGGGATTCCCTACTTCTGAACTTTCAGTCAGTTCAGTTTAGTTCAGTCGCTCAGTCGTGTCCGACTCTTTGTGACCCCATGAATCACAGCACTGAGCACCGAAGAATTGATGTTTTTGAACTGTGGTGTTGGAGAAGACTCTTGAGAGTCCCTGGGACTGCAAGGAGATCCAACCAGTCCATTCTAAAGGAGATCAGCCCTGGGTGTTCTTTGGAAGGAATGATGCTAAAGCTGAAACTCCAATACTTTGGCCACCTCATGCGAAGAGTTGACTCACTGGAAAAGACCCTGATACCTGGAGGGATTGGGGGCAGGAGGAGAAGGGGATGACAGAGGATGAGATGGCTGGATGGCATCACCGACCCGATGGACGTGAGTTTGAGCACCTACAAAAGACTTCAGTGCTATTCCCGATTATTTAGTTTTCATCACTGCCACAGCCAGTCTGAAGAAAATCTAGCCACAGAAGTGTCAGACACCAGGATGGCCCTGGTTTAGTGTCTGAGGCCCTACTTATGCAGTGCTGCTTATCCCAGGCTTGAGATGACACACAGGAGGGTTGGTATCCCTGCTGCTGGAAACAACCATATCACATACAGTAGCACTGCAAGAACCTACGATGGTTTTTTTATCAGAGGCCCCAAAACACCACTTAAAGATTCACACAAAGTTAGCCTGAAAAAGCATCTGGAAAATGATCCTGTCTTTTATTTTATTGATGAGGCAACTGTGACCTAGAAGAACCAAAGAATGACTCAAGGTCAAACAACTCAGGTCAGGACATCACAAACCAGAACTAGTCCTCCAGACACTGACAATTTCCAGGAGACAATGCTGTTGCAACAGCTAAAGAAACACAACCAAAGTGACCATGTCATAGCTCATGCTGTCAACAGAAACATGTGGTGTGTGATAGTCACTTCAGTCGTGTCCAACCCTTTGTGACCCCATGGGTTGAGGCCCACCAGGCTCCTCTGTCCATGGGATTCTCCAGGCAAGAATACTGGAGTGGGTTGCCAATTTCTTCTTTAGGGGATCTTCCTGGCCCAGGGATTGAACTCATGTCTCTTAAGTCTCCTGTATTGGCAGGCAGGTTCTTTACCACTAGTGCCCACGAGGGGAGGCCTTATTGAGCAGAAACATATGGTAAGGAGATAAAAAACAATGTACTGGGGACTTCCCTTATAGTCCAGTGGCTAAGACTCCAAGCTCCCAATGCAGGGGGTCTGGGTTTGATTCCTGGTCAGGGAACTAGATCCCATGTGCCACAAGTAAGAGTTCATATATCACAACTAAAGATCCCAAATGCTGCAACTATGATCGAAGATCTGACGTGCCACAGCTGAGGCCTGGTGCAGTCAAATAAATAAATATATTTTTTAAAAAAGGTACTACTATATAGCACAGGGTACATTCAATAGCCTGTAATAAACCATAATGGAAAAGAATATGAAAAAGAATATACAAGCGTATATGTATAACTGAATCACTTTGCTATACACCAGAAACTAACAAAACATTGTAAATCAACTCTACTTTAAAGAAAAAAGAAAGAAACATGGTAAGGGAAGGGACAGATCACAGAGCATTTACACTAGTGGGAAAAGTGAATTCTTCCCTCCAAAAGTTCAGCCCTGAGAAAAGGTTTGGTCAGTTCCGCCCACAGCAAGACTTGCTCAGAGGTCTACTAGGGCCGAGGGGGAGGAGCACAAAAGAGTCACGTGTCCTGCTGTCTTACCTCATCTTCCCCACTCTCCGCAGGAAGGCAGATGTGGGTGATGTTCAGACCAGCCTGCAAAGAGTACACAGGGTGAGTGTGTCACTGAGAGGAGATGAATGCACCAGCCAAAAATTAAAATGCATTTTTGAAAATCAACAATCCTTACCTCCTCAGCCAAATTCTGGTTTACTTCTTGCATCAAGTTATCATCACCTGCCTTGGGAGAGGGGAGACAGAAGGAGAATATATTAAAGATCAACATAAAAAGATCTTGAATAGGCACAGAACAATACAAAGACTAATTCTGTGATTATGCATTATCTAACAAAGACAAAGGGAAATGCAAAACAAGAATCTTATTGCTCATAAAAGGGAGCTAATGGCTGGTCTTCATTAACATGGCAATTTCTCAGGCTTTCAAGTTATGTTTCTTTTTAAAATAAGAATCCTCACAGGGCATATATAGCCACAACCAGAACCCAGTTCTAAGTGAGGAATGCCAAACAGGGAGATTTAGGTGACTTGCCCTTCAGTGAAAAGCTATCAAGTAAGCTGAATTCCAGGAGGCTAGGCCCTCGGCTCACTTTTCTTTCCACTCTTCTCACCTGCCTACCTTTTCAGGAACAGACTCCAAAGAATGCAAGTGACTTGAGCACAGCTCTCTGGTCCTCAAATCACAGTGCTGATGAAACAGCTTTTCTGATACATTAAACTCATGCCAAGAACAAGAGTGGCCGCTCAACTGTTGGGCTGTGTTAGCTTACAGGCTTGGCTCAGCTAATCACTTGCCTGCACCTGGCATCACCCAGGTGCGCCAACACAGGTGGCAAATAGTGCCAACCGCAGCTGGCAACGAAGGGTCCGAAGTCAGAAGACAGATGTGGAACTTGAAGTCCTTCTGACATGCCGTGGCTTTTGGCCCTTCAGACTCAAGGCAGGCCTTAGAGACTAAGTAGTAAGATCACCAAATACCATGTCTCAGCAAGCATCTGTCTTCCATGGAACTAAAGAGGCGTGTTTCTCCCCTTTCCCCTCAGATCACATCATAAGAATTTATACTTGGCCACAGTATATCCTGCATAATGCAAGTTATGGGAGCATCTACATCCCGACCTCTGGAAGTTATCCACACCAAAAGGAGACAGAAGCAAACAGAGCGGTACCTGACCTGTAACCCTGAAGCAGCAAAATGACCAGATGAACGGGGGAAACAACAGCATTTCCAGCTGAGGCTTCTCCTTCCTCCCCTAAGCCCCAGTGGGATGTCTGTGACAAGAAATGCAGGTGGTTGTCTGTGTACAATCTAGACTGAAAGATACCAGGACTTCCCTGGTAGTCCAGTGGTTAAGAGTCTGTCTGCCAACGCGGGGGACACAAGTTCAATCCCTGGGCCGAAGATTCCACATGCCGCAGAGCAACTAAGCCCATGTGCCACAACTGCCGATTGAACCCGTGCATCAAGAGCCCGTGCTCCACGACAAGAGAAGCCACTACAGTGAGAGCCCACATACCACAACTAGAGAAAGTCCATGTGTGGAAGCAAAGACCCAAAACAGCCAAAAAAAAAAGACATCATAAAATAGCAAGACAGAACCACATTCTCTGCTTACCTGAATAATAGCAAGAACCGGCTTAAAGGTAGGGGTCTTTTCTTGCAATAAACTCAGAACTTCTTTCGAATTCTGAATGACTTCTCTACATTGGGAAAGAGAAAAAACACAGTCAGATCTAGGTTTGACAAGAAAGGATAGGTACCACACATTTTCTTAGAAGGTCTCTTACTCTCTAATTAGATAGCAAAAGGGTGCTCCTCCGGGTATGCACAGGGTCGGGGGCTGCCCAGGAGAGCAATCATGAACTACTTAACCCGGCATAAAATGTGACAACCTCTTAATTTTCAAAATAAGCAGAGGTAAACGAGCTGGATGCAAATGGTAATTTTCTAGGGGTGACTTTTTCTCTTGCATTTTCTAAGTTTACTGTAGTAAGAAGTTTGGGTTTCTTGGTTCAATAATCCCCTTTCTCCACCACAATCCTTCCACTCCAGAAGAGTCTGGGTCCAGGGGGAAAGCAAACTTGGGCGGAGAGGGGTAGGTACTAACACAGGGGATTGTGGAGGGGGTAAGAAGTGATGGGTCAGGATACACTTTAAGCTTGAGTTTACAGAAGGGATGGGAAGCAAAGGCTGCAGAAACACTGAGGAGGTGCAGGATCTGATATTCTCCCAAGGCCTCTCACAGAAGGAGCCTCTCACTCCTCTGGGCCCCTCAAGTCTGCACTGGAACCTCCTGAAAAATAGCAGGGGCCACCTTCCCCTTAGCATCCCCCAGGTGTCAGCTCCCAGGTACAGGGGCAGACCAAGATAAACGTGGTACAAGGCAGGCTCTCTTTCTGTAGCTTCCTGGGATGAGCCATTTCAGAGACCACTTTTCACGACCCTCCACACGAAATGTTCCTTACTTGTACACAATCAAGAAAGTCGGCTCTTTCAGATCAATTTATTTACAGAACAGAAACAGACCCTCAGACATAGAAAACAATCTTATGGTTACCAAAGGGGAAGAAGGGCAGGGGTAGGGATAAATCGGGAGTCTGGGATTAACAGACTTTACTATATATGAAATAGACAAACAAGAAGGACCTATAATATAGAACAAGGAAATACATTCAATATCTTGAAATAACTAAGGAATCTGAAAAAAAAGATAGATCTATACATATATCTGGGTTTCCCTCGTGGCTCAGATAGTAAAGAAACCACCCGCAATGCGGGAGACCTGGGTTTGATCCCTGGGTGGGGAAGATTCCCTTAAGGAGGGCGTGGCAACCCACTACAGTATTCTTGCCTGGAGAATTGCTATGGACAGAGGTGCCTGGCAGGCTACAGTCCTTGGAGTTGCAAAGAGTCGCACACAACTGAGCAACTGAGCACATATAAATATCTATATACACAGACATATATATGTAACTGAATCATTTTGCCATATAACTGAAACTAACACAACAACATTGTAAATCAATTATGTTTCAATTAAAATTTTTTAAGTAATAAAAAAATTTGCCTCATTTTCCTCTCACAGTAATAAGAGGCTTAGCTGAGGCGGTACCCAAGCTTCAGGGCTTAAAACTATCTTTCAGTTTTATCTCCCATCTCCACCAGAGTCTTGCACACACAACAGTTTTCAAAAATTGCAGGGTGAACTCTCAGCCAGGTCCCATCAGCAGTAAGTGGCCATAGACTAAGGGATGGGGCAAAACGGCCAGACACAAAACTCCTCCCAGTTTTCAGAAAAGAAACTGATGAACGTATCTGATGGAAGAGGAAAGAGGGGTGCTCGGAAAATGTTTAAAGGCCTCAAAACTTAACCAGATGAGCCATTCCACTGTCAGCTGAGCCAAAAGAAACGGAATAGATGAGCATGCAGCTGTCTACAAACCAGGCAAGTTTTTGTTTTAATCACCTGGGATAAAGCGACTGGATAGTGAAATGACTGTATTGTTCTGTTGAACTATGTATGAAAATTCACAGATCACCTTATAAATGAGCCAGAATCTTCTTTGCAGCAAAACGTGGCTGAGGACCACGTGCTCTATGCAGATTCTATGCTTTTCTTATGTTTATGATTATTTTGGCCACACTGCTTGGTGTGCAGGATCTTAGATGGAATCCAGGCACCCTGCAGTGGAAACGCTGAGTCTTAACCACTGGGCCACTAGGGAAGTCCCTCCCCACCTTTCTTGACTACGAATTTGGGCCATATTGGGTCCTCATTTTTGCGTAGTATGGGAGGCACTGGAGTGCGGGTCCCAAGTGGTTCTTGGCAATGAGAAAGATCAGCCAGAGAGCGTGGGAAAGAGAAAGGCTCTGTGCCTCAGCCCATCAAGTTGGACTCCCTAAGTCTGGGTGGGGCCTGGAATGTATGTTCTCAAAAAGGAGTGTCTGGGTGGCTCTAAAGCTCTGAGTGGAAATAGCCTTGGACTCAAGCTCAGCCTGTGGTTGACCAGTGTGGACAATTCCCTGAGCCATAACAAACCCCTTTTCTCAATGTAGGGCAAGAGCACTACAAGAACTCTACCTTTGTTCTTATAATTGTAAAATGTTCTGCGCCTCTAAGCTACCCTTCAACACTGAAAACATGCCTTCCAAAAGCACTTTCCCCAGAAAACACCTGCAGTTCCTGCTGCTGCTAAGTCACTTCAGTCGTGTCTGACTCTGTGTGACCCCATAGACAGCAGCCCACCAGGCTCCCCCGTCCCTGGGATTCTCCAGGAAGGAACACTGGAGTGGGCTGCCATTTCCTTCTCCAATGCATGAAAATGAAGAGTGAAAGGGAAGCTGCTCAGTCGTGTCCGACCCTCAGCGACCCCATGGACTGCAGCCTACCAGGCTCCTCCGTCCATGGGATTTTCCAGGCAAGAGTCTTACCATTCCAATAAATGAAGGGCATGTGGCTACAGAAGCTCAGATCTGTCACCACCCAGCTCCTTGAGTCAAAATCCCCCACAACTTGTTACATGTGTAATGTATCATTCTTTGGGGTTACTCATTATTCCTACAGAGCCAAACAAAGCAAACAAGGAGTTACCAGGTTCAATAAGTCTAAAAAGTGGCATAAATGTTTCTAATCAATATTTTTTTTTTTTGCCCTGTTGAGAAAAGTTGTCATGTCAACTTCTAGTTGGAAGGAGATTTTTGCCTCCCATACTGTCTTCAGATTCTTACCTTGAAATCAAAACCCCTAAAACCTCTTATTCAATTTATGATTAATCTATCTAAAATTTTTGTCCAGTTTCCTGTGCCCTGTGACTTTAATTCTGTGCTAAATAAACAACAATCAACAGAGCCAGATGACTAAAATTGTTATTGGTAATCTCATTAATGTGCTAAAACTGCTATCATAAAAATAAATAAAATTACTACCACAGATCTCATTAACTATACACTCAGGAGATGAGCTAACAGACTCCGACTCAAGGACCAGCCAGCCAGAGAAGCATAAACCAAAGACATGGCAACTGCCAAAGCTACAATTAAGAAATGAAATGTCACAGAAACGTCACAAGATAACTAATTCCAGCCTTTCAGTTCTTCCCCTTAAAAAAAACAAACAAACAAACAAAAGGCTAACTCAGAGACCAAGCTGGAGTGGATCTGAGGCTTGTCCTGGACTCGCCTGCTTGGTAACCTACAACAAACCTTGTACTTGCCTACATCACAACCCCATGTCCAGTAGATTGGCTTTGCTGCACATTCGGCCAGCATTTCCAGTTAGGTTTGGTAACAACCCCTTAAGGTGAGCTCATTGCTTAAAACCTAACGACAGGAAGAGATTAAACTTCAACTTTCAGAGAGACAGGGTAAGCTAAACAAAAGGGTCCTTGGAGTCTCAGGCCACCTCAATAAGTGCTTTGCTGCTGCTGCTAAGTTGCTTCAGTCGTGTCCGACTCTGTGCGACCCCAAAGACGGCAGCCCACTAGGCTCCCCCGTCCCTGGGATTCTCCAGGCAAGAATACTGGAGTGGGTTGCCATTTCCTTCTCCAATGCATGAAAGTGAAAAGTGAAAGTGAAGTCGTTCAGCCGTGGCGGACTCCTAGGGACCCCATGGACTGCAGCCTACCAGGCTCCTCCGTCCATGGGATTTTCCAGGCAAGGGTACTGGAGCCGGGTGCCATTGCCTTCTCCGAAAAGTGCTTTGGAAACAGGCATATCCATTCTCAAAATGAAGGACAGAAGCAAAACAGAAGAGGATGTCTATGGATGGAGGCGAATAGCTTGCTGACTGGCATCCTGGACCCCAGGAACGTCCGGAGCGCTTTGCTCTACACCGTCTGGGTCCCCAGCTAACAGACTTCTCCAGACAGAAGACTAAAGACTTCCCCTTTCTCCCACCGAAGGGTGAAGAGGAGCGGCTAGGAAGTGTGTGAGGGATCGGGGCGGGGCGGGGGGAGGTGGATGGAGGGGGACCCGAACATCTCCTTTGGCAACAAGTTGCGCTGGGGATGCCGTGCCACGGTGCAGCGACGCCTGAAACCAGACGGCCCCGACTTCGACCGCCTCCAGTGAGTCAACGGGTGCACCAGGCCGCAGTCCTCCCAGGCGCCGGAGGCTGCGGTGATGAGCGTGGACTTCAACGGCAGTCACAGTTCACCGCGCCCAGACAGCGTCCGGAAGGCGGAGCCGCTGCGCTGTTGGGCGCTGACCGCCGGGCCCTGGCTGCGGCCCCCTACTCCCCCAATCCTAGCCCCGCAACGGTCCAGCCCCCGACTCAGGATCCGACCGGCTGAAGGGCGGAGCAGAAGGTGGAGCAGGCGCCCCCCCTCCTCGGGGGCTCCCACCCTCGCCGCACCGCCCCTTTCCTGCCCAGGCCGCGCCCCGCGCGGTTGCATCAGAGCCGGCGGCCGGAGGCGCACGTGGAGCGCGGCACGCGGTCTGGGCTGCGCAGTACCCGCTGGGGAGGTCCATGCCCTCCGGATCCCCCGCCCCCGGACCTTGGCCGGCCCGGGGAATCGTTCTCGCGCTGGCCCAGCCCATTCTCTGGATGCCCGCGCTACCCGCCAACCGCTCCGCCCCCCAAACCCCGACCAGCCGCCATCACCCCGAAAAGTTGGCACCAAACACTACAGCCCATGCTCAGCGAACCTCCACGGAGGTTCCCGGGGGTCGGCCGAGATTCGAGCGCTGCAGCCGCCCCGCCTCCTGGATTCCTCCTAACCTCCCCCAACCCCCCGCCACTGCCAGGAACCTGGGCGACGGCGAGCGCCGGACACTCACCGGACGATCGAGTCCCGAGCTGGGGGCGCCGGGCTGCCCGGGCCCCGGCTGCTCCCGGCCTGGGTATCCCGCAGCCGCTGTTGCCCGAGGAGACCCTCCCCGCCGCCACATCCGCTGCCCCTGCCGCTGCTGGCGCGACAAAGAGATGGGAGGCGGCGCGGCGAGCCGGGGTGCTGCGGGCGCGCGAGCCGGCGCAGGACGAACGGCAGGCGCGCGCTCATGGAGAGGCGCGAGCAGTGGCGGCGGCGAGAATCGGAGGCCGCGCGGGTCCTCCCGCGACGCGGAGATGCGGATGCAGATCTCGGAGAGGCAGCGGCTCACGTCTCTGCCGGGGGTGGCTGGGCGGGGCGGTAGCGGGCCAGAGGCTGGAAGTACCTGGCTTGCCTTCCTGGGCGAACGGGAGCCCCTAGGGGGCACTGCGCTCGGTGGCCGTGACGTGGGGAAGGCGGAGGCCGGCGGGGCGCGAGGCTGCTGTTCGACTTGCCTGGCTTTCTGGCACTTTCTAGTCGTAGGCGAAATTTGATTAGGGATGAAAATCAGAGGAGGGTGGGGCGTGAGGATGGGCGTCCCTCCCTGCCTGGAGACCGTACGTTCTTCCTCCGCCTAGGATGCAGATAAGATCCTGCCCGCGGGTGGCAGTTTGCTTCGTAGGAGGGCAGTTGGTTTAGATGCTGATTGTATTTATCAGGCTGGAGACCAGTGAAGGGTGTGTGGGCCTTGGAGTTCACAACGTGACTTTGCAGCCTTAGGCAGGTGACAACCTCTGAGAAGCTTAACTGCCTCAAAATGAGACTGTGTTTAAAATCTTATAAATACCAGGTAAAAGAGGAATAAAGGGACAAGTTATGAACCCTGGTTTTTCCAGCAGCTAAAGTCTGTAGGAGATGCTGGAGAGACACTGCATTTAGTCCTAAAAAAAGGTTAATGTGTTTTGCCCTGATTTTCAACCTGGAGAAAGTTGGGATCCAGAAAGATCAGTTTGGTTTGCAGGCCTTCAGTGATCATGTCTTAATCTTATACTGCTATCTATATTTTCTTTATTGCAAGGCTGACTGCCACGTTTGACATGTGAGGGGTATAGCAATAGCTTTTTGTTTGTTTAGTCGCTAGTGTCAACTCTGCAACCCTAGGGCTGTAGCACACCAGGCTCCTCTGTCCATGGGATTTTCCACCTAGTATACTGGAGTGGGTTGCCATTTCCTTCTCCAGGGCATCTTCTGGAACCAGGGATCAAACCCACATTGACAGACAGATTGTTTATCACTGAGCTACCTGGGGAGCCCACAGCAATAGCTAACATTTCACAAACCTGTGAGGTGGGTATTACCACCTTTTTACACAAGCGGAAACAAAATCATAGAAGTTGTGTCTTGTACAAGTATTACCAAACTAAACCTGGGTCCACTCGCAGGGGCGCATTAAAGCCAACCTGTTGAGATCAGGTTGTGATGAGGGAAAAGTGCAAGGGTTTATGCAGGTGCCAAACAAGGAGAACTGGCAGCTATTGGTGCAAAAGATTCAAATTCCCCAGTAGTTTTCAGGGAAAGGTTTTTAAAGACAGGGTGAGGATGAGGGTTTCAAATGCATGATCAGCTCGTGGACATTCGTCTGATCGATTGGTGGTGAGGTAATTCTGAGTCAATATCATCAACCCACTGGTTCAACTGGTCCGGGGTCTATGTTCTTGTGGGCAACATACAATTAACTGCTTTGATCTAGTGGGGGTTTCACTCTCCGTAGAACAGCTCAAAGGGTATGTCTCAATATTATCTATAGCCCTTGAGGAGGAACAAAATGTCCTTGACTTTGTCTAAGGACTAAACTATTAATAATTATTTTGGTCTTACTTGGCTGTTTTGCTTTGTTTCTGCACTTTCTTACTTCTCTGATTAAGTTTATTCTTTGGAACTTGGGGAAAGTCTGGGTGGCTAAAGTTTTTCTACAAACAAGAGGCAGGTGGAGGGCATGGGGGTGGTGGGGGGTGGTCTCTTCCTATGGTCTGTTCAGGAATGCACCATAGCGTCCTGCTTCGTTACGCAAACATACAAACATTGGAAAGGAGACCTGAATGGCCTGTTCAGCAACTGTCCTGATAATCTTGGGCAAGTCTTAAAACCCTCAGAGGCTTATGTGTCTCATTATAAATAGCGGACCAATCATTTAATGGAAATAGCAGTGAAAGAACCTATGGTGGTTTTTTTAAACCAGCTGCCCCAAAACACCACTTAAAGATTCACACAAAGTTAGCCTGGAAAAGGATCTGGAAAATTATCCTGTCCTTTATTTTATTGATGAGGCGACTGTGACCCAAAAGAACCAAAGAATGACCCAAGGTCAAACAACCTATCAGGACACTGCAAACCAGAACAAGTCCTCCAGATACTGACAATACCACTAGACAATGCTGTTGCTATAGCTGAAGAAACACAATCAAAGTCACCACGTCATAACTCACATTGTCCATAGAAACACAGGCTGCCCTGGTGGCTCAGATGGTAAAACGTGAAAGCGAAAATCACTCAGTTGTGTCTAACTCTTTGCGACCCCATGCACCATATAGTCCGTGGACTTCTCCAGGCTGGAATACTGGAGTGGGTAGCTGTTCCCTTCTTCAGGGGATCTTCCCCACCTAGGGATTGAACCCAGGTCTCCAACGTTGCAGGCATATTCTTTACCAGGAGGTAAAAAATCCGCTTGCAGTGCAGGAGATGTGGGTTTGATCCTTGGGTGGGAAAGATCCCCTGGAGAAGGAAATGGCAACGCACTCCAGTATTCTTGCCTGGAGAATCCCACGGGCAGAGGAGCCTGGTGGGCTACAGTCCATGGGATCACAGACTTGTACATGACCGAGCGACTTAACACTTTCATTTAATGGACATTCACTGGACGCTGCTGAACATGGGTCACTGGCCAGAAAACGAAAATCACCCAGTTCACAGGGAATTTATGGGAATTCTCTGTACCTGAAACTGTCCTTAAAAAGAAAAAAGCTTTTTTTTGAAACTTATCTAATCTACCCTCAGGAGTTTCCAACAGTAACTCCACAACTGTGGTGACAGTTTACCAGGCCATCTGATGAGCGCTGACTACAGTGATATTGACAAAGACTGTGAACTGTCTTTGTCTTCGTGAGACCACATATTGTACAATCTTGTTTATAGGAAATGTCCAGGATAGACAAATCTATAGAGACATAAAATGCCAGGGTTTGCTTACGGCTGAGGGCAGGGGAAATGGAGGAACTGGAGGTGAGAGCTGATGGGGACAGGGTTGTTTTCTGAGAAAATGAAAGTGAAATGCGTCGCTGTTTCTGGAGGAGAATCAAGAGAAAACACGAGAGGATCTGAAGCTGGAAATGAACGTGTTTTTCCAATATATGTACTATTATTTATAATGTATATATAGAAAAACCTAAAGGAAAAAATAAAATCACCCACAATACTGTCGCCAAGTCATAACTGTTAATTTTAATCTCTTAATTTTATTTGAAATTGTTTTATAAAATTGCAACCATAGACCTCTTCTTCACTTGGTGTATTTGTTTTCATGAAATTGGGAAAGGATAATATTCGAAATCATGACCTCTAATGGTTATATATTATAACCTATTTTGTGGATAGACCATAATTTATTTTACCTTTTCCTCACATTGTTTGTATTGTTTCCAGTTCTGATGTGAGAAATAACATTCTTTAATTTGCTGTTCCATAGCTGTGCGTTGAAGGCTTTCTATGTGTCAGGGGAGGGGTGGGAAGGTGAATTGGGGTCACACCTGTGATGGCAATATTTACCCATCTTCCTTTGCAGATGCAGTTCTCAGAAAATTTATAGCTGCTGAAAATGTTAAGTGGAAAAGAAACAGCACAGGGAAGTGGAGGATAAACAGCATAGCCACATCTTCAAAGAAAAAGGCAACCCTCCTGATCATATTGAATTGCAGTTTTTGAACTGCATGGTTCGGCATGGCACAGCAGGTCCCAAAGACGACTTCCCAGCACTTAATGAAATTTCTATATGGAAGAAAAATTTGAATAGAGAAGAACAAGTTAAAACCAGTACGCCTAAGCTAAACTGATTGGGAACGGTGAGCCAAAAAACTTAACTTGTTACTGTAATCCCTAATACAGAAACGACTCTGGCCATATATTGTGCTACAAAGCCGCCTTGAGGAAGGCACTTTGGAGAATGTTTTCAGTCATCACCAAAACCATATGATGATCCATACCTTTAAAGTGATACTTTCTATCTTTAAATTAGATCTCACGTTAAAGTATAATAATAAAGTTTACCTAGAGGCGGAGGAGCCTGGTGGGCTGCCGTCTATGGGGTTGCACAGAGTCGGACACGACTGACGCGACTTAGCGGCAGCAGAGGCCTTATAGGCTTTTTTTTTTTTTTAAACTGTATTAAAGTTATACTTTCTAATCTTAAAAAATTTTAAGTGTTTGACACTGTACTCAGGTCTGTCTCATAAAATGATTAACTGTGATCTTAGATATAATTTTTAAAAATCACTTTAAGGTCTAGAACAACAAATGCCAGGGCTGATCAAGCCAGTTAATGTATTTTACTCAACCTCTTCAAATCCTCATTGGGGTGACCATGGAGGCCTCTGTCCTCTGCTCACCTTTAACTCTTCTCCAGCCCCACCCTGAAGTCAACAGGAAGGCCTGAGTGTAAGGTGCTTACCTTTCAGATGAGAGCTATTTGGGTTCTTATATACTCAATTTGGCTTCCTAGGAGGCTCAGAGGTAGAGAATCCACCTGCCAATGCAGGAGATGCAAGCTCAATCACTGAGGCAGGAAGATCCCCTGGAGAAGGAAATGGCAATCCACTCCAGTATTGTTGCCTACAAAATTCCATGGGCAGAGGAGCTTGACAGGCTACAGTCCATGGGGTCCCAAAGAGTGGGACATGACTGAGCAGCTGAGAATGCTTGCATGCATAAAAACTGACCACCCCGATTGCCTGGGGCCTCTCTTGCCTTCTGAGATGGCCCACACCCAGAGTGTTTCCTCCCTGAATAAACTTTCTTTCACTTTACTATGGGTTGATTTTGAATTCTTTTCTGCACAAAGCCAAGAACTCCCTTTTGGCGGCTGTCCCAGAGACTCAGACATGATTTGGGATGTGACCATCCTTTTTCTCACCCCACTCTCTTTCCTGTAACACTTTGTAATTACATTTGCACATAGATCAAACAAACTTTATTTCCAATAGGGAATATATATGTATGGTTAATATAATATTTATGTCTCCCTCCAGGGCAGAAGACAGATAATGTTTGCTGTCCACAGAGTTAATATAACGCCTCCCTCCAGGCGTTTGACCCCTCCAGGGTCAAAGATTGGGCAAGTTGGCCAGTAAGTCTTTAAGATAAAGGATTCCTAAATCCAGTATTCCTAGAGTGAATGTTCCTATACCAGCCTCTATCCTAGAGTGAAGGAATCAACACTTAATAAGATAGACACAAGCTCAGGTGTCAGTTTACTGTGCGTCAGATCAGATCAGTCCCTCAGTCGTGTCCGACTCTTTGCGACCCCATGAATCACAGCACGCCAGGCTTCCCAGTACATCACCAACTCCCGGAGTTCACTCAGACTCACATCCATTGAGTCAGTCATGCCATCCAGCCATCTCATCCTCTGTCGTCCCCTTCTCCTCCTGCCCCCAATCCCTCCCAGCATCATAGTCTTTTCCAATGAGTCAACTCTTCGCATAAGGTGGCCAAAGTACTGGAGTTTCAGCTTTAGCATCATTCCCTCCAAAGAAATCCCAGGGCTGATCTCCTTCAGAATGGACTGGTTGGATCTCCTTGCAGTCCAAGGGACTCTCAAGAGTCTTGTCCAACACCACAGTTCAAAAGCATCAATTCTTCGGTGCTCAGCCTTCTTCACAGTCCAACTCTCACATCCATACATGATCACAGGAAAAACCATAGCCTTGACTAGACGAACCTTTGTTGGCAAAGTAATGTCTCTGCTTTTGAATATGCTATCTAGGTTGGTCATAACTTTCCTTCCAAGGAGTAAGCGTCTTTTAATTTCATGGCTTGCAGTCACCATCTGCAGTGATTTTGGAGCCCAGAAAAATAAAGTCTGACACTGTTTCCACTGTTTTCCCCATCTATTTCCCATGAAGTGATGGGACCAGATGCCATGATCTTCATTTTCTGAATGTTGAGCTTTAAGCCAACTTTTTCACTCTCCACTTTCACTTTCATCAAGAGGCTTTTGAGTTCCTCTTCACTTTCTGCCATGAGGGTGGTGTCATCTGCATATCTGAGGTTATTGATATTTCTCCCGGCAATCTTGATTCCAGCTTGTGTTTCTTCCAGTCCAGAGTTTCTCATGATGTACTCTGCATATAAGTTAAATAAGCAGGGTGACAATATACAGCCTTGACGTACTCCTTTTCCTATTTGGAACCAGTCTGTTGTTCCATGTCCAGTTCTAACTGTTGCTTCCTGACCTGCATACAAATTTCTCAAGAGGCAGATCAGGTGGTCTGTTATTCCCATCTCTTTCAGAATTTTCCACAGTTTGTTGTGATCCACGCAGTCAAAGTCTTTGACATAGTCAATAAAGCAGAAGTAGATGTTTTTCTGGAACTCTCTTGCTTTTTCCATGATCCACCAGATGTTGGCAATTTGATCTCTGGTTCCTCTGCCTTTTCTAAAACCAGCTTGAACATCTGGAAGTTCACGGTTCACATATTGCTGAAGCCTGGCTTGGAGAATTTTGAGCATTACTTTACTAGCATGTGAGATGAGTGCAATTGTGCGGTAGTTTGAGCATTCTTTGGCATTGCCTTTCTTTGGGATTGGAATGAAAACTGACCTTTTCCAGTCCTGTGGCCACTGATGAGTTTTCCAAATTTGCTGGCATATTGAGTGCAGCACTTTCACAGCATCATCTTTCAGGATTTGAAATGGCTCAACTGGAATTCCATCACCTCCACTAGCTTTGTTTGTAGTGATGCTTTCTAAGGCCCACTTGACTTCACATTCCGGATGTTTGGCTCTAGGTCAGTGATCACACCATCGTGATTATCTTGGTCGTGAAGATCTTTTTTGTACAGTTCTGTGTATTCTTGCCACCTCTTCTTAATATCTTCTGTTTCTGTTAGGTCCATACCATTTCTGTCCTTTATCGAGCCCATCTTTGCATGAAATGTTCCTTTGGTATCTCTGATTTTCTTGAAGAGATCCCTAATCTTTCCCATTCTGTTGTTTTCCTCTATTTCTTTGCATTGATCGCTGAAGAAGGCTTTCTTATCTCTTCTTGCTATTCTTTGGAACTCTGCATTCAGATGTTTATATCTTTCTTTTTCTCCTTTGCTTTTCACTTCTCTTCTTTTCACAGCTATTTGTAAGGTCTCCCCAGACAGCCATTTTGCTTTTTTGCATTTCTTTTCCATGGGGATGGTCTTGATCCCTGTCTCCTGTACAATGTCATGAACCTCATTCCATAGTTCATCAGGCACTCTATCAGATCTAGGCCCTTAAATCTATTTCTCACTTCCACTGTATAATCATAAGGGATTTGATTTAGGTCATACCTGAATGGTCTAGTGGTTTTCCCTACTTTCTTCAATTTCAGTCTGAATTTGGCAATAAGGAGTTCATGGTCTGAGCCACAGTCAGCTCCTGGTCTTGTTTTTGCTGACTGTATAGAGCTTCTCCATCTTTGGCTGCAAAGAATATAATCAATCTGATTTTGGTGTTGACCATCTGGTGATGTCCATGTATAGAGTCTTCTCTTGTGTTGTTGGAAGAGGGTGTTTGTTATGACCAGTGCATTTTCTTGGCAAAACTCTATTAGTCTTTGCCCTGCTTCTTTCCATATTCCAAGTCTAAATTTGCCTGTTACTCCAGGTGTTTCTTGACTTCCTACTTTTGCATTCCAGTCCCCTATAATGAAAAGGACATCTTTTTTGGATGTTAGTTCTAAAAGGTCTTGTAGGTCTTCATAGAACCGTTCAACTTCAGCTTCTTCAGCATTACTGGTTGGGGCATAGACTTGGATTACTGTGATATTGAATGGTTTGCCATGGAAACGAATAGAGATCATTCTCTCGTTTTTGAGATTGCATCCAAGTACTGCATTTCGGACTCTTTTGTTGACCATGATGGCCACTCCATTTCTTCTGAGGGATTCCTGCCCGCAGTAGTTACTGTGCGTAACTGACACAAAAAAACAGGCATGTTGATGGAAAGCTATAAAGCGTGAAGGTTTAGTGTTATAAATGTTAAGAAGAGGCACCTTCCCAGACCTGGAGAGTCATAAGAAGCTTCCGTCAGATCAACTGGAACCTAAAGGATGATGATGTTAACCTTTTCTGACTTCAGTCAACTAAAGCTTGGACTGTGTCAACCTTTACCCAAATTTTATGCCGAGTTATCCCGCCCAAACCCCTCCATAAATAGGCATGTACCCTTAAAATGTTCCTCAGCTTTGCTGTTGGGGAGACACTGCTTTGGGAAACATCTCCAGTGTTCTCCTTACTTGCTGCAAGCACTAAATCCTTCTCCCCATTTTTGGCCTGGTTGTGTTTTTGGACTTGACAGACACCAAGAGGCAAACCAATGTTGAGGGTGATAATATGATTGCTCTGAGACAGTCTCTGTGGGTCTCCTGCGTTTTGCATCTCTGTCTTATGTCAGTCTTGTTCTAGGCTACTGTGGCAAGGATATTTGTAGAGTAAACAACCTAGGAAGATAGTGTCTCCCTCCAGAGCAGAAGGCAAATATGTTTTCTGCCTCCAGAGTTAATATAACACCTCCCTCCAGGGTCAAAGATTGGGAAAGTTGGCCAGTAAGTCTTTAAGATAAAGTGAAAGTGAAGTCGCTCAGTCGTGTCCGACTCTTTGCGGCCCCATGGACTGTAGCCTATAAGGCTCCTCCGTCCGTGGGATTTTCCAGGCAAGAGTGCTGGAGTGGATTGCCATTTTCTTCTCCAGGGGATCTTCCCGACCCAGGAATTGAACCCGGGTCTCCCGCATTGCGGGCAGACGCTTTACCGTCTGAGCCACCAGGGACTGGGCAAGTCTTTAAGATAAAGGATTCCTAAATCCGGTATTTCTCAGCTGTGGAGATGTTAGATGGGTAGGCATGCATTGTGTCAGAGAGCTTTAACCAAGGAAGTCAATGGGAGACCCAGAGCAGCTATCTCAGTCCTAGAGACAGCAAGCAAAAATTTGCAAACTACCTCTTCAGGCTTCAGCACAAAGCAAAGTTTATTAAAGCATAGATACACTCTCAGAGGGAGATCCGGCTGTTTATGTAAAGTGAGACCAGCCCTCCCATACCGGCTTAAGTATGTTTATACGGAGTTATTCTGCCAGGAGGCAGAATGCACTTATGGGTGAGTGACAGGTCATGGGTGAGTGACAGGGAGAGGAGGTGGGGTGCCATCATGGGTGATGATTGCTGTTTGACTGACTGTCCCAAGTTCTGTAGCAAGTTCATTATTGCATATGCCCCTACTCTTGGTTCACTAAGAGAAACCGACCTAAGGGAGGGCAAAACCACATGTAGATTTTATTATGATGTTGGTAGAATGAGTTTGTGTTTACTAGAGTTTATATGGGACTTCCCTTGTGGCTCACCTGGTAAAGAATCCGCCTGCAATGCGGGCGACCTGGGCTCGATCCAGAGTGTATATGGGGCTATCCAGGTAGCGCAATGCTAAAGAATCTGCTTGCCAATGCAGGAGATGCAAGAGACGCAAGTTCAATTCCTGGATCGGAAAGATTCCCCTGGAGTAGGAAATGGCAACCCACTCCTGGAGTAGGAAATGGCAGCCCACTCCAGTATGCTTGCCTGGAGAATCCTATGGACAGAAGTGCCTGGCAGGCTGCAGTTCATGGGGTCACAAAGAGTTAAACATGACTGAGAACACACACACACAAACACACACACACACACACACACACACACACAGCATGTGCAGCCCAGGAACGTTCTCTCCTGTTTCTGTGCTCCATCTTTATCAAGATAAATTGCCCACCAGCTGATCACAGTTTCCGTTGTCCTGGGTGAGGACAGGGGAGGGTCTCCAAGGTGGGGACTAGCTGGACTGCTTCCCTCCCTTCTTTAGCCACCATCACCTCTTTGCTGCTACTATCTGGGGAGGGTCCCCAGATTGTTGGGGCTTAGCTTGATTATTCCCCTCTTGCTTTTGTTTTTTGCCTCTGTCACCTCCTTGTTGTTAATGTCTAACTACCTAACAAAACCACCCCACTGTGCATATCTGGGCAGAGCGTAGCTTGCAAATGAGAAACTCATGCTGCCTGTCCTGCTGAAAGTGGTCATGACTTCTGATGCGGAGGCAGGCTAACTTGTTAGTGTGCAAGCTGAATAAAATCCCAGATCCTCCACAGTTCTTAATCGTGATTTTTGAGCTGAATGTTGAGGACTGGGCAGGTTCTGTCCTGAATGGTAGTGGGAAGGCCATGCATGCAAAAGGAGCAGCTCCTACAAAGGCCGAGACTGATTTGAGGGCCTTTGTGCAAGATTTGATTCTGTCTGTGTTTAGAAGTATTATGCTGGCTAAGACTTAGGAGGATAGAGGTGAACAAGTCTGAAAATGGGGAAGACTGGCAAGACAACCTGATAAGAAGCTAGGTCAACATCACCATCCCTTACGTTCTGGTTGATCTGCTTCGGTGGTTGAGTGCTTCAGGCTGATCTTTACCATTGAAAGAGAACTGGCAGGCCTTACCCAACTCACATACTATCTCTGATAGTGTTACTTCTCCTGCCTAATAACAATCTGTACTTTTGTTCCCTGTTGTTTTGTGCTTGCTCAGTCGTGTCTGACCGTTTGTGACCCCTGGACTGTAGCCTGCCAGGCTCCTCTGTCCATAGGATTCTCCAGGCAAGAATACTGGAGTGGGCTGCTATTTCCTACTCCAGGGGTTCTTTTCAACCCAGGGGTCAAACTAGAGTCTTTTCTGTCTTCTGCATTGGCGGGCGGATTCTTTACCACTTTGCCGCCTGGAAAGCCCCACTTTTGTTCCCTGGAGAGCATTAATTACGGAGACCTGCTCAAGGGCAAGCATTTTGGCCGGGCTTAGATCCCAAAATGGCTTAGGCCAAAAATGGCTTCTATCAAGAAAGCCACACCTGTTTCTCTTTCTCTGGGGACACACTACCTTATCTGCTTACGTCACCACCTTTTAGGATGATACTCACCTTTAAATTCCATCCTCAGATCTCAGAGTCACCTCATCAGAATCCAGGCCCAAAGAGACTTGATCTATTTTTTTCTTTTTAAAGAAGGTGAAATTTGGATTTTTATATTAAAACTTTTTAAAATTGTGAAAACCAGATTCAGACTCCGGGTCACCAGTTTATAGCCTCTGATTTCACTAGTATATACAAGAAGGAATTTGCTTACCCGTGGTCTTGGGATGCTTGTATGGACAGCCATACCTTGCCTTGGGGTTTCCCAGGTTATGCTAGTGGTAAAGAATCTGGCTGCCAATGCGGGAGACATAAGAGGCGTGGATTCCATCCCTGGGTCGGGAAGATCCCCTGGAGGAGGGCATGGAAACCCATTCCAGTATTCTTGCCCGGAGAATCTCAGGGACAGAGGAATTTGATGGGCTCCCATCCACGGGGTCACAGAGAGTCAGACGTAGCTGAAGTGTGACTTAACACACGTGCACACCTTGCCATACAAACAGTAAGATACCTGAAGGCTTGTGTTTGCCCCATAGAGCGGATGATTTACTTGTTATCCCCACCCTGTTCTCTTACGTTTGAGCTGAATAAACATGGTTTTAGAAATAATGAAGTGAAACTGCTTGCTTCTCTTCCTTTCCTATTGTATGACGCATTGTGACTAAGCCATGGTCAGGAAAATCAAGTTTTGTTGTTTATCACAGATACACAAAGTGGGCTTTGCCCATGGGCTTGCATCACCGGGTAAAGTAGAGAAGTTTGCCTGTTGGCACTGAAAATATCTCAGCATTCTGGGCCCATCTCCTCTATCTCACCTGCCTTCAACCCCACGGCTGCCTGCTAGGCTGTTCTAGGATCTTCTTTCACCGTGAAAGCCAGTCATTAGGACAGGCACTTAGCCTAAAGGGAATTTTTCAGGCTAAATTTAATATTTGAAAAGTAATCAAAAGATATAGAAAATGGTCTGTCACAGGCTGCTGTTATAACACTTCTTTTCTTCTCTCTCTCTCTCTTTTTTGGCCACACTGAGAGGCATGTGTGATCTTATTTCTCTGACCAGGGGTCAGATCTGTGCCCCACATGCAACAGAAGCATGGAGTCCTAGCCACTGATTCACCAGGGAATGCCACCCTGAGTTATTTTCTACACATTTTCTAATTATTTTCTAAGACGAGGCAAAGTAGTACAGTAGTATAATTCAGACAAATCTTGATCTTTCTAGAATCAACACACTAATTCACACTGTATTTTGCTTTGTATTTTACAAACTTTATTAAATAATGAGCATTACTAACTTTCATTATCTTATATACAGTATTTAAACTGTTTTCCAAGATGCATGGATATTTTTTGTTTGTTTTTTTTTTTTGCACAAAGAACAGAGTAGGTGAAAAGTGAACTTATAAAAACAATTAAATCTTCAGTACAGAGACCTAATAAGAACTTGACATACACTTAAGTACATATAACTCTTTCCCTGCAATTATATACATCCCTACCCCACCTCCCGAAGAAACTATTTTTTTTTTTGAAACTATTTTAAACAAGAGCACTCAATGGATAACTTTGAGGGAAAATATGAACCTGATGATATATGTACACACAGATCTCAAAATCTGCATCCTGGCTGACAGAAGGGGTGTACAGAACTACAGATTTGTCCTAGAACCTAAAGACAACCATACAGACATTTTATACAGTAAGACAGCAGCCTTCGTGCAGCAGGGTGTCTTCCTATAAGTAATATCAAAGTCGTGCAACAGGACTGGTGTGGAGAATTAATAATTTCTGAGAGTAAGACACCAGAGTATATGGATAATACAGAATCTGGGTCTTACAAACTAAAAAGCAGAACTGGGAAACTGTGTTCCTGGGACAAGAAAGTCAGGTAACTTTGTTTTGTAAACACATTTACACATATCTCTAGCAAGTCTGAGAATCCACACTCTGTTACAATGCTTCTCTTTTCTGATACTGCTTCATCTTGAAAACTCATGTTATGTTTAAAGAAAGGCCATGAAAGAAGAAATGTTTCCAGAAAACTGTTCGTCAATATGGACTTTGTTTTATAAGCTACAAGAAGAAAGTACAGTACGGAAAAAGAAGATATGGGTTATGTTTTTGTTACTTAGAAAAGGAATGCGTTAGGTACCTGTGTATAAGGATGGTCACATTTTATGTTCTTAAGTACAAGAGGCATAGCACTTAAAGAGAAAAAAGAATTATGCTAAGATGACTCAAAGTACTGATTCAAATCAACATCATTGCTTATCTTTAAATGAAAAGCCCAGATCCCATTTCCCTATACAGACTAGCATATCTTTTAAGATGAAAACAGAGGGTGGGGAAGGGACCACAGAATGTAGCTAAAATGAGAATGCAAAGGCCACTGTTTGAGAAAATATTCTTTTTTCATTTACTGGAGTCTTCAAAAAACTATTTTTAGAAAGCAGCAATAAATCCGCTATCATTCTTCTCTTCAGCTTCTTTAATTTTGTGTTTCACTCACAAGGTCTTGCTTTTGTTTTTCTGTTCCCTTCTGTAAAGAGTTGTATCAGTCATAATATCACAATGAACTGCTATTTAAAGGCCACAATTACAACATGAAAGTAAGATATGACTAGTCAGAACTTAGTGACCAAAGATTCTGCTCTTCTGTATGCCCCCAAACAATGAAAAAAGACTGCCATATTATGTCTGGATTAGAAAATAAATGTCATGGCCCTCAATAAAATCCTCAAGGCTGGGTTCAGGTTATCGGGATGAGCACAAGACTCGTGAAAGGGCATCTGCACAGCTGCTCTGGGAAGGCTAACTTTAAAGGACACTGTTTTAGCTTATGGTTTACTTCGTGTTGATTAAAAACAGGCATAAGAAGTAGTGGAGGTTTCTATCTGCTCCCTACCCCCAACTGTCACATGATGAGATAATCAAGTTGTAACCAGATGTCAACCCATCTTCTCTAATAAGTCGATTTGCATTTTCTTGCACTTGGTTTTAAACCATTAAGGGAATCATTCATTTAACCCCATGGAACATAAAATACATCATGAGCAGCACATTCTTCAGGCTTTGTTCAGGAATACAGGTAAGAATTTTTGCTTATAGAAGATTGGTCATATTACATTCTAATTTCCAATAATTACACACTTTCTGCACTATAATGACCTGATGTAAGGAAGTCAGCATAGAAACCCTAAAATGGGTATCTAGACAATATTCTGATTAGAGATCCCTCATTTGAGGTTTTCTAGGGTCTTGTCATGAATTTAACAGAAATGTCACAGGTAAGCATGATCCTTTAAACGGCTTTAGTTTCCTTTCTTTTTCCTTCCTTGTCGCCTCTGAGTCCTAGGATAAAACTAACTAGTGGCTTCCAGGTAATAGGAGAGGATTATTGTATTTCTTAAAGTCTTAGTACTAATTGTCAGGAGAAGGGGAAAAAAATACCATGGCCATCATGTTTTAAAAAAAAAAAGTCTAAAAATTTTCAAGGAAGATTGACTTACATGAAACATGAAGACCATCAGCATCAGAAAACAGTGTTACGTGCTGACATTTGCTACAGTACAATCCTGGCTGATCACCAGACGTTTCAAAAAATTGTGCTATTAAAGAAAGTATATTTTACATCTCTGGTTATTACAAAGTTGTTTTAATCTGGTGCATACAAAACACCTCTCAGAATCTGTAACTCACGAGCATAGTAAGAAGTTAATTGAGACAGCTACTCTTAAGAACCTTTAGGCAAAGCTGCTTGAACTAAGACACTGGAATTTTTCCCTTAGAGACTGGACAATATTTTGCTGATTGGGAGATGGGCCCTTCCAGAGATAGTCATTCAGTTTGTCGGGATCATTGTATGGCGTCAGATACGGCGAAATCCCAAGTTTGCCACTTACTGGCTTTTTTGGAGTGCACGGACTATTCAAAGGGTAAGAAGTCGTGTGGCTGCAGACGTTATCTGCAAAGTCAGCGTCTGTAATCTTTGGGTCAGATTTCCTCCTCCGACTGTGAGACAGTTCTAACTCAAACTCATCTTCTTCTGACTTGATCTCCACATAGTCATCTTCGTCTCCTTCAGTCTCTTTGAAATTGGAAAAATAGTTCTGGGTAGCCATTTGAGCACTTAAAGGTAAATTTCTATTCACTACCAGAACTTTCTGCGAGTCCTGGAGTGTGAGATCTGAGCGTTTTTCAAGGCCCTGTTGACCTGAGTCAGCAATACTTGGCAGCAAGTCCTGGTGACTCTCCCACCTTGAACTTCTGTGTAGAGAGACAGGCTGCTTCTTTGCCACGTCACTAGGGTAGTTGATGGAGTCGGCAGACTTGTTTATCAGGATGGAGGAAGATGATTGGGACCTGTTATAAGGCTGAGATTTAGCACTGATTCCTTTCCGACCCAGAGAGTTGTAAAGATGGCCCTGGCAGGAGTTCTCTTTGTTTGGCTGGCTGACCACCACGCTGTGTCTCTGCATGAAGCCCAGCAGAGGGTCGGAGGTTTGAAGAGAAGGCACAGAGCAAGCTGCAGACAGTTGTTTTGGGGTACTTCTTGCATTGATCTCTAAGATGGGATATTTTGACTTTAAGTCTTGTTCTGGCCAGGGACAGAAGTCAGCTAACTCTCCATTACTATAGGTTGAATGCAAAAGCCAGTCCTCGCTACCTTGCTGGGCATGGGAAGGTGATGCAGAGCTGAGGTTGGAGGGGTCTTGAGGGCTGGCCCAGCCATCCTTCTGAGTCTTAAAGGGGGTCTCTCTAAATACAATCTGGTCATACAGTTGGGAATACTCAGCAATCCTGGCACCTGGAAGGAAAGTATTAAAACAATAAATATACACAGAATCATTTCTGCATGTGAAGATTAAAAAACTAAGAATGTTCTAATAACGTATTTAAAATATTTAAACAGTAGACAGGACTTTAAAGTTTGAGGATGAGAAATCATCAAATGCTAAGCAACACAAAATTAATTAATTAATTAAACTAACACAGTCTAAAAAAAAAAAAGCCACCTAAAACTTCATTTAATTTGACCTAATTCTGGATTATTTTATTTCAACAGCAGGTCTGCAAGGGTTCCCTGTTCGTAATGAAAATTTCTAGTGTTTTTTACGAGCATGGAATAGTGTCAGTGGATCATAAAACAGGAATCATAAAAATAAGAAAGTCAGCACTTAAACCCTGGTCAACAAAAAATAACTCAAGTAGTCATTAAAAGCAGCACACCCACCGTGCAATGGCTACTAACCCTGCCTCACAGGCTTGGCTGCTCTCAGACTACTACTACCGGAAGAGTCTGCTTCTAGCGGCTGCTCCTGTACTTTCTGTTTCCAGGCAGCCGCCCACTGCCACTGTCTGGGGATGTTGACAGGAGGTCCTTACTTCCAGGACTTCAAGACCACACATCCCGACTGACCCACATCTCCTTTCCCATCACCGAGAAGCAGGCCACTGAAGTTTTCCAAGATAAGTCTTCCAAGTCTTAATGTCTTGGCTTTCAAGACATTAAGCATGAATCATCCTGTACATATAATCCATAATATAATGCTCTCTAGTACTGGTTACAGGACAGGATTTTGCCACCATTTCCATGAAAGCCATTGCCATTTCAGATTAAGCTATGAGGCCATTATCCTCTCTGCTCCACTTCTGAGTGCAGACATTTCCATTTATCAATTTTTGCTTTTTGGCTCTGCCAGGTGGCATGTGGGATCTTAGTTCCCTAGCCTGGAGACCAAACCCCTGTTCCCTGAAGTAGAAGCAGAGAGTCTTAACCACTGGGCCACCAGGGAAGTCCCAGAGTACAGACATTTCTAAAGACATTAACAGAACCAAGATATGGATAGAGAATTCTGTTGGGTCAGGAATGATCTAGGAGAGAGAGCCCAGAGACATCAATTTCAAAAGTTGTCTCCCCCCACCTTCCGGTCCAGGTACCCATATGACCACTGTAGCATCCAAGAATTCCATGAATCCTATAAATTGCTCAGACCACATCTACAAAGTCCCCATGAAAGGAAGCTATCTATCCTGTATATAAGGACCAGGAAGTGACAGCATATCTCCTACTTGAAGCCATTTCTATTTCTAGTAAATCATTCCTTGAAGTTAAACTAAACATTTAATTGAGCTCCTGCCATTTCTTTCAAGTTTGTCTTCTGTGAGGACAGACAACAAGGTGCTGAAACTTCCTCAAAATTACTTGCCCCTTAGTCCCCGGAATCAGGATAAATAGTGTTTATCTTCTCATTTTAGGTCCTGCATTCATTCAGATCCTTTAGACTTTTGAGTCCAAATTCCTTTGAAGGACAGAGATTATTAGCTTAGAATATCTAGTAACAAAAACTTGAACTCCTTAAAAGGCATAGTAAAGACTCTTGATACTAATTAAGATTTGGTAACCCCTTAAGACTGGAAAAGGTCAGTTTTCATTCCAATCCCAAAGAAAGGCAATGCCAAAGAATGCTCAAGCTACCGCACAATTGCACTCATCTCACATGCTAGTAAAGTAATGCTCAAAATTCTCCAAGCCAGGCTTCAACAATACATGAACTGTGAACTTCCTGATGTTCAAGCTGGTTTTAGAAAAGTCAGAGGAACCAGAGATCAAATTGCCAACATCTGGTGGATCATGGAAAAAGCAAGAGAGTTCCAGAAAAACATCTATTTCTGCTTTATTGACTATGTCAAAGCCTTTGACTGTGTGGATCACAATAAACTGTGGAAAATTCTGAAAGAGATGGAATACCAGACCACCTGACCTGCCTCTTGAGAAATCTGTATGCAGGTGAGGAAGCAACAGTTAGGACTGGACATGGAACAACAGACTGGTTCCAAATAGGAAAAGGAGTACGTCAAGGCTATATATTGTCACCCTGCTTATTTAACTTATATGCAGAGTACATCATGAGAAACGCTGGACTGGAAGAAACACAAGCTGGAATCAAGATTGCTGGGAGAAGTATCAATCACCTCAGATATGCAGATGACACCACCCTCATGGCAGAAAGTGAAGAGGAACTCAAAAGCCTCTTGATGAAAGTGAAAGTGGAGAGTGAAAAAGTTGGCTTAAAGCTCAACATTCAGAAAACGAAGATCATGGCATCTGGTCCCATCACTTCATGGGAAATAGATGGGGAAAACAGTGGAAACAGTGTCAGACTTTATTTTTTGGGCTCCAAAATCACTGCAGATGGTGACTGCAGCCATGAAATTAAAAGACGCTTACTCCTTGGAAGGAAAGTTATGACCAATATAGATAGCATATTCAAAAGCAGAGACATTACTTTGCTAACAAAGGTCCGTCTAGTCAAGGCTATGGTTTTTCCTGTGGTCATGTATGGATGTGAGAGTTGGACTGTGAAGAAGGCTGAGCACCGAAGAATTGATGCTTTTGAACTGTGGTGTTGGAGAATACTCTTGAGAGTCCCTTGGACTGCAAGGAGATCCAACCAGTCCATTCTGAAGGAGATCAGCCCTGGGATTTCTTTGGAAGGAATGATGCTAAAGCTGAAACTCCAGTACTTTGGCCACCTCATGTGAAGAGTTGACTCATTGGAAAAGACTCTGATGCTGGGAGGGATTGGGGGCAGGAGGAGAAGGGGACGACAGAGGATGAGATGGCTGGATGGCATGACTGACTCGATGGATGTGAGTCTGAGTGAACTCCGGGAGTTGCTGATGGACGGGGAGGCCTGGCGTGCTGCGATTCATGGTGTCGCAAAGAGTCGGACACGACTGAGCAACTGAACTGAACCCCTTAAGAGACTGAAAACCTACATGGACTTACCCATCCTGAAATATACAACGTTTAGTCAACTATGAAACCCAGCCAATGTCAGCTGGAACTTTAGGCCTGTGTTTGGTTAGCAGTCCCACCTGAAAGTCAAGATGGTTCTTCCTGAGCCATTCTCACCTACACCATGGCTCTGAGCCTGGTGCTACAGCTCAATTAGGAAGGCTCTGTACTTTCACAAGCTTCCAAGAAAATGACAATTTGGGAGAGAACAGTGAGGGCTAATTTTAAAAATTCAGTTAAACTACTGCAGCACCAAAATTTAACTCCAAAGTCTTATAAGAACTGTTAGCTCTTGATTTTTAGAACATCTCAACAAAACCCCAGAAAAATCTCAAACCATGTATTATTCAAAATAGTCACAGTATTTCTCATGCTTTTTTCTTCATCACAGTTCTTCTTCCTTTTCTTAATCAAGTCCTTAATCAATTTACCTCTTAAGACCCTCTATAAGCCCTATCACTTCTATAGATCCTTTTCTAACTTATTTCTCTGAAGTCTTATATACTAGTATGCACCATAATATTTAGCTGTTGCTTGTATATGTATATATGCATTCGTTCACACAATCTTGTGTTGGTAGCTGTTTTATCTAAGCTGGTTTATTATTCCATCTACTCCGCCACAGAACAATCCCCACTGAAATCAAAACATAGTTCTGGATAGAAATTGGTCTCAAGAACTACTTGATTACTCAGAATTTTTGGACAGCCTCTGTTCATTCTAAATATGTTAAACATAAAGGTGCCTTCCTTAAGACTATACCACTAAGACTGGAAAGGCAGCCAAGAATTCAGGTTTAGCAGGAAAAGGAGCAGCAGAACGACAGGTGTTAGTAAAATGCTATGTAAACACATATATTTTATACAACTTATAATGGGCACAATTTATCTTCAGATAATAGAAAGCTGACCATTTATAAATTTGGAATAAAAAGTATCTCATAAGTAGACAATTTTCTGTGACTAGTGTGTGTGTCTTTTTGGTCTCAGCTTGACATTCTAAGAAAGTCTATAACTTGCCTGATGCTAACAAGAAGGTGAGACAAGCTTTCAGAGCAATAGGCTGTCATGAAATAGAGTCCCTTAGTCAGACATATAGGAAATAGCCAGCTCAAGATGACACCTCTAGCCTAGAAAACTTAGTAGAAGTCAGCAGGATCAACATTCTTCCTCTTTCTTAGTTCAGGCATTAACAGTCCTTATAGACCAAGTACATTATCAGTATTCTACAAGCCCAGGTTTATTTCTTTTTTGTAAGTTTAGAAGGGAAAATTCTTGTCATTACAGACAAAAATTTGAAGTGATTCTTATTGATAGAAGTATGAAATAGAATATTTTCAAGGCAGGATTAAAATCGATGCTTCTAATGTTGCTTGGGTGTAGAGAACAAAATGTTATTTTGCCTTTCTTACTTTATACAAGGAGGAAAATTCCTCAAACCTTTATGGAGTCTTCTCCCACGTAAAATATCACCCAAAAAAAAAAAAAAAATTGTGTGTGTGGTGGGTGGGAAGGGAACCCAAAGCTTCTTTGGTCTCTAAGACTGTCAGGAGGAAGGCCTGATGGGACAAGATGGCCAGCATGCGCTCCAAAAGGTGGGAGGGACTAGACCTGGTTGGGTGACTTATAGGCGGAAGTGTGGCCCGGCCCGGGGCCTGTAGACCCCGGCTAGAGAGTTCAATAAAGGTGCTGGAGAGTTTCAGCAGGTGAATAGGGCGTTCCTCCTTCCGCACAACACCGAGAGCAAGCTCCTGGCAAAGTGGCAAGGCCCATACGGAGAAGTCTGGAGAATCGGTCCATTCGATTATGACGTCCTGTGCCCAGATAAACAAGAGAGAGAAAAGGAGTCATCATGTCAACTGATTGAAAGCCTGGTGGGCACAGGAAGTGGTCTCGATCCACCCAGATGGAAGAGTCCTCAGGTCTGAGAGGAGGCGGGCCCTAGGGACATACTCCCGCCAGCCAGCAGGGGGAGACACCATTCTCAGAAGGTGACTCTGGAGAGATCTCTTTCTTAGAGAGAATGTTGATGGTAGCCCACCACGTGGAGAAAGGGCCCAGACACAGAGTTGAAAAATAAAAAGATCCTACAGGAGCCCAGGAAGACACCAGTAGGCAAAACAAAAAGAACAAACCAAAAGTGGGGAAAAAAGCAAAAGAAAACCCCAAAAGGAAATCTACTTAATATTTAAAAGGTGGGTAAACGTGAAAGTGAAGTCACTCAGTCGTGTCCGACTCTTTGTGACCCCATGGACTGTAGCCCACCAGGCTCCTCCCTCCATGGGATTCTCCAGGCAAGAGTACTGGAGTGGGTTGCCATTTCCTTCTCCAGGGGATCTTCCTGACCCAGGGATCAAACCCTGGTCTCCTGCCTTCCAGGCAGATGTTTTAACCTCTGAGCCAGCAGGGAAGCCCTAGGATAATAAGGACTATTCAAAGTTGTACTGAGTTCTCATGATTCAGTATTGAGACCTGGCTTCTACCAGGGTTAGAACTTTGTATGGTTAATGGATGGTCCATATTCCAAACAATGTGCCTCAAGCAATTACCTCTTTTTAAAGGACAATGTGCTGGCCTAATCAATCTATTCTCAAGTGAAACCTCACTATGGTATTTGCTCTCATTCTGAGGTGCCGTAGCCTGGATTCAGTCAGTGGTTGCATTGCCAATACGCCACTTATGCTCTAAAACAGTCTGCCTGCAGCTGGAATTCAGTCACTTGTTCTACATGTAATAACAAACCAGTTTAGCAACACTAGAGTTAGAAAAGGGACGTGAATTAATTCAAGCATGTTATTGCAAAGAGAAAAATATATGCGATCCAGCCTTTATCATATTTGTATAAACATCACTTTTAACCTTTATTTTACTTAAAAAGAAGAACAAGTCAAAGAGTTTGTAAAATCCTTCAGGTCACATTTCCAGGGCTTAACATCCCTAAATGTTAAGAAATCTTACTGTATGAAAATTCTTAAACATTCCCAAACTTAAAAATTTTTTTCCCTACAGATTTTGGTCATGCAACTTGTTGAGTTCACTTAGGACTCAGATACCTGCTTCTTATTCTCTGGTTCCCACATAAGAAAGCAGTCCCAAAGACAGGAAGTCAGTGGCATCAAGCTGGCCGGATGAGCCATGTTGCCATCAAGCCAATTAACAAGACATGCCCAGATAGTGAGCCATCTGGTTTTTACTTCTAGTTGGAGAACTGTCTCCTCTCACTTGATACAGAGGCAGTTCTTAGTCAGAAGTTCTATGGCAGGGATTCCTAAAAGAGGATGGAAAGTCCACAGTTTACAAAACTCAGATTCCTGAGCCTAACCCCAGAAATCTCTGAATCTGGAGGTGAAAAACTCCTCAGGTGACAGCACCCTCAGGTTTTTTTCTTTCCATGGCAATCCTGAGCTTTATTCACATAGATGCCCGGCTTCCATGAAGAACCCTGTGTAATTTAGCCAGGGGATATGTATATTTTTTTCCATGTCCTGAGGCAAGCAGGATTTTAGTTCCCTGACCAGGGATTGGATTTGGGATCCTGTGGTAAGAGTGTCAAGTCCTAACCACAGGACCACCAGGGAATTCCCTGTACTTCTTTATAATTGAGAAAAAGGCAAACATGATTATCTCTTTCTTTCAACCCTAATGGTACCAATATCACACCTGTGATCCTGGTTTAGTTCTGCCCCCAAAGGAGGCTTGACTAAAAGAATTAAATTCCTTGGAAGCATACCTAAGAATACCAAATGACATAGTATCAGATGGATTATAGCAGCTATTAAAAAAAAAAGTAACAAATGAAAAACAGCTGGGTTAGTATGAACAGTTTTTTAAAAACTGCAGAAGGGACTCCTTTTTGTCTTTGTTAGGATGAGTAGGCATTATTGTTGGGATTCTGGAGCAAAAAGCAATCCTATTCCGTGTGTGTCCAAACTTTAAACTCTTCACTCCGCTACCCAGCCACTCCTTCTAACACACTGATGCACAGGGAAAAAGCTGTAGATGCCACCAGTGAAACTGAAGGCTATTTTTCAACCTCAGATTAAATTAGACAAAGCTGCTTCAAACAGTATATCTGGAGTGATGACGTCACAGACACCAGGAAACCCTCCAGACCCACTGGTGTGATGGGGTGGGTGCTTCGTCTGCGTGTCAGTGAGCCTGTGGTCTCGCTGTGAGAATGAACATCGGGGTGGCAGCATCCTCACAGTGCTAGGGGCATTTAGAACCTAAGCGCGACTCTCTGCCGGTCCTCGGAAAGAGAAGGGCTGCTTGGGACCTACCGATGGCGGGCCCGCCCTGCCTCTTCTCTTCTAGGATGGCCGCCAGGTCCTTGGACGCGGGCTTCTGCGGCTGGCTACTGAGCGTCTGTTCCAGCTCTGGGTTTTTCACTTTTAGCAGCTGATTTGCCTTCTTGATCTTCTGACTGTACTGCCTGGCCATCAGGAAAACCCTGCTCCTGGTCTTGTCTACATTGTCCAGCCCGGGCTCAGGGTTCTCTAGGTCCGCTGGGGACAGGCTGCCGCCGGCCACATCATAGGGACTCTCTGCGGGCGGCAGGTCACTGGCCAGCGACAGCCGGTGGAGACTCAGGCAGGAGCTGTCTTTGGAGGCTGGGGCTCGGTCCAGGGCGCAGGGGGCTGGCCCGGGCCTGTCTGCTGGCGGCGCGAGGAGAGCCCGGCCCGCGGCCAGCGAGAGCGGGGAGCGCGCGCTCAGCTCCGGGGCACTGCCCGCCAGCGGCCGCTCCTGCACGTCATCTTTGCTAACCGGAAACGCGGCCAGGAGCCGGTTTCTGGCTTTGACTTCGTTTTTCTTGATGTAATTTTCCAAGTCATTCCAGATTTCATCTACTTCTTCAGACAGTTTATCAGAGATGGACCGATCCGCTAGGGCCAAGTTGCAGCCGAAGGAGTTATAGAGCAAACTCAGATAATCGTTATCAGAGGAGCCTGGCGGGTAGGGCGCCTCGTCCTCACTGAACTGGAGGCTGTCCTGGGAAGCAGAGGCCCGCAGACTATCACAGCACCCCAAGTCGGCCTCCAAGCCCAGGAAGGTGCTCCTTGCAGAACGCTTCGGGCTGCTGCCCTTGAAGTCCCGGGAGGGCGCCTCCGGGAGCGCAATGGTGTCATAGACATTCTCCTCCATCACCTGGAGGTCGTGCATGCTTTGGTTCCAGGCCTCCCCGGCCGGGAGGGCTCCATCTCTCCTGGGGTGCAATGTGCTCTCCTCCTCAGGCCCCGCTGGCTTCTTGGAGAAGGCCAGCTCTGGGGTGCTCTTGGGGCGAACAGAGTCCCTGACTGGTTTCTGGGGACTGACTTCAGCGTCTTCGCGTTTAGCAACCATCAGTTTCAAGTCCTCGTAACTTATGTTGTCATAGACATGGTCTATGTCATCTATAGTCAACTCTATAGAGGACCCGTAGGGAGTTGTCCCGTCCTGCCCCTCTGTTTTAGGGTCACCCTGCAGTTCCCTCCGGGAGCTGTACTGAGAACCACCACTGTCCCTAGTTCTTATGTCAGGGGGACACGTGTTGCTCTCGCCAGCACTGCTGGCCCGCCGCACAATCCTGTGGCCAGAGCTGGAGGTCTCGGAGGACTCGATTTGTCCCATGTGCCAACTGCAAGGTCGACTAGAAGTACCATCTTCACACAGCTGGGCTGAGTTCAGATCCGAGGAGGAGAAGGATGGCAGGAACATCTGATAGTCGTCTTCATCCTCCTCGTTCTCCTGCGACCTTCGGCTGGGAAACAGGGCTTGGCGGATCTGGTGGTCGGTCCAGATGTTTCTGACAGCCCCACCCCCACGAAGCACGCTCAGGATGGTCGAACTGCTTGGCTGACTGTTCCGCTGGGCAGGAGAGGGCCCTGCTGAAGTCAACTGGGGAGACCCTTCCTCTCTGGAAACCTGAGGATGAGAGAAACATACCGATTGAATTACCCCCGACAGGTCACGTAATTCAGAATAGTCTCCTGTATTTACACATTGTCTTTCCCCCTAGACGTGATATTCTTAAAGAAAATCATCAGGACACATGGTTGATTTTTAACTGAATTGAAATCACATTGAATATTTTGCAGTAGGGGCAGAAAGGACAGGAACTGATGTTTACTGAGAAATAGGCTCAGCTATCGGAGAAGGCGATGGCACCCCACTCCAGTACTCTTGCCTGGAAAATCCCATGGACCAAGGAGCCTGGTGGGCTGCAGTCCATGGGGTCGCTAAGAGTCGGACATGACTGAGCGACTTCACTTTGACTTTTCACTTTCATGCATTGGAGAAGGAAATGGCAACCCACTCCAATGTTCTTGCCTGGAGAATCCCAGGGACGGGGGAGCCTGGTGGGCTGCCGTCTATGGGGTCGCACAGAGTTGGACACGACTGAAGCGACATAGCAGCAGCAGCAGGCTCAGCTATTTGAAGACGTTCTCCAAACTGCATGTTCATAATCACTCTTTGAAGTGGATATGATTGTACCAGTTTCAGTGGTAAAGAATCCGCCTGCAAAGCAGGAGTTGCAGGAGATGCAGGTTCAATCCCTGGGTCAGGAAGATTCTCTGGAGCAGGGCATGGCAACCCACTCCAGTATTCTTGCCTGGAGAATCCCATGGACAGAGGAGCCTGGTGGGCTACAGTCATAGGGTCGCAAAGAGGTGGACATGACTGAAGCAACGTAGCAAACAGGCACGCACGTACCAGTTTCACAGTAAGCACATTTAGGCTCTTAGGGTTCAGTAACTTAACTCTCCCTCGTCAGTGGAAAGGCTAGGATGCAAACCCAGGTCACCTTACCCCACTGCAGGGAATCAGCTAAATACAGAAAACTGTCAGATACTTCAAATCATTTTGATATGCTCTTGGAAAATAACATTATACAAATGAACATATATAGGTGTCAAGGGCCATGGTATCTGGTTTCTTTTTGGGGCTTGATCCTTAGCAGTCTCATCCTGGTTATTGGTGTACCAGAAACACCTCTGTCAGTGATCTGACTATGTCCTTTGAGAGTTTCTTTTAAATCTCTGAAACTGCATGACCCTGACTTGCACTGCCTTGGTTTATAGATTCTAGGCAAAAGAGCCTTTGTTTCAGGAAGTTAATTTAATCCACTATTGAACTAATGAAATTTTTACTTTCTTTCAGAATACACTTAATTAATATTTAGATGTCTGTTAGGAAGTAAGTACGAGTGACACTAATGACTTTTAATCAGAGAGAACAATGAGTCTCTAATAACTTGGAACCTTTCCTGATGGAGCTCAACTGTGCATGCAGGGAGCAGACTGCCCTCTGATATCCTCTGTGGGTATTGGGATTAGCTTCAAAGAGTTGAAAGGGTTAGGACAGGTTCAACCTAATTATTACCAGCGACATATTTTCTGGTCAAAACACTAGCATAACCTATTGGAAATGTCAAATTAACAAGAACTTTTCATCACTGATCAATGAAACTGGGATACCTATTACCTTGATATTCAGTTCAGTTCAGTGGCTCAGTCGTGTCTGACTCTTTGCGACTCCATGGACTGCAGCACGCCAGGCTTCCCTGTCCATCACCAACTCTTGAAGCTTACTCAAACTCATGTCCATTGAATTGGTGATGTCATCTAACCATCTCATCCTCTGTCATCCCCTTCTCTTCCCGCCCTCAATCTTTCCCAGCATCAGGGTCTTTTCCAATGAGTTAGTTCTTCGAATCAGTTTACCAAAATATTGGAGCTTCAGCTTCAGCATCAGTCCTTCCAGTGAACATTCAGGACTGATTTCCTTTAGGATGGACTGGCTGGATCTCCTTATAGTTCAAGGGACTCTCACAAGTCTTCTCCAACACCACAGTTCAAAAGCATCAATTCTTCGGTGCTCAGCTTTGTTCATAGTCCAACTCTCACATCCATACATGACCATTGGAAAAACCATAGCTTTGACTAGATGGACCTTTGCTGACAAAGTCATGCCTCTGCTTTTTAATATGCTGTCTAGGTTGGTCATAGCTTTTCTTCCAAGGAGCAAGTGTCTTAATTTCATGGCTGCAATCACCATCTGCAGTGATTTTGGAGCCCCCAAAAATGAAGTCTGTCACTGTTTCCACTGTTTTGCCATCTATTTCCCATGAAGTGATGGGACTGGATGCCATGATCTTCGTTTTCTGAATGTTGAGCTTTAAGACACTTTCACTTTCATCAATAGGCTTTTTAGTTCCTCTTCACTTTCTGCCATAAGGGTGGTGTCATCTGCATATCTGAGGTTATTGATATTTCTCCTGGCAATCTTGTTTCCAGCTTGTGCTTCATCCAGCCTGGCATTTCTCATGATATACTCTGGCATATAAGTTAAATAGCAGGGTGACAATATACAGCCTCGACATACTCCTTTCCCGATTGGAACCAGTCTGTTTTTCTATGTCCAATTCAGCTATTGCTTCTTGACCTGCATATAGATTTCTCAGGAGGCAAGTCAGGTGGGCTGGTATTCCCATCTCTTTCAGAATTTTCCACAGTTTGTTGTGATCCACACAGTCAAAGGCTTGGGTGTAGTCAATAAAGCAGAAGTAGATGTTTTTCTGGAACTCTCTTGCTTTTTCTGTGATCCAGTGGATGTTGGCAATTTGATCTCTGGCTCCTCTGATGGGATAAATCCAGCTTGAACATCTAGAAGTTCATGGTTCATGTACTGTTGAAGCCTGGCTTGGAGAATTTTGAGCATTACTTTGCTAGCGTGTGAGATGAGTGCAATTGTGCGGTAGTTTGAACATTCTTTGGCATTGCCTTTCTCTGAGATTGGAATGAAACCTGACCTTTTCCAGTCCTGTGGCCACTGCTGAGTTTTCCAAATTTGCTAGCATATTGAGTGCAGCACTTTCACAACATCATCTTTTAGGATTTGATATAGCTCAACTGGAATTCTATCACCTCCACTAGCTTTGTTCATAGTGATGCTTCCTAAGGCCCACTTGACTTCGCATTCCAGGATGTCTGGCTCTAGGTGAGTGATCACACCATCGTGGTTATCTGGGTCATGAAGATCTTTTTTTGTATAATTCTGTGTATTCTTGCCACCTCTTCTTAATATCTTCTGCTTCTATTAGGTCCATACCATTTCTGTCCTTTATTGTGCCCATCTTTGCATAAAATGTTCCCTTGATATCTCTAATTTTCTTGAAGAGATATCTGGTTTTTCCCATTCTATTGTTTTCCTCTATTTCTTTGCATTGATCGCTGAGGAAGGCTTTCTTATCTCTCCCTCTATTCTTTGGAACTCTGCATTCAAATGAGTCTATCTTTCCTTTTCTCCTTTGTCTTTTCGCTTCTCTTCTTTTCTCAGCTATTTGTAAGTCCTCCTCAGACAACCATTTTGCCTTTTTGCATTTCTTTTTCTTGGGGATGGTCTCTATCACTGCCTCCTGTACAATGTCATGAACCTCCATCCATAGTTCTTCAGGCACTCTGTCTATCAGATCTAATCCCTTGAATCTATTTGTCATTTTCACTGTATAATTGTAATGGATTTGATTTAGGTAAAACCTGAATGATCTAGTGGTTTTCCCTACCTTCTTCAATTTAAGTCTGAATTTTATAATACGGAATTCATGATCTGAGCCACAGTCAACTCCTGGTCTTGTTTTTGCTGACTGTATGGAGCTTCTCCATTTTTGGCTGCAAAGAATATAATCAATCTGATTTCGGTGTTGACCATCTGATGATGTCCATGTGCAGTCTTCTCTTGTGTTGTTGGAAGAGGGTGTTTACTATGACCAGTGTATTCTCTTGGCAAAACTGTTAGCCTTTGACTTGCTTCATTTTGTACTCCAAGGCCAAATTTGCCTGTTACTCCAGGTATATCTTGACTTTCGACTTTTGCTTTCCAGTCTTCTATAATGAAAAGGACATCTTTTTTGGGTGTTAGTTCTAGAAGGTTTTGTGGGTCTTCATAGAACTGTTCAACTTCAGCTTCTTCAGCATTACTGGCTGGAACATAGACTTGGATTACTGTGATACTGAATGACTTGCCTTGGAAATGAATAGAGATAATTCTGTCATTTTTGAGATTGCATCCAAATACTGCATTTCAGACTCTTTTGTTGACTATGATAGCTACTCCATTTCTTTTAAGGTATTTTTGCCCACAGTAGTGGATATAATGGTTATCTGAGTTAAATTCATCCATTCCAGTCCATTTTAGTTCACTGATTCCTAAAATGTTGATATTCACTTTTGCCACCTCCTGTTTGACCATTTCCAATATGCCTTGATTCATGGACCTAATATCTCAGGTTCCTATGCATATTGCTCTTTACAGCATCAGACTTTACTTCCATCACCAATTAAATCCACAACTGGGTGTTGTTTTTGCTTTGGCTCTGTCTCTTCATTCTTTCTGGAGTTATTTCTCCACTAATCTCCAGTAGCATATTGGGCAACTACCGACCTGGGGAGTTCATCTTTCAGTGTCCTATCTTTTTGCCTTTTCATTCTGTTCATGGGATTCTCAAGACAGGAATACTAATGTGGTTTGCCATTCACTTCTCCAGTGGACCACGTTTTATCAGAACTCTCCACCATGACCCGTCCATCTTGGGTGGCCCTACATGGCATGGCTCATAGTTTCACTGAGTTAAACAAGGCTGTGGTCCATGTGATCAGTTTGGTTAATTTTCTATGACTGTGGTTTTCATTCTGTCTGCCCTCTGACGGATAAGGACAAGAGGCTTATGGAAGCTTGGAATATCCACCTACTAATATTCTGTCTGCCTATGGAAGCTTGGAGTATTCACCTACTAATATGTCTGTCTGCCTACCAACCTGCCTGTCTGTCTATCAGCGAGGGCAAGAATATAATTTTATCCTGAATGTTATTTTTCTATTAAAGATTTAACAATAAAAAGTCTTATTAGTCATTTAATACTTTGTTCACTTTTTTCCAAATAGTAAAACTGTGGCCACTTGAGGACTAGGAATAAACAAATACACGCACATATGGACGTGTTCAGTTCAGTTCAGTGGCTCAGTCGTGTCCGACTGTTTGCAATCCCATGAGTAGCAGCACGCCAGGCCTCCCTGTCCATCACCAACTCCCGGAGTTCACTCAGACTCACGTCCATTAAGTCAGTGATGCCATCCAGCCATCTCATCCTCTGTCGTCCCCTTCTCCTCCTGCCCCCAATCCCTCCCAGCATCAGAGTCTTTTCCAATGAGTCAACTCTTTGCATGAGGTGGCCAAAGTACTGGAGTTTCAGCTTTAGCATCATTCCTTCCAAAGAAATCCCAGGGCTGATCTCCTTCAGGATGGACTGGTTGGATCTCCTTGCAGTCCAAGGGACTCTCAAGAGTCTTGTCCAACACCACAGTTCAAAAGCACCAATTCTTCGGCGCTTAGCCTTCTTCACAGTCCAACTCTCACATCCATACATGATCACAGGAAAAACCATAGCCTTGACTAGACGGACCTTTGTCATGTCTCTGCTTTTCAATATGCTATCTAGGTTGGTCATAACTTTCCTTCCAAGGAGTAAGCATCTTTTAATTTCATGGCTGCAATCACCATCTGCAGTGATTTTGGAGCCCCAAAAAATAAAGTCTGACACTGTTTCCACTGTTTCCCCATCTATTTCCCATGAAGTGATGGGACCGGATGCCATGATCTTCCTTTTCTGAATGTTGAGCTTTAAGCCAACTTTTTCACTCTCCACTTTCACTTTCATCAAGAGGCTTTTGAGTTCCTCTTCACTTTCTGCCATAAGGGTGGTATCATATGCATATCTGAGGTGATTGATATTTCTCCCGGCAATCTTGATTCCAGCTTGTGCTTCTTCCAGCCCAGCGTTTCTCATGATGTACTCTGCATAGAAGTTAAATAAGCAGGGTGACAATATATAGCCTTGATGTACTCCTTTTTCTATTTGGAACCAGTCTGTTGTTCCATGTCCAGTTCTAACTGTTGCTTCCTGACCTGCATACAGATTTCTCAAGAGGCAGGTCAGGTGGTCTGGTATTCCCATCTCTTTCAGAATTTTCCACAGTTTATTGTGATCCACACAGTCAAAGGCTTTGGCATAGTCAATAAAGCAGAAGTAGATGTTTTTCTGGAACTCTCTTGCTTTTTCCATGATCCAGCAGATGTTGGCAATTTGATCTCTGGTTCCTCTGCCTTTTCTAAAGCCAGCTTGGACATCCTCAGTTTACATGTGAGCTAAATCTCTTTCCTTCTCTACACACACACACACACACACACACACACACACACACACCGACACAGCTTTGGAATGGACATTCTGTGTATATTCTGGGAGAAAGGTTAATCTCTTTATCTCTTGAGTCTTTTTCTGCATTTAATATACATTCATTTTTGTTAGGAGATGGAATTTTACCACTAGGAAAAAAGCATATTGGTGCTTTCTTTCTTTCTTGTCTTCAGGTTTCATAAGGTTTAGTTAGTCTCCATATAGAGACTTGGTTTGATCATTATCATGAAAAGTTTCCAAGAAGCTCCTGAGATTGTATCTCTAGGACTAATAGAGCGATTCCCCTCCCTGGTACTAAGCCAGGCTTGCTCTGTGATCATAGTTTGGCTGCCTCGCACAGCCACCTTCTGCTGTTTGCTTATGAAAACAAAGTGCATTAAAAAAACAATCAAAATCTCTTATGTCATATTTCAGGACAGTGATTCAATTCATGTTAATAAACTTGCAAAAGTTTCCAAACAGAAATATGCACTACCTGAAAAAAATCCACCTGCCCCAATTTTAAGCAAATCATTTAAACATAAGACTATCGATTTTTAGATGTTTAGACATCCTGACTGAAAGATCCATCATTTATTAACACGGTCACTCTGGCCCTGTGCCAAGGAGTGGGGCAGGCGGAGTCGTGGGGGAGATTTTCACAGCCACATCGTTACAAAACAGAAAGCAAGAAGCCAAGATCGGTTCTCTAAGAATTGTTAGTTAAGCCAATCTATCCGTAGGCATTTCGGACATGGTTCCCTCTGGTCAGGATACAGTATTTATTGTTCGTAGGTAATAAATGTGAATATACATCTTCCAATAAAACATACCATTTTTATTCCCCCTTCTTCTAACCTTTCATTGGAGGAAGAACAATCAAAACTTGATATAGTGAAGTTTTATTATACCACATATGATCACACCTCTCATACCAGCAGCAGGACTGCATTCTTAGAAGGGGATCTTTGTGATTAAAGGCTGATGCTTTGAAAAAGGAGCAAATACTCGGGATGCAAGACCCTTGGTCTAAAATGCACACAGGCACAGGGCAACATGGAGTGGACCACAGCCTGTGCTGGTGTTACATCCTAAGGTATCTTTACAGCTTCTGAGCAGAGAGGTGGGGCAGAAGGATGAAGAAATCATCGCCTTGGTTCTGAGAGATGAAGCTGGGGGTGGGGAGGTGGGGCAAGGGTTTAGAAGGAAGAGGCCTAACTTAAATCTACTTCAACATGTAATTGTTAACACTTGGAAGATAAACTGGAGGTTAGATTTTTAAGGAGAAATTAGGTATAAAGGCTGCCTAAAGTAAACATTTCAAAATAAGGAATGTAATAACACTTACCTTTTGAATGTCTTGTGCTGTTTCTGAAAAACAAAAGATTTAAAACATTTTAAAGTCTGAGGATTAAAAATGTATCTCATACATATCTAACCACTGATTTTATAGAACTTTTAAACTTATTGTTAATCACTGAAACCCAGTGAAACCCAGTTTCAAGGCTCTTTTGACCTAATTTTCAGAAAATACCACTCAGTTACCCAAGTTACATATCCTGTACTATAACAACTTGACATACATCTGAGTGTTAAGTACCTTCCTTAATCCCTGAGAGAGCAATGGACTAATTCATATTAAGTTTCAAAAGCTTTCCCTCAAAATATATATAACCTGAAAAAATACACATGAAAATCATTTAAACATAAGATTATATTTGTTAATTTTGAAACATTTTATCGGTTGTAACAGAAAGCTATAGCATTGATCAAAAGGGTCACCTTGGCTCTGTGCTAAGGACGGTGCAAGAGGAATTGTGGGGTGAGACTTACTAGCCACATCCTCATAGATATCCTTATGATACCCTGATAATCTGTGTCTCATCTTTATATGTTAATTACAGAAGCATGTAAAGTAAAAAGTGATTGAACTCTGTCCACAAATTCTACCCCACAGAGGCAACCCCAATCAAAAAAGTTTGATGTTCATCTTTCCAGGTCCTGTTCCCACCCCGCCCCCCATCCCAGTCTTCTGTTTATATAATAAGGGTACAATATGCAACACTGCATTTCCTGCTAAATATATGTGCACAAGCCTGTCAGTGGACAGATATGTACATCATTCTTTTTAACAGCTGCAGAATATTCCATGTAGTGCTCTGGGATTTATAACTTTTCAAATCATTTTTCACTAGATGGATATATTTATTACGTGGTATCCTGTTAAAAAGAACACAAATACTCATAAATGTGTGAACCCTGGGTGAGTATGTCTATACAGGAAGTGTACATTGTGAAACATATACAAGTGGAAAATATGAAACTGTTGGTTCAAGGGAAAATGCACATTTAAAATTTAAGTGGGCATTAACAAATTTTCCTCCAAAATCACTGCAGAAATTTATACACCAATAGCTTCAGAGTGCCTGTTTTTCTCTTCTTTTGGCCAAGCCCACAGCTCTCTCACCTCTGTTTATCTCATGTATATGTATGATTTTCTGATTACTAATGTGAGTGACCATTTGTAAATTTTATTGGCAGTTTGTGTTTCTGCCAGATTATATTATCTGCCTTCGGAATACAAGTCCTTTGTCTTTTTTATTAATGGGATTTCTTACATTAATATTCACAAGCATTAATCTTTTTATGTCCACTGTTATCTATACTACAAACATTTTACGTCATTCAGCTTTACATTTTATAATGGGACAGTATTACTTACAGACATTAATCAAACCTGCTAATCTGTAATTGATCTTGTGTTGATTTTTCTGTATATTGTGTGACTTTGTGGATATCAACAGGAATGAAAAAAAAAGTGATCTAGGACTTACCGCTGGTCTTCAAAACTTTATGTGATCTTGAGGAAGGTTCTGGGAGGAAAAATAAGGCCAGCATCATTTGTCAAACCAAATCAAGATTTTTTTCTTTATAAGTAATTATTATCGTTCAGTCACTAAGTCGTATCCAACTCTTTGTGACCCCACAGACTGCAGCACACCAGGTTCCTCTGTCCTCTGCTATCTCCCGGAGTTAGCTCAAATTCATGTCCATTGAGTCAGAGATGCTAGCTACCCATCTCATCCTCTGCCACCCAAATTCACCTAAATCCTGATTGCTTAGAGATACTTGGCAAGACATTCACTCTATCAAAACTGTAGGATGAACACTAAGCTATGCAATCTGGAGTCACCTAACAGAAAACCAACCCAACCCATAGTAGCACAATGTTCTCAGCTTTAAGTACCACCCTCTTCCAACAACACAAGAGAAGACTCTACACATGGACATCATCAGATGGTCAACACCAAAATCAGATTGATTATATTCTTTGCAGCCAAAGCTGGAGAAGCTCTATACAGTCAGCAAAAACAAGACCAGGAGCTGACTGTGGCTCAGATCATGAACTCCTTATTGCCAAATTCAGACTGAAATTGAAGAAAGTAGGGAAAACCACTAGACCATTCAGGTATGACCTAAATCAAATCCCTTATGATTATACAGTGGAAGTGAGAAATAGATTTAAGGGCCTAGATCTGATAGAGTGCCTGATGAACTATGGATGGAGGTTCATGACATTGTACAGGAGACAGGGATCAAGACCATCCCCATGGAAAAGAAATGCAAAAAGCAAAATGGCTGTCTGGGGAGACCTTACAAATAGCTGTGAAAAGAAGAGAAGTGAAAAGCAAAGGAGAGAAGGAAAGATATAAGCATCTGAATGCAGAGTTCCAAAGAATAGCAAGAAGAGATAAGAAAGCCTTCCTCAGCAATCAATGCAAAGAAAGAGGAAAACAACAGAATGGGAAAGACTAGAGATCTCTTCAAGAAAATTAGAGATACCAAGGGAACATTTCATGCAAAGATGGGCACAATAAAGGACAGAAATGGTATGGACCCAACAGAAGCAGAAGATATTAAGAAGAGGTGGCAAGAATACACAGAAGAACTGTACCAAAAAGATCTTCATGACCAAGATAATCACGATGGTGTGATCACTGACCTAGAGCCAGACATCCTGGAATGTGAAGTCAAGTGGGCCTTAGAAAGCATCACTACGAACAAAGCTAGCAGAGGTGATGGAATTCCAGCTGAGCTATTTCAAATCCTAAAAGATGATGCTGTGAAAGTGCTGCACTCAATATGCCAGCAAATTTGGAAAACTCAGCAGTGGCCACAGGACTGGAAAAGGTCAGTTTTCATTCCAATCCCAAAGAAAGGCAATGCCAAAGAATGCTCAAATTACCGCACAATTGCACTCATCTCACATGCTAGTAAAGTAATGCTCAAAATTCTCCAAGCCAGGCTTCAGCAATACGTGAAGTGTGAACTTTCAGATGTTCAAGCTGGTTTTAGAAAAGGCAGAGGAACCAGAGATCAAATTGCCAACATCTGGTGGATCATGGAAAAAGCAAGAGAGTTCAAGAAAAACATCTACTTCTGCTTTATTGACTATGCCAAAGCCTTTGACTGTGTGGATCACAACAAACTGTGGAAAATTCTGAAAGAGATGGGAATACCAGACCACCTGACCTGCCCCTTGAGAAACTTGTATGCAGGTCAGGAAGCAACAGTTAGAACTGGACATGGAACAACAGACTGGTTCCAAATAGGAAAAGGAGTATGTCAAGGCTGTATATTGTCACCCTGCTTATTTAACTTCTATGCAGAGTACATCATGAGAAACGCTGGGCTGGAAGAAGCACAAGCTGGAATCAAGATTGCCGGGAGAAATATCAATCACCTCAGATATGCATATGATACCACCCTTATGGCAGAAAGTGAAGAGGAACTAAGAGCCTCTTGATAAAAGTGAAAGAGGAGAGTGAAAAAGTTGGCCTAAAGCTCAACATTCAGAAAACGAAAATCATGGCATCTGGTCCCATCACTTCATAGGAAATAGATGGGGAAACAGTGGAAACAATGTCAGACTTTATTTTTCTGGGCTCCAAAATCACTGCAGATGGTGACTGCAGCCATGAAATTAAAAGACGCTTACTCCTTGGAAGGAAAGTTATGACCAACCTAGATAGCATATTGAAAAGCAGAGACATTACTTTGCCAACAAAGGTCCGTGTAGTCAAGGCTATGGTTTTTCCAGTGGTCATGTATGGATGTGAGAGTTGGACTGTAAAGAAAGCTGAGTGCCGAAGAATTGATGCTTTTGAACTGTGGTGTTGGAGAAGACTCTTGAGAGTCCCCGGGACTGCAAGGAGATCCAACCAGTCCATTCTAAAGGAGATCAGTCCTGGGTGTTCTTTGGAAGGAATGACGCTAAAGCTGAAACTCCAGTACTTTGGGCACCTCATGCGAAGAGTTGACTCATTGGAAAAGACTCTGATGCTGGGAGGGATTGGGAGGAGGAGGAGAAGGGACAAAGGATGAGATGGCTGGATGGCATCACCGACTCGATGGACGTGAGTTTGAGCGAACTCTGAGAGTTGGTGATGGACAGGGAGGCCTGGCGTGCTGCAGTTCATGGGGTTGCAAAGAGTCGGACACAACTGAGAGACTGAACTGAACTGATAAGAGGATTATGTTCAGTCTCCTTCTGGCAGAGCCCTATGCCAAGCCTCAGACCTCACACGCCAACTGTCCATCTGACATGTCCCCAGCATGACCACAGAACCAGCAAACTCAGCATATCCCAGTCTCAGCTCACCAGTCTCCCCCACAGCTGCTCCTCCATCTGTATTTCTTGTTTGTCATTCACATTATCTTCCCTACTTAGTGACCAGGACATGATTTTAAGTTTTTCCCATTTTTATCCATCACAATCTTGCAGGATCCTATTGATGTTCCACCCCAGTTACCCCTATTTTATTCCAAACCTTTAGCATCTCTCACACAGACTAGAGGAACAGTCTCCTGCCCAGTGTCCCTGCCTACTTCATTTTCCACCTCGAGCCAGAATTCTCTTTTTAAAAGGAAAACATCTCATTGCTTAAAATCCTTCCATTCTTGCAAGATCAAGTTCTTGCAAGCTTGAACTTGCAAGTTCTTCCTGACCTACTTGGCCTTTCATAATCAGGCCCTGATTTGCAACTCTAGTCACATCTCCTTCCATTTACCTTGCTCACCTGCACCTCCAGCCTACCTTGCAGGCAGGGCCAAACAAGTGGCAATTGCTGTCTGATCCAAGGTGTGCCGGCTGAAGTCTCAGGGCCTTTGCAATGTGTTGTCCCCATACCATCAGGCTCTGCAGATTCTACCTGGGGTCCTGGTCCTCTGCTCTGTGTGGTCTTCTGTCGTTCCTAGAGGGCTCAGCTCTCTGTCTCCCCCGCTTTTCAAAACTTCCATTCAACTTCTACAAACTCCATTGTATGAACTGCTATTTGTTCAACCTTTTTTGACTCTCCCACTAGGCTACAAACTCCTTGCAAGCAGAAATCATGGGCATTATTTTTACATTTTCTTAGCACAGTGTAGGAAATCAGGAACTTAGTAAATGCTGGCTTAAATAAAGAAAAATCTGAGGGCTAAGGGGATACCACAAGAAGTCTAGTTTAGCAGATGTGTATTAAAATTTTAGATTTGAAGTAGTTTTGGTATATGTCATTTACAGGATATAATTTTTCACCAGTGCCAGTAAGTAGGATTTAAATACCTGCATGCCAATGGTAAAATACTATACAAAGTGAACTTAGTTAATTGACATGTTTTATAGTAACTGAAAAATTGAGAGTTAAGTAGAAAGACTTTTAGAACCAAAGCTTGAGAGCCTCAAAGATAATCAAACTCGTGATGTGTTCAAAAACCAGAAAGAAAATACCTTTTGTCTAACTGAAAGGGACTTTCATTACTAGTGCCCCCAAATTATTTAATTTTGATTATATCTGATTATATTTTATTTACCAGATTTCCTTCTCAGCCGATATGGAGCAGAGCCATTTCGAGAGCCACAAGTCTCTCCCTCGGGACTGTAACAGAAGCCTGGGTAATCTGTAAAGAACCACAGATGTCTATAAGAATGCAGTGTTCCATGCTGATCCAGTTCGATATATGGCAAAACCCACCACAATACTGTAAAGTAATTAGCCTCCAATTAAAATAAATACGTCAAAAAAAAAAAAAGAAGAATGCTCTGTTCCGTGACTTTTCAGAAAACAGGTAGGACTCGTCCTGGGTATCTGTGGATTTTTTTTCATCAGACATGGTAGAATTCCTCCTTCCATAACCGGGGTTGAACATGCATCTCAAGGCTTTGTGGTTACTGCGGGACCCGCAGGAATGTGTTAGCAAGGTAAACCACATTCCTCACTTCCACCCTCCCACAACCCGAGGCACTCACTTGTATTCTAACTATTACTTTTTTCACTCTCTGGCAGAAAGAGCTACAACCTTTGGCTTTCCCCTTCCTAAAAAGTTAGTTCAAATGTGTAAGGTGTGGTAACGTCTGGCACCCATTCAGACTCACCAGCAACTCTGAGACCCACAGAGGTCAGACAATTCCATTAGAAGATAAAAATAAGGCCCCTGAGAAACTGCAGCAAAGGGTCACATCAGAGACCCTGTCAAGGTACAGCTGCCTGGAGAATTCCATCTGGGGAGCAATTTCAAGAGGCATTTCTGCCTGGCATGGTGGTGGAGGGTGCCAAGCCCTTCCTGACCTCGTGGAAGATGCCCTCCATGTTTTTCTAGACACGCTTTAAATGGTTTAAGTTCTCTTCTCAGAAAAGGAATTTTCATTTCATTTCATCTAAGGGGTACACAGACTTTGGATTAAGAAAATCTGGTCTAAGTCTAAAGCATTGCAGCATATTCAGTGACCATCTGCACCCTGAAGCTTGAGGATAAATAATTTTAGGACATAGCTGTAGACAGGTATTCTTCAAATTGAGGTTAAGCATCTTTAGGTCTGTCTGAAGTGTGAGAAAGGTCTGAGGATTATAAAGACCACATAGACTTCAATGTCAGAGTCAAAGGTATCCAAATGAGGTCATTTGGTCCAGTGCACTGGCCTATCCTGTTCACAGCCAGCTGAGACCAAAGTCAGGGTAATCCTCCTCGGCTGGGATGCGGTGGATATACCTGGCCTGGAAGAGAGGCACAGGACGCCAGTTAGAGGCTTGCCAGCATTCTGTGTGCTCAGAGAATCTTTATTATTTTTCTGTGTTATTTATTTCTTCTTTGTTAGTTATACTCAGATCTCAAGCCTCATATTTTTTTTAAAAAAAGAATGTGTAATTACTATCTGTATAATTTATCTGTAATTTATTTTGAATTTTTTTATATTGGAGTATAACTGGCTAACAATGCTATAGTTTCAGGTGGACAGCACAGCTGCTCGCCTATACACACGTGTCCCTCCCCCCAGCCCGTTCCTATCCAGGCTGCCACACGACACTGAGCAGAGCTCCCCGTGCCATACACAGCGTCCTTGTTGGTGTCAAAGAGCTAACCCAGAGCCTGGCAATAAACAAACAATGTCGTCAAATGTAGCCGCTCATGTTGAACAGCTGTGTGTGCTAAGTCACTTCAGTCCTGTCTGACTCTGTGACCCTATGGACTGTGGCCTGCCAGGCTCCTCCGTCCATGGGATTCTCCAGGCAAGAATATTGGCGTGGGTTGCCATACCCTCCTCCAGGGGATCTTCCTGAGCCAGGGGTCAAACCTGTGTCTCTTATCTCCTGCATTGGTAGGTGTTTGTTTTTTTTTTTTTTTTTTTACCACTACCACCACCTAGGAAGCCCAAACACAGCGTTCCTGGATGGGCTCGAACCACCAACTTTTCAATTAACAGCTGAACTCACTAACCCATGGCACCACAGAGACTGGGACTGAACAGCTGACCCCTCTGGGTCTTCATATGTCTCCATCTTTCCTCCTCATTCTCACACGCCCATCCATGACCTCACCTTCTCTACAGAGTGTCCATTTGTATTATATACATATTGATAAATCAGCTATACGAATATATTGTACAGCACAGGGAATACAGATAATATTTTATAACTACAAATAAAGTAAAATCCTTTAAAACTGTGAATCACTGTTGTATACCTGGGAATGATATACTGAAATTCAACTATGGAAGTGTGTTAGTTGCTCAGCTGTGTCTGACTTTTTGCGACTCCATGGACTGTAGCCTGCCAAGCTCCTCTGTCCATGGGATTCTCCAGGCAAGGATACTGGAGTGGGTTGCCATTCCCTTCTCCAGGGGATCTTCCCGAGCCAGGGATCAAACCTGGGTCTCCCACACTGCAGGCAGATTCTTAACTGTCTAAGCCACCAATCAACTATACCTCCAAAAAAAAAAAAAAAAAAAAAGAATCTCAAAGAGATTTTTACTGAATAAAATAAGTGGCTTCAGAGAACACAGGGCAGTGAGCCCCAGGCTAGCTCTCTGATGGGGTCATCTTGCGTCATTTCCTGGTGGGGTCCAGTGGGCATGCAAGGGGGAATCTCAGTGCTGGTGCTCATTTCTTTATTTCAGTAACGTTTCTTTTCTTTTCCTGCTGGAGATTAACAACCAGCAGGCTAGGAGGAAGAGAGGGTGGTGTTTAAGTGAATTAGTGTTTGTACTTGGGGAAAGATTGCTCAAAAGCAGGAAGTGTTCAGTAAAAGTTTCTGTCAGACTTAGCTGTAAGTCTTTGAAGCTATTGCTTCTTTTTAAAGTCTGTTTAACCTGGGCAGTAACAAGGATGTGGTAAGTGCTTTGAACAGGTCTTATTTTATTGGAAAGATCTCACTTGTATTTTTTCTCTGCCTGCTACGAGAAGTGTAAGACATAGTCACGTGTGTGGGGCAGTTGTAACTTGAAATGTGAGCTGTATCAGGAACCAACACCTATCGAGTTAGTGTGATTCTTACAGATAATCAATATATTTTTTGCTCATGGGGCTGATGTGGGAAATGCATTGTGAGACCTTCATTGTTTTGGTGGTGATGGAGGTGGGGTAAGAGGTGATCCTGGAAGCATAGCTTGCTGTGAGTTGATGTGGAGATGTGATGATGAGCCATTGGCCGGCTCACAGATGAACCAGGAGAAATCAATGGAGAAAGAAGCCAATGGGTTAAAAAGAGAATATACTGTCCAACTGGCTCTGTCTGTTACAACAGTGAATAGAGAGCTGCTACTTTCTTCCAGTTGGGTTTTGACATCTCATAATTGACAACTGACATCTGTAAACCTGAAGATAGAAAATGTGATAGATACAAGTGGACAATGAGATTTCAAATTGTGTAAGAAAACAGAACTTACGAATGGCGTCCATTTCAAGTATTGCTTGCTTGGCCTGAAAGAAAGAAGATGTAGTTATGATTACAAAGACCTGTTTTGTTTGTTCCTTGTTTAAACTACCAATCCCAAGACAGGTTTTACCCCACTGGGATGAGTGGTTTTTGAAAAGTTTTTATAAAACTAAAACTCCTTTCTTTTAGGCACTAATACAGAGTTCAAGGGATGCAAACAGTTGAGCATCCTCGTGTGGGTGGTAGATGCTGTCCCTTTGGTGCCCCGGGGCTAAGCTTACAGCCTCCACCAGGCAAGAAAAAAGGGAAGGAAGAAAGGAGGGAAGGTGGGGGTAGGGGGGAGAAGACAGAGGGAGGAGGAGGAAGGGAAAAGCAGAGGGAAAGAGAGAAAGACACTTTCACCAAAGGATCTGTACCTTGGCTGAGCAGCTTATCATACAGTCTAGATTCCTTCTATGCAACCCTGGTCTATTGAATCCAATCTCAGTCTATGCAATCAAAGTTTCAAGGTACAGAGCCTACACCATCAGCCCTCCTCATATCACGGGGGCATGGTAATTCTTTTGGGCTGAATGCAAAATACTTGCTGGACGGTTCCTATGTTTTCCTCCCTCCAAATATGATGCACTTATCAGCTGACTCTCCCAGCTCCCTGCAGCGTGCCTGCACCACCATCTCTTTTGTGTGCCCTGGAATATCCTGAGGGGGAGAAAGAGCTGCAGTGTGGGAGAGGAGCCCTGGAGGACACGGTCCGTGATCCAACTCTAGCTCTTAACTAGGCAAGTGCTCTCACATTTCTGCATAAGTTCCCTCAACCTGAAGATGGTCAGACAGGACCCACCTTTCATACTTGCTCCTGGTAGCAAATGACAGCCATTTAACCCAGCTAGTTACCATCTACTCCCGCAGGGGACTGACCCTGATAACCTTGACTCTGGCTTCCTCTACATACATCCTTCTCCCCACCTCAACCCTGAGCTTCTGAAGTTTATTGTTTTGAGGCTTCTTTTGGTTATGATTGTTATCATATGTTATCAATGTTTAGGGAACTATAAAAAGATAAGTTAATGGCCTTAACATGAATTATTTTGCCTGAGGATTCAAAGAAGAAAAAAATAAGGTAGGCTTTCTTGCATCTTGAATGTCATTTTCATTTTTCAAGGTAGTGTGACTGAGCCTACAAATATTATGCTAAGAATAACTTACAGAATAATTTTACTTTGTCGCGGTATGTGACATCACAGTAAAAATGTCTAGGCTAAGTGGCAAAAAAAAAAAAAAAAAAACCCTTGATGCAGTCACCTTAATTTTGAGAAAACAAATGTTTATCCTTTTTTATAACACTGATATTTTTACCATACATTTAGAGTTTGAGGTTACTAGTCAAGTTAATTTTAGACACAAATGTTAGCGCAATTTCTGTGAAGGGCATTTGCAGAACCATGTGTATATAGAAAATCCAACAGTTTCGACCTGCACCTTATTCCCAATTAATCTGGACAAAAGTTAGTGTATATGCTACATTTATAGATGGACCATATGGCTAACTTCCAGGAAGTTTCTTGATATTTATAAGCTTGACTTTAAGAACTCAGTATTTTTTTTTCTTGCTTTGACATTTAATAGCAAAAAGTACTATTCCCACATTTTCCACTAGGGGTCAGTCAAGGACCATCACACAATTAAAGGACCAGAAGGAGGTTTTGTTAGTAGAACAATGATACATTTTTGGATATTTTTCCCATTATGCATTTTATTTAATAAGAGTGAATATCTTTTGAAAGCTTTAAGAAAATAATTTAAGAAATAGGCTTGAGAAAAGTGAAAAATTCAAATTAGTAATAATTCTGCTTAAATAAGATAGAAAATTGTCATAACCTTATAGTGGATATAACATAGTAAATAAGACTGCTTTCATTTTACCCGGGAACAATGTAGTTAAGACCATCTTTGGGGCCAGGCAGAACTGGGTTTGAATCTGGACTCAGTCCAGATTGCATAAACTAGTCCTAATTGCATAAACTAGGGCAGTTTACATTCCATCTCTGAGCCTCTGTTTTTATTTCTCTAGAATGGGGAGAACAAGACCTTAAGCAGAAGGCATTTTGCTAAAAGGAAGAAATAAGCATATAAAGTACTCAGCACACTGAATGGTGCTCAAGCATTTGTAGCTGAAAAAATAGATTGTTTACATCCTAAAAGGGTCAGGGACAAAAAAGTACAATTCTACCATGACTCTATTAACCCTTATAAAATATAAAGGGAAAATTGCTTGGAATACACACTCCCTAGTGTGGGAGAAAGAGGAAGTTCTGTAAGCTAGCTCCATTTTGTAATGGCCAATAACTGCCTTTCAGAACCCCTTTGGCAGTTTTGATTTTCGCAGGGACAGGTGAACAACAGGTGGGGCTTATGAATGGCACATGCCATTGCTCAGAAGGGCATTCCAAGAGACGAGGCCAGCAAACAAATGATTAAGTATGAAGACAATGCATTCACCTCTCTGCGTGAGTTACCTGACCCCTTGGAACGCCCTGATGAGCTGAGACTCACGCCTCAGTCAAAGCCCACACCCATGCACATTCATTTCCTGGGCACAGAAGCGCTGCTGACAGCCCCTGAGGACAAGCTTCAAAGACTTTTCAAAAAGTATGCAAGGAGCAAACAGACTTTCTTTCTCAGAAATCTCAGATCGTGTCATTTCCCACCCAGTTCTACCCTCATGAGCATCGTCCCATTTACTGCTCTACTTGCCTCCTCCCTGCCCCAGCACAGACCCCTTCCCCGGAAGCGTGGATCTTCGTATCCTTTAGGACATCTAACCTTTCCCTTCACTCTAGAACAGCAAGCAACGCATAATCACAGCCGCCCCCAGAGCCTATCATCACCCAGAAGTGCCCTCCCTTGCAGGTAGGACTCCAGAAGTCCCTCCTTCAATGACAGATCTCTGTATTTCCATCTCTCCACCCAGACTCTTGCTGAACCAGTTCTCTGACTCATCCTTCATGCACCTGTTTTCCTGGTTGGTTTCATGCTCCACTCAGCCTGGGAATTATGCTCAATCACTACAGGTTGGATACTGGTTAGCACTCTGCCTTCCCTGTTAACCTTTCCCCTCACTGCTCTGCTGGTCCCCAGCTTTGGGCAACCCATGTGTGCCAGGGTTCTTCACACTAGTTTCGAAGTTGCTGAGTCATCACATTGGTTCGTGGTGGTCAGCTTCAGTGGGGTCCAGGATTCCTTTCACAGATGGCTGTAGTCATCCCCACTGACTCTCTAGCCTGTGGTTTTTTAAAAAAATATTTATTGATTGATTGATTTGGCTGCACTAGGTCTTAGCTATGGGACATGGTATTTCTGATCTCCACAGCTGAATCCAAGATCTTTAGTTGTGGCTTGGGAACTCTTAATTTCGGCATGTGGGATCTAGTTCCTTGACCAGAGATCAAACCCAGGCCCCCAGCATTGGGAGCACAGAGTCTTAGCCCCTGGGCCAGCAGGGGAGTCCCTAGTCTGTGTTCTTTAGCACGTGTTCTGAATCTCTCCACTTGCCCTTGGACACCTAGCCCCATCTTTGCTTCCACTCACCCAGCAGATGCTATTACCAGCAACTTTAGTGAAGGCAAACCCTTTAAGCTCTCTCAAGTCCACCTCAAAGTTTATCCTCTCTTTATTTTTCTTCTTCCCCCAGCTCAGGGAAGATGTTTCTGACTCTTGACAAGACTAACCCCTACACCTACTGGTAAAGTTAATATAAAAAGTGTAATTAGTATAGAGAAGGTGAATGGATTTGTTAATTTTATATAGAGTTGCACCAATTTTTGGTTCCTAAGACCAAGGGAATTAGTTCTAGCTTTTAAAATTTGAAAAAGCCATTTTTTATATATGGAGGTGTGCATTAGCAGTTCTTACATATTTTTTTCAGTAAATAGTAAGTTTTGAGTTCCCATTATTATATTCACAATCTAATGTTTTTATTAGACTATATTTACAGTACACACCCCCACCACAAATTTTGGATTAAGAATGTCCCTATCCTTCCATCCCCCCAGAGTCACATTCCAAGGAGTGCCCCACCTCTTATCTTTCCTGTCTCCTGCTTCCTTTCCTCATCCCCTCAGCTTACATGCCCACGACATTCTTCACGAGGGCAAAGTGTCCTCCTTTGCTCTTACCTCTCCTCAAACTACCACTGTTTGTCCCTTCTGAACTTCGCTTTAAAAAAAAGGCCACACCCAGTCTGTTCCTTATTTATCTTCAACCCACTGCTCTCTCTCCCCCTTATGTCTTAGTTGCCAAACCTAATATCTGCTTTTCTGTTTGAATCTGTTGTCATCTCTGCGGCCTTTGAGACGGTTACTCCACTCTTTCTCAGGGAGGTTCTTTCCTTCCTTTGTTACCACACTTTCTCCTTCGGTTTTCTTACTGCCTCATTTGGCCACTCTTTCTTTGGTTCTTCTCCAAATCCTCCGCCCCTTGCCGAGCACTTAGATGTTGGATTCTAAAGGGTCTGTCTTCCCGTTATGCATTTGCGTGGGCCCTCCTATCAAATCTCGGGGCTTTGGTGACTTCCAGGGTGGAGAGACCTGCGTCTCTCCTGCAGCTGAACTGTCCCTGCAGATGGGCCACCACGCCTCCCTCTCGGGCCCATCCAACCGGTTCCTCTCCCTGGCAGCCTGTCTTGGAACTTACGACACCAGCCTCTTGGCCCAACACCTGACTCGTCCTTGACTTATTTCTCCCTCTCCTCTCCTACACTGCCTCTCCTCCTCCTCTTCTGCTACCTGGCAGTGCCCCTCTTCTCCTTTCCAGCCCACCATGGAGACCTGCCAATTCTTTTCCTGCTGCCAGTGATGCTCTACCAGCTTATCCATCACACTGCCCCCAAAGTGACACTCTCAGAACACAGCACAGACCACAGCACAGACCCCTCCCTCCAAAAGCTTCAGGAGCTTCCCCCTACAATAATCCAGGTTCCTTAGTGTGTGTGTGTTCAAAGCCTTCAAAGGTCAGCTGACTGCTTTCCACTTCTCTAATCTTACCTCCTACTCCATCTCCTGAGAACCCGACCATTCAATCTGAGGACTTCCATTTAAGCACAGTCTGTGTGCTGTTTAACACGGGGCCCCTTTTCACACCTCTTTGTTTTTTGTTTCTGCTGTTCTCTCAGCTTGGTTTCCCTTGTTCTTTTCCCCATTTAATAAAAATATTCCTCATCTGCCAAGACTGAGGTAAAAGGCATTTTCTTTCCTCTCCTCACTCAACCATAAACTTGAATACTTTACTCATCTGCAATACTTGGTCTATCTCTCTATTAATTCATCATATTTAGCAAACAGTTCATCATTTATATGACTAGCTCCCTTGTCTGCAGATTCCTTCGCGGCCAAGTCTGCATCTTGCTTTCCACAGAACCTAAGCCAGCTTTATTTACCCTAGGTGCTTAGCACAGTATTGAATAATTCTCATAATTCCCTTATTTTCTACTAGTGCTCTAGAAAATTTTTTTACAATCTTTCCCTTATTTTTCTTCTTTCAAACAACAACGGCATTAATGAACCAAAAACTCTCTGCAGAGTCTCTCTGCATATGAATCTTTTCAGTATGAATGGCTGGTACAGTTGTTCCCTTATGTAGCTTCTTTTTCAACAGTCTTCATTTTGAAAGTGCACATTCCCATCAAGCTGTCTTCCTGAGACCTGAATTCCTTTCCATTTTATTGTTTGTTGCCCTCATGGTCTTACCTTAGCTGGAATCTTTGCCGCATGATTCTCCAGGATCAGCCTCTTTAGGTGCAGAACCCACAGGCGCTTGTCTTGCTGCGACTTCGCCTACCAGGAGGAGAGGTGGACAGTCACGAAACCCTACCTCTCACAAGACTTGGACACTCCTAGGACCTCTGACCAGACGGGACACACGCAGGGTGGCCAGAAAGCCGTGGAAAGGCCGTCAGGCACGTGACGCTCATCATGCCCGAGGGTGAGCCTCACAGGGAGGCAGGGGGACACTGGTACCTGAACCGTGTGCTGCAGCTTGGGGTTCTTGTAGTGGAAGACGCTGAAGCTGAGGGGCTCCTTCGGGATCACTTCCACCAGCATGAGGTTGCCGCACTGGAGGGGCAAGCAGAGAGGGCCAGGCAGGCTCGAAAGGGAGCAGAACCAGCACCCCCAGTCCCCACCCAGGACACCCACTCAGACCTACCAGGATGTGGGCTTTGTATGTAAACGTGTCGTCTCTCTTCTTGGTGATGAGCAGCAGCTTGTCAAAGAGGAAGAGCGTCCGCTCATTCTTGGCCCGCTGGAGGCGGAAGGTCCCTTCGAGCACTAGCTCCCCGTAGCTGGTCAGGTCTGGCCCCTTCCAGTTGGTGAGCAAACTCTGTATCTCCTGAAAGAGTGAACATTCCCTGTGATTAAACAGGAGGTGGGAGGGCAAGGTGGGGAGGACACAGGGGCCTGTTTGTTGAGCTTTGATGGGTGCATGCGTGCTGAGTTCCTTCAATTGAGTCCGACTCTCTACAACCCTATGGATGGTAGCCTGCCAGGTTCCTCTGTCCATAGGATTCTCCAGGCAAGAATACTGTAGTGGGTTGCCATGCCTTCCTCCAAGGATCTTCCCGACCCAGAGGTCGAAAGCGCCTCTTGTTTCGGGCTTTGGGAGGTGGGTTCTTTACCACTAGTGCCACCTGGAAAGCCTACCGAGCCTTAGGAATGGGGTCCAAATACCTGCGGCAGGGTCTCAGGGTCCTGAGTGGTGTCTGATGTCCATGACATAAATCTACATTTAGGGCTGGTATCTCTTAGGGTTAATAGAACTTAACCAAGGTGTTATTTGACAAGTTGCTAATTACTTCTTCCCCTCTTGCAACAATCCCTCTACTAAGGCAGTGAGGTTGTCTTTCAAAAGCCAGGAACAGAGGCTGCCAGTGTGTGACCTTCTCACCGTGTTCCCAAGATATGCTCATCCCTTATCTTTTGGACAAAAACCTTCAGAGCTACTGACCTAAAAACCTTCTTCCAGAAATTGAAGTCACACCACATACAAGTAACCCATAATCAAAACTGGTAGAAGATTACCCAAGATACATCTTCTAAGAAATTTTCTGACATTAATCCCATTCATTGGGGGGAAGGAAATGAACATTTCTTCACCAGTGTGTGTTTTGTTTTTGTTTTTTGGCTGTATTGGATCTTAGTTGTGACTCACGGGTTCAGTAGTCTCTGTGTGTGGGCTTAGTTGCCCCCTAGCATGTGGGATCTTAGTTCCCTGGTCAGGGATCGAACTCACGTTCCCTGCATTGGGAGGCAGATTCTTAACCACCGGACCACCAGGGAAGTCCCCCATTGCATTTTTAATGGAACTTGATAAATAAAAATGGATAACCTGCCTTTGAAGTTTCTTTGAGATATATTGTATGTCCATATTAACTTTTTAAAGAAAATGGATTTTATTATTTTGGAAAAATGAAAATATTCAAAAACAGCACTGAATTAAGCAGCCCACAAAACCACTCGAAAATTCTTAAGTTGAAGGTACTGCTGCTGCTAAGTCACTTCAGTCGTGTCTGACTCTGTGCGACCCCATAAACTGCAGCCCACCAGGCTCCCCCGTCCCTGGGATTCTCCAGGCAAGAACACTGGAGTGGGTTGCCATTTCCTTCTCCAAGTTGAAGGTACAAATGGAGGTGATTCAGAGCCAGAGACTGATGTAGTGGAGTCTTCAGACTGCCAGATAGACTCCTAAACTATGAAAAAACAGTCACTGAGCCATTTCTGAATATCTAGCTGACATTATGTCTGACATTATGTCCACAGAACACTTCAATGATGAAGCGTTAAAACCTTTATTATTGCTTACACAAAGCAGATATGGCCTGGAAGATTAGAATGTCCTCTTCCTTTGATTTTTGACAGTCAGTTACTACCCTCTGGCTGCATGTAGATGAAACCCGAATGTATGGGCCAAAGGACATGGTTTTCTCCCCTCCCAAGCTGAATGCAGGCGCTCTGCATAGCATGGAGTCACACTGGGCTTTTCTTTTACTCCAGGGACAACCAAGAGCCTCGGCCTAGTCTCTGAGCACACACGATCTTCAGTTTTTAAATAGCGCATCTTCTAAGGTGCCTCGGGCATGGTCACTGACTTAGCATCCATCCAAAGTTCCCAGGAATTTAGAGCTAAATACGGTGACCATTGAAGGGACATTCGCAAACGTGTCTTATTTTAAAAGTGAGGGGTCTAAAATGCCGCAGTGACGTTCCCCTCCCCAGGAAAGCTGCTGAGGACCTGGTTCTGGACTTGGTCTTCCTTCCTGAGTCCCCTGCCCCATCACCACATGTTCACCATCTCATGACTTTGTGTGAACTAGTGAGGCTTAAAACCCTTTTACACAGTTTGCACACCCAGTCGCGTCTGACTCTTTGTGACCACATGGACTGTAGCCTGTCAGGCTCCACTGTCCATGGAATTCTCCAGGCAAGAATACTGGAGTGGGTTGCCATTCCATTCTCCAGGGGATCTTCCTGACCCAGAGATTTATTTATTTTTAATTGAAGGATACCAACTTTGCAATATTATATTGGTTTCTGCCATACATCAACATGAATTAGCCATAGGTGTACATATGTCCCCTCCCTCGTGAATCTCCCTCCCACCTCCCACTCCATACCACCCCTCGAGGTTGTCACAGAGCCCCCGTTTGAGTTCCCTGAGTCATAAGAACTACATTCAACAATGATCAGTATTATTGATGGCTTAATCTTTTTATTTTGTCCTGATCTTTCTTCGAGAGATCTATGATGAAGACCCTGGGTGACCTGCAACACTGAGCAGACTTAACATCTGATTTGGGAAATGGTAACAAGCAATAGGCCCATGGCCTCACCAGATACTGCCACCCTGAGGCCTCACCTGCAGGCGGACGGCGTGTTCATGCTTCCGCTTCATGTCATTGATGTGCCAGGCCACTCTCTGCATCGTGTCTATGGCATCAAGCACCACATCGTAGCCCTCTGTGTCCTTGTCAAGGTGATTTTCTATTTCCTAAAACACAAACAAACAACAAAAAACCACTCTAATTATTTTCATTTTTTCCCCATATATTCACTGAAACAAATGGTACTTCTATGATGAGTTTCTCATTTTATTTTTGCTTATTTATTTACACACTACTATCTTTCCTTAAGGTCTTGAGATAACTACCAGAAAAACCTGCAAAGAAATGATAAGAATGAATAAAAATAGAGTTAGGAAAGTTGATTAGAATTTTACAAGGAGGAATTTGACAAGGATGATGAAACAAGTATATAGGCCATTAAGTCTCACAGAGACATCGGGTGATTGTAGGAGATAGGAGAGTTGATATTGCAGTTGGAGATTTCTGAAATTCCTGGGGGCCAATGTATATAGTTCTCTCTCTTAAAATACAGAAAATATACTGATTTTTTTTTCTCCTAGAGGAAGCAAAACATCACACACAGGGCTTAGTACACAACAAACTAAAGAAGAAATAGTGGACATTATGTTTAAAAAAAAATACCTATGTAGAAAGTGTATTTTCATGTAGTCAATGCTTTAAAGCCCAAATGAAATTCACTAAAGATACTCCTGAGTGTTGAGAGAGAGCTTATAGTTCAAGTATTCACTCTCTGATGCTCAGAAGAATGTAACACCAGCACTTAGCTAAACACTGGAATTCCACAATCCCAGGCAGATGAGAAAGGGACAGGGTTCTATTCCAGTTCTTTCAAGTACACAAGACACGTGTCCCTAGACTTCTGTGAATCTAAGGATATGGACTATTGCATAGTCCCTTTAATCCTTTATGTTCTCAACAGTGCCCACCAGAGAGCTAGGTGGTAAATAAATGCTTATTTAATAGAAGCTGTATCTTGTTAAAAGAGCAGCAATACATTGTAGGTATCTAAATCCCAATGTAAATATCTAAAACAGTAAGAAGATATTATGATCAATTAGATTGTTCCTATGATACTTATCATGCACACATGTTAAGCTCAAGGGTGGAGGTTGAATCTTATGGTATAAATTATGAAAATTCCATTGTTTTATAGTCACTTTGTTCACTTTTACTGAATCCTCAAACTTTCCATCCAGCTAGAAACTGGCAAGGAATTTACATTTTCTGTCTACACTCAGACTCAGCTGTTAGAAAGGTCCTATGAAAGCATATCACTAATAACTCCCAGGTAAGATCAAGAGCGGCACCCCACTCCAGTACTCTTGCCTGGAAAATCCCATCGGAGGAGGAGCCTGGTAGGCTGCAGTCCATGGGGTCGCTAAGAGTTGGACACGACTGAGTGACTTCATTTTCACTTTTCACTTTCATGCACTGGAGAAGGAAATGGCAACCCACTCCAGCGTTCTTGCCTGGAGAATCCCAGGATGGGGAGCCTGGTGGGCTGCCGTCTATGGGGTCGCATAGAGTCAGCCACGACTGAAGCGACTTAGCAGCAGCAGTAGCAAGATCAAGAGCAAACTTTAAAAAATAATCATTTCTTCTTTTAGCCTGAGAGGCACTTCTGTTGATCATAAACAGACTCAGAAGTACAGAGTGTATTCCTGTGGGGATCTTCATAGGTGACTACACAGCTCTGAAGTGATGTAAAAGACACAGAAGGAACACTCTAAACCAAGTATGAAAGCAAAAATACTCCAGGAAACCAGAAGTTAGTTTTAAATTCATCTAACCACTGTTCTTCCCTTTTTCTTCACTGTACAGACCGAGTGGTTGTATCTTCACAAATTAGTATGTCGAAATCCTTTCCTTTAATGTGCTGGGATTAGGATGGGGATTTTGGAGGTGACTAGGCCATGCAAACAGTGACTGCAGCCATGAAATTAAAAGAGGCTTGCTTCTTGGAAGGAAAGCTATGACAAACCTAGACAGTATAGTAAAAAGCAGATTCATCCCTTTGCTGACAAAGGTCTGTATAGTCAAGGCTATGGTTTTTCCAGTAGTCATGTACGGATGTGAGAGTTGGATCATAAAGAAGGCTGAGCACCAAAGGATTGATGCTTTTGAATTGTGGTGCTGGAGAAGACTCTTGAGAGTCCCTTGGACAGAAAAGAGATTAAACCAGTCAATGCTAAAGGAAATCAACTGTATAGTCATTGGAAGGACTGATGCTGAAGTGCCAATACTTTGGCTACCTCATGCGAAGAGTCGACTCATTGGAAAAGACCCTCATGCTGGGAAAGACTGAAGCAAAAGGAGAAAGGGGTGGCAGAGGATGAGATGGTTAGATGGCATCACTAATCCAATGGAAATGAATTTGAGCAAACTCCGGGAGACAGTTGAGGACAGAGGAGCCTGGCATGCTGCAGTCCACGGGACTGCAGAGAATTGAATAGGACTTAGTGACCAAACAAGAGGCCATGAGAGTAGTGCCATTGTAAATGGGGTTAGTGCTCTCATGATAGAGACGCCAGAGAGCAGTCTTGCCTCTTTCTACCATGCGAGGAAACGAAGAGGAGAAGGCAGTCTGCAAATGAGAACTCAGCCATGCTTGCCCCCTTATCTTTGGTTTTCAACCTCCAAAACTATGAGAAATAAATGTTTGCTGTCCAAGTCACCCAGGCTATGGCATTTTGTTATAGCAGCATGTACTAATACCCTAGCTTTTAATTTAAAGGGTGAGGGCTGTTCTTCCTAGCAGTTAACTCTTTGTAAGAATCTCAAGTGGAGTCTTGTTTAAGTGACAGAGATCTGAACCTTTTCTTTTAATTGACTTACTGTCTAGAAAGCTGTTAGGTAGATATTATTGGGACACACTGGACTCAGATGGGCTTCCCTGGTGGCTCAGATGGTAAAGAATCTGCCTGTGATGCTGGAGACCCGGGTTTGATCCCTGGGTCAGAAAGATCCCCTGGAGAAGGGAACGGCAGCCCACTCCAGTATTCTTGCTTGCAGAATTCCACGGACAGAGGAGCCTGGCGGGCTACAGTCTATACCATATTAGCAGAGTCCAGCAAAGATCTATCATGGGAAAGCGAGTATTTTTTAAAGAATTATTTGGCACTGATTTAGTAAATTAATCCCACTAAATTTAGGGGTCATTAAAGCCAATCGAACAACTAAAGTAATATCCACAGTGTGGTTTCATAGGACACAAGACTCTCCCAAGATGGGCCACACAGGCAAACAGACAAGGCTGAGAAATTTCTGGTAAAGATGGGCCATAAAGAGTGCTCGCAGTTTTAAATGTGTGTGAACTGGGCAGCCTTGGAATGCTTAACCAAGTTAGAAGCCTGGAATCATTTAAAAAGAGATACATGTATACCGCAGGCATGTTGATATAGATAGGAACTCTGGATTTAAATCTTTTATGAAAAGATTTTAATGTAGCATTAAAAATAATAAAGTAGGGATGTGGGAGGAAGGCTCAAGAGGGAAGGGGATGGATATATGTAAACATGTGGCTGATTCACTTTGCCGTACACCAGAAACTAACACAACACTGCAGCCCGCCAGGCTCCTCTGTCCGTGGGATTCTCCAGGCAAGAATACTGGAGTGGGTAGCCATTCTCTTCTCCAGAGGATCTTCCCAACCCAGGGATCAAACCTGGGTCTCCTGTATTGCAGGCAGATTCTCTACTGTCTGAACCATCAGGGAAGCCCCATTGAAAGCAATTATAGTCCAATTAATAAAGTAAATTAAAGTAACAGAATAAAAATAACAGTTTTTCTGTATTGACTGCCTGTGAGGCACCATGAATGTGGGAAATGCACAGGACTGGAACCCAGGTAGTATCTTGACCACAGCCCTGCTCCTAACCTAACCACTTGGCTATCCTGTCTTTGTCAAATTGCCACGGCAATTCACCCTTACAGAATGAAATTACTTTAGAGAACACTATTTTCCATTTTTATCAGCTTCCTTAGAGGATAAGAAACAAGAATGTATGAGAGCTATGTCTACTTTTGTTTCTAAAGCCTCCTTAAATTTTGTACAAATAATGGGAAATGATATAAAGAGAACAGAACCCAAAGTGAGGTGAAGCCCAGCTCAAAGACATTTATCACACTGCTCATCTGTCTTCTCTCCTTTCAGCCCTTTCTCTTTGCTCCTACGAAAGCCACTCTATGACAAACAGCTCTTACTCCTAACTGCCTACCGAATCCGGGCTCATGGAAGTAAAATAAAACATACACAAAAAGTCTGTTGTTCATTAAGAAGACAGCTCCTTGCTTGAAACTGTCACTGCCTGGAGTGAAGGACTTGTAAGCCCTTTCACCATTAGAGATAAAATGAATCTTTCTACTCGGCTGTTATCAATGAGGCTGCAGGCCTACCACATAAATATCTCTAATTCCTCAAAGCAGATTAGTCAGTTGTAAAGTATGAGTGTGGAAAACGTTTCCATATGTCCACAGACACTTTTGATTTTTTTTTCTCCTAAACTTAATATATACACATAAAACCCTTAGCCTCTAAAAGTCCTTCCAGTGCAGGCAGAAACTTACATGCAAAAGGAGATGATACTTGAGAATCCGCTGAACTGGCTTCAAGAGATAGGACCCCAGAGGCAATGAATGTTTCAAAGTTTCCTGCCGTTCCCTGAAGAATTTGGCCAGCATCTTGTTCCTCATACACTCTGTTAGCACAGCCACAGATCTGCAAGAATATTTTAAAATCAAAATTGTAACTCTTAACATAGATATTCAAGTTTTAAATCCCAGTGGAAGTGAAAAGTTAGTTGCTCAATCATGTCCAACTTGGCGACCCCATGGACTGTAGCCCGTCTGTCCATGGAATTCTCCAGACAAGAATACTGGCGTGGGTTGCCATTCTCTCCTTTGGGCGATCTTCCTGACTCAGGGCTCGAACTCAGGTCTCCTGCATTGGAGGTGGATTCTTTACGATCTGAGCCACCAGGCAAGTCCTTTAAACGCTAGAGTAAGTATCAAGGCCTTAAAGCAGATAAAGCAGCAAGAGAGCAATAGGTAGACTAGAAGGCCTCTGGGTGGGTGAGGAAAAGGTGTCCCTCTGGTTGAATTGGGTGAATCTGGTCCCAATTCACCTCTATTAGGTGAATTAGAAAAAGACACTATAAGAGGGTGGGGAAACATGGACACATGACATCTATGCTGCCAGCTCTGTCCTCCAGGGGATGAAGCCCCTATCGGGACATAGGACTTGCCACAGGGGATTTGAATTGGACGGTACCCCAATTTAAAGAATCTGCCTGCCAATACAGGAAACGCAAAAGGCACGGGTCTGAGCCCTGGGTCGAGAAGATCCCCTGGAATAGGAAATGGCAATTCACTCCAGTATTCTTGCCTAGAAAATTCCATAGGCAGAGGAGTCTGGTGGGCTACAGTCCATGGGGTTACAAAGAGTTGAACACGGTGGAGCGACTGAGCACACACACATGAGCATCTTTGTTCGTTGTTCAACTTCACATCTGCATTCAGTTTTCATAAGTTACACTGCAAGGAGCGCTCACCACTGTACTAAGAAAAAGGAGTGGCTTCTTTCCAGCAGACCCAGCCTCATGCCAGATATTTGTCACCTGCTTTGATGGTTGTGTTTGTGTAAGTGCACAATGTGTGTGATGTTACATGCAGGTCTTTGGAGACCTAGTCCCCCAGGGAACTTCCCTTTGAGAATCTCTGAACAGACCTTTCTGTCCACCTCCAGGTATCTCTCTCCTCATTCCAAATTCAGTTTTTGAAACAGCTGGTTAACCTTGGTCCTCAAGGACCATGCTTTACAGAGTGTATTAGAAAAATGGCTCAGGATTCCTTCTCTACTCCAAAGGCAAGAAGTATGGCCTCCAAACATCCTAGAGAGATGGCTGAAATAACACTCACATCTTATACATGAAGTAAGTTGGTGGTCTTGTGAGGTCACACACACACACGTAAATTAAAATCTCATGGTCTCATAAGTTAGAAGCAGGTGGAAGTATTTCAGCTCCTTTCTCCCCAAGTCTTAATAGGTTTTCAGAATTAATTCAGAAAATTGGAGTCAAACAACAAAATAAAACTCCTTGGAAGGAACTGACATGGACGGTGGTCTCCTGACGAAGCGATCAGAATCCCTTTTGTGTCTGACTCCTTGGAGAAATATCTGTTCAAATAGATTTATTTTTCCCTTCAAGTCCAGATTTCAAAACGATCCTTTACCATGGAACCCAGGGACTTTTCTAAGGCTCTTTAGAGTCAGAATCAGCTGCCCACTGGCTGTCTAACCCTCTGAAGTCTTGAGTTCTTGCACAAGGATAAGACACCTGCAGGAGATGCTAAGCACACTGAACTCCAGATTGAGGCCACGGGGGGACATTCGAGGACAATGACCTGAGCGGGTCTGGCCCTCTCCCTGGGGACAAGAGGGAGGGCTTGAGCCTCTTCCCAGGGAAGTCACCGGGGCGTGACTGCTATGAAGAAGGACATCTGTCAAGGCATGCAGGAGACACTTAATATCACTGGCCCAGGTCCAAAGCGGGAAGACACGTTGTCAGATGGGCTGAACACCCGGTGCTCACGGCTTGTGAAGATGGGGGAGGGGAGGGAAAGCTTGGGCCTCAGAGAGCAAATGGTTAGGAGGGGGACGAGAGAAAATCTTTTCCTATGAACATGAAAACCACACAACTGGGCAAGACTCAGATGTACCCACTTCACTGAGAGGGCCTGGGAGCATCTCCCTGCTAACATGTTTCTTTCCTTCTTTAAAGTCAGATCCAAAATACAAAACACTTCCTCCAGGAAACTGTCCTGACTTCTCCTCCTTTATCTCATGCATCTTTAGCCTCTGTTACACATGATTGAGGTGGTTCTGCGTTGACTTATATTCACTGATTTGATCTTTCCTGATGGCTGTTTCACTATTGCATTTGGTTCAGTTCTGACCCTCAAAAGAAAATGAACTGCTTGAAGGCAAGGGATATTAGTTCCTATCTCCTGCCAGTGTACACTGAATGTGGACTTGTGCTCCATGAAGGACAGGCCCTCAAAAATGTCCTTGCACAAATGACTGTCCCCGACCCTGAAGCAGCCAAGTTTATAAAAGTTGCTTTCATTTTGCACTCTCCATTCTTATTACGAAGTTAGAAAAATCTTCTTAATATAAACCTCCAAAACTAAATATTCAGAAGATATTTCTTCAAATGACATGTTTATATTGAAATTTACACAGACATAATCCTCCACACAAGCCACTCTAGCATCTGGCTCCCGATACTGGGTCCAGGGCTCTGCTGCTGCTTCAGAGTTGGAAAGGTTTTCCATTTCTCTCAGGAGGAAGGTCCAAGGAGAAGTTGAGGCCTGATTCTGTGATTTCTCTGCATCAGGGTGTGGTATAATGCTGGCTTTTGGCATAAGGACCACAGATTTAGTCGGGGCATCCTACAATCTCCTGATTATCTTTAGCAGAGAGATGGCAACAAATGTTTTAGGAGAGCATTGTGTTAGTGAAACTGTGTAAAGTGTGAGTGGGTCTACAGATAAGGAGATGGATAAATGTACTAATATACATGTGGGGTTTTATTTTGTTTTCAGAGAAACCTGGGAAAAACATGCCTGGCCACCAACCAAATACATCACCACAGCACAATATGCAGACCAGTATTTAGAGGAGGAGGTAAAAACCCTCCAATGGAAAGAGTTTTGCCACCGGTAAGCCCAAGCCTCTGGCTTCACATCCTTTAATCCACACTGGCTTTCTAGGGCCACCCCCAGGCAGGAATGACCCACTTGCTCTTCCTGACCACAGTGGCATGAGGGGCTCAGCCTGCTGGCTTCTCTTCGAGGTGGACCCCAGCACCCACTTTATCCTTAAGGACATGTCCATACCAAGACTGGCTACAGAGTAGATAAAAGTACCCTGAGCTCTCTTCCTGGTTCATGTCTAACATAACAACGCTGGTCCTGCTAGTCATGGGCAGACAGACAGTAGAAAGGTACGGGGCAGAGGGAATCACAAAGCTTCAGAAATTCTACAAGGATGTAGCAGCATGAGATCTGAGGCCAGACCAACGCTGGTTTGAATCTCAGCTGGGTTCGCTCACTTGTCAGCTGTGTGACTCCTGTAAATTCAATAAACCTACTGAAGGCTTGATGATTTCATCCATGCAGTGGGGATGGGACAGGGATGGTGATGAACAAGCACTTCTGGAGGACTTACCAGGGCCAGGCCCTGTGCTGTCTGTATGTTCTTCTTTTCTTTAATCCCTTAACATCTCTAGATTGCTGGGAAAATGAAATTCAACCACATTTTGTATTTATAGCATCAAGAGCAGCACTTGAAATTAATAAGTGCTCAATACATGTCCTTTGGAGAAAAAAAGATTTCCAGCAGAGTGAGTCATGGTCTTAGACCTGATTCCCTTACTGAATGATCACTGAGGCTGCTCCTTCAACGGCCCTCCTGCCAGCACCTCTGGTGTAAGTGAATCTGAATCGATGGTCCAGGTAGGAAGCTTATCATGATCATTCCCTTCTCTGAGCTCCATAAAACTTGCATAGCTTCTAAAACTTACATAGCAAAAATATAACCTATTTTATCCCCAGATAGATTATATAAACTCATTAGCAGGGCATCCCACATTCTTCAAAACACAGCACACATACAAAAGGGTTAATAGGTAAGCCTTCTTCTAGCCAAACACTTCTAGGAGTCCAGTGGAGGACACCTAACGATCTTTTTGGCCTCCTTCAAGGTCATTCACAATTTTCCCCTGTACAGGCTCTGCTGGGTAGTCCCTAGGCCTGAATGGATCAGTATCAGGATACCCCTGTGATCCGTTCTCGGCATTTCTGCAGTTTTCCCACAGTATTCAGCACAGCGCCAGGCACATAGTGCCCACTGATCACATATACTGCTTTGACCGACTTCAAGCAACATGAAGGTAAGCAAAAGTATTCCCACACATTCACCAGGCGTACCTTGGATAGTTCGTGCAATACTGGGTATAAATGTGGAACTCTTCACTCTGCAAGGAAACAAGAGAGATGTAATAGGCTAAAAAAAAAAAAGAGTAGAGCCATGAACATTCAATGAAAAACAAAAGATATATCATTCATCCTTTAAAGGGTGTTGTTTTAAAAGTTGTTTCTCTAACCATCTTGGCCTGTCTTCTGAGTCCCTGTGGCAATCCATTCGTGCCATTTTAACTACCTTCGTTTATACCTAGAATCCACATGCACTTGGACTCATTTGAGATCATTAAATACTTATTGAGCATCTGCTATGTTAGATGAATCTGAAGGCAAATAGGAAGAGGAAGATAACAGGGTTTTTGTTCCTAGGTGTTCATGGTCCTCTGGGGCATTTGCAGGGTGAGAGAGAAATATAAGCAGATAATTTAAATATTATGTGGTCAGAACATGTTGGAAGTATGTGCAAGAGAATACTTTCAGGCCCTGTGTGTGCAGCTTCCTCCATCCATGGTCTCTCCCACCTTTTTCACTGGATAGCCATTAGGCACCTTTTGACATTGAACTGAGGCTTTATTTCCTCTCAGGGGACTTTCTTGAGTTCTTGGACTGAGCCAATTGCTCCTACTTTAGGGTCCCACAACACTCAGTACCAACTTATCTTACAGCATTTGCCAAATGAGCATGACATTTTTTGTGCATCTGTCTGCCACTCTACACCGTGAGTTCCTGCAGGAGAGGGGCCATAGAGTGCTTGCCTGGCACATAATGTTTTTTGAACTAATGAATGCCCCTCTCTCCTATGAAGCTGAAAATTATTTGAGAGCAGGATCCAAGTCTACTCATCTGTACATCTAGCACAGCAGCAATGCCTCAAATGCATTAAATGTTTGGCTAACTAATGGGGGCTTCTTGCCTTTTGCTATGGTTCCCTTATCAACAAATTGATTCCAGGTTCCCTCATCAACAAATTCTAGACATAATATCATTTCACTTACTTGTAAATACTTTAGTTTATATCTTTAACATGAGGACTTTAAAAGGAAACATCACCACAATGCTATTATCATCTTTAAATAATTCCATGGGAAGGACTGGGAGGTTGGGATTAGCAGATGCAAACTATTATACATATAGGATGGATGAACAGCAATATATATAGTAGTATATATCTACTGTATAGCATAGGGGATTATATTCAGTATCCTGTGATGAACCATAATGGAAAAGAACATGGAAAGAAATATATATATATGTATAAAAAAACTGAGTCACTTTGCCATATAGCAGAAATTAAAGACATTATAAACCAACTTTACTTCAATAAAATGTAAATAAATAATTCTGTAATATCACGAGGGTTGATTATCACTATTCCTATTTTTTCTTTTTAAAAATTATAGTTTGCTGTTTGTTCTGTATTACAAACAACATCCACACACAGCAACTTGATACTGATATCTAAGTCCCTTCTAATCTATAAATTCCCCCTTATTTCCCCCCTGCAATTAAGTTGAAGGAGCCAGATGATTTGTCCTGTGGTCTCCTGCAGTCTCAGTTTTGCTGATCACGTCCCTAAGGCTTTCTTTACTATATTCCTCTGTCTTCCATGCTCCTTGTGGTTTAGAAGAGGCTTGACTGGATTTAGGTTCCATAATTTGGCCCAAGTACATCATAGACTGGATTGTGCTTAAATTGAGAGGCATAGGAGCTGGTTGTTTCTTTCTATGATGTTAATAATCATTGGTAATTACTGCTTAGGCCTTTTAATTCATGAAGGGCTGCAAAATGGCGATATTTCCAATTCTACTATTCTTTCTTCATTTATTAGCCAGATTTTTTTCCAGGAAAGGAACTGCCTTAGATTAGTTACCCTGCAGTTTGTGGTTTGTATGGGAAAGACAGGATAAATAAATGCTTGATTCCTTTCCTTAATTTTCAAAATAATGCATCGGCGCTCTAACATCCTGAAAGGACTTGAGTTTTTTAACATCACTGTGGATTTCATGAATATAAACATATTTCATGACTTTCAGTTGTCTTTAGTTAGCTATCTTTTTATTGATGCTCAAACGATCCCATCTTTGGCCAACAGGAGCCTCTTCTTGAGTATCTGTGACCTGACTTACAGCCTCCAGTAGCTCCTTGCTTTCTGGGGTGACAAGATGTTTCAGATCCTTTTGCACATTTCCCTCCCACACTTGTTCTCCATGGAGCCCGGATTCCTTCACGTAGGCAACAGTATGTGGAAACCACAATCTGAGCGTTAGCGATGCTCTTGCTACCAGGTTAATTATTATTTCTAGGCCTTCTCAGTGGACAGAGCTAGAAATATGGTGTTTCTAAAGCTAAAACACATGCTTGCTGCGGCTGCTGCTGCTAAGTCACTTCAGTTGTGTCTGACTCTGTGAGACCCCATAGACGGCAGCCCACCAGGCTCCCCTGTCCCTGGGATTCTCCAGGCAAGAATACTGGAGTGGGTTGTCATTGCCTTTTCCAAAAACACATGCTTAGTTCATGCTAATTCTTGCAATTCAGATTTTCCAGGCAAGAGTACTGGCTGCTGCTGTTGCTGCTGCTGCTGCTAAGTCACGTCAGTCATGTCCGACTCTATGCGACCCCAAAGATGGTGGCCCACCAGGCTCCCGTCCCTGGGATTCTCCAGGCAAGCATACTGGAGTGGGTTGCCATTTCCTTCTCCAGTGCAGGAAAGTGAAAAGTGAAAGTGAAGTTGTTCAGTTGTGTCCGACTCTTCGCGACCCCATGGACTGTAGCCCACCAGGCTCCTCCATCCATGGGATTTTCCAGGCAAGAGTACTGGAGTGGGGTGCCATTGCCTTTTCCAAAAACACATGCTTAGTTCATGCTAATTCTTGCAATTCAGATTCAGGACTAGAGTGTTTCTAATTAGCCTCATTCTTAATCTGTATTTTCTTTCTCTTGCCAATTCCAGTTCTCAATGACACAGCTGTGAATATTCATTTGCTTTATCCCACAATACACACAATTTTGGAATAACAATACTGAAACCTTCATATATGATATAATTACTGAAAACGGTTAAGGATGTATTTGCTGTATTTTGCCCATAGCATATTTTTTAATTGATTGACATTTCCTCTGCCTGGTCAGGCTACAAACTGGATTCACAGTTAGGTTCATTGTTTCAATCTGCTTTCATTTTTTGAAGGCTGTTTTAAACTTTAACTTTGTCTTATAATTATGTAAAATAAATACGTGGTTTCAAAGTCAACTCTCCAAAGAAATGCACAATTAGAGAAGTCTGGTTTCTATGCTTTCTCATTCTAGTCCATTCCCTGTCTTTCCCCTCAGGAACCAACTTCTAATCTTACAGTTTATCTTTTTAAATTTTTTTTAAACATACACATTGAAATATAAGTATAACCTTCCCCATTTCTAGATAAATAAAAGCGAGTTATGTCAGTGATTCTCAAACTTGAGCATTAGAATTACCTTGAGGGCTTATTAAAACACAGATTATTGTGTTGCACCCTCCAGAGTTTCTGATTTGGTAGGTCTGGGTAGGGCCTGAGAATCTGCTTTCTAACAAGTTCCTATATGATGTGGTCCAGAGACCACACTCTGAGAACCACAGTGCTAGACTCCCCACCCCATCCCCTTTCTAGGAGTATATAGCAATATTCTTTATTTGCTTTTACTGCTTTGTACTACTTTATTATGTGGATATGCCACAGTTTATTCAACCAGGTTTTGTTCATGAACATTTGGGCTGTTTCCATGTATTGCATATTTCTATAGGTGGCTCAGCGGTAAAGAATCCGCCTGCCAATGCAGGAGATGCAGGTTTGACCCTGGGTCAGGAAGGTCGCCTGGAGAAGGAAATGGCGACCCACTCCAGTATTCTTGCCTGAAAAATCCCATTGACAGAGCAGCCTGGTGGGCTACAGTCCATGGGGTTGCAAAGAGTGAGACACAATTGAGCACACACACATGCATGCGTGTACCTTATATAGATTTATAAATTGTAACAATTAGTACTATAAAGTAAAACATCACCTTTGTTGAGATTTTGTCACTATATCTTTAGAACAGATTTCTGGAAGTAGGATTGCTGGAATGAAGGGTGAATTCAGATGTACTTTTCCTAGACATAGCCAAATTCCCCTCCACAGGGTCTACTTTGTTTTCCCACAATTAAAGGAGTGTCTGTTTCCCCATGGCCTTGCCAACATAGTATGCTGCCAAAGTTTTAAGCATAATATTAAAAAAAGACTAAGTTGCCAAATTCTAAAAATTAGAAGATAAAAATTTTTTATTTCTGGCTTCTCTTAAAAAAGTATTAGATCCACAGGCCCTAGGCCTACAGTTTCACATAACACTTCTGTCCCCAAGACACAAGTACCTTGACACTCTGGCCTCTGCCTGGGCCCATTCACGCGCTGTGTTCATCAGCTTAGCTCCTGAAGGCACTGGAGTGTTCCACTTTCCCCAGGATAAGGCAGGCACAGTGCCTTGCCCAAGGTCTTCTAGGAAATGAACATCAGACTGGAGTGTCCCCCTCTCTTTCTATCCTTTGGTCTGGGATTGAGCTGTATTCCCCCACCATGGATGCACAGAGTGCGGAGTCTTAACCACTGGGCCACCAGGGAAGTCCCTGGAGCCCTTCTCTGGGTGTACTCACACTCTCACACTTTCTTGCTTTGTTCCTGCCTCCTGCCGCACTCAGTATGGGGTTGAACAGCTATTTGGCTGATTTCCTTAAACTTAGCATCATATGAAATACCAAACACAATGGCCTCAATAGAAACATTCTAAATTACATCATCTACATGAGCTACCCTAAAAGCACCTCAAGGCTTTTCTGCACAACTGAGTTTTGGGGCATTCTGTGACATCATGGCTCTGCTTCTGTCTTAAATTAGGCAGTTTCAATTTAAATCACTTATATATTCTTAATATAGAACCAAATGCATATTTGATCTTGAATTTATAAGCCCTGTGGACAGTTAAATAATGGCTTTACACAAAAGTCAATAACTCCTACTTAGTTAATCCCTGAATAACTATTTCTTATGATATGATATATGCACTCAAATCCTTTTCAGAAGTATTTAGGGAGAAAGAAGGCAATGAGAGAAAATTATATAAAACCAGATATCTTTTTCTGGTTGTTTAACACTTTCAAGTTGCAATTAGTGATGATGTCAAAATAAGACATTGAATTATGAAAGAACCAAAATATAGCCATCAGGGCCAACTGAACACAAAGGGTGTTTGAACGTTTCCTGAGTGAATAATCAGAGAACAGAAATCTGTATGACTTTAGGGTTTCTTCTGCCATAATGTTAATGTCTCCCCACTCCATCTTTCTCCCTCCCTCTACTTTTCACACACACACACACACACACACACACACACACTCACTGATGACTGAGCAGTTTTCACAGGACACTACTGAGAAAGGCTTACTCTGTAAGGAGACACTGATTCGTGTGTGTGCATGCTAAGTCGTTCAGGCATGTCTGACTCTTTGTGACCCCATGGACTATAGCCCACCGGGCTCCTCTGTCCATGGGATTCTGCAGGCAAGAATACTGGAGTGGGTTGCCATACCCTCCTCCAGGGGATCTCCCGGACCTAGGGGTCGAACCTGTGTCTCCTATGTCTCCTGCATTGGTAGGGGGTTCTTTATCCCTAGCGCCATTCGGGAAGCCCACGACATTGACTTGAATAGACTCCAATCATACCTATTATCTGATACCAGCAGTTTCCTGAGGATAATTTAAACAAGTGGCTCGTGTGTGTGTGTGTGTGTGTATGTGTGCATATGTGTGTGTGTGCATGTGTGTGTGCACACACACAGGCCTGGGCACTGAAAGGAGACAGGCTCCAATGAGGAGGGGGCCACGCATCAGGTGAAAGGAGGCAGTTAAGGGAAGTTGGGCCTCCGAAGACAAACTTCCCTCCTAAATGTCACCCAGGGTCAGCCTGGCTGACAGTCAAGCTAAGTGACGGAAATGAGAGTGGAGGTGAAGGCAGGAAACCGCGGAAACCCGTTCCAGGTGTTTCCAGAGCCCTAAGAGCAGGCGAGCGCTTGGTGGGCGAGAGCCCAGCCTGCCTGGTGGGGACTTTCACCCCTCCTGAGAGTGGCTTCTGCAGCGCTTTGTTGTTCTTTTCTGGGCAGCAGGTAAGAAGGGCTGTGTTCTCCTCTTGTCGGGAGGGATTTCTGTCGCCTAGCCATACACAAAAGCAAGGTCAAAGTTGACTCTCCATGTAAGCCCCAGTGACTCAGATAAAAGCAGACGGCAACTGCCAGCTTCACCTCTTTCATTAACGGCCCTTCAATTAAAGCAATTTTCCACTCCTCCCCAGAGGTGAGCAGCTGCTTATGTTTCACAAAGTGTAACATCTTCTAAATTTCAGGGTGCTGAGTGAGAAGCAGGCTGTGCCAGACCCACACACACCCCCTCACTATTCCCTGCTCACACACAGGAGTGTGGAGTGCTGCAATCAGTCTTCCAATTAAACTTGGCAATATCGCAACAAGAAATCAGATTTGGGAGTTGGCAACCTGGCGCATAAACAAACTTTTATGTGAATAATTGAGCCAGAGCTAAGCATATGCTGGACCGTCTTTAATCAACTTGTGATTATAGTTACCAGAAAAGCCCCGATGTTTCCGAAAGCTTCTTGTTGTTTATTCACTGTGGTTATTCTAACACAGTTTCTTTGATATACTCAGCGTTATCTTTTGCCCATTTCTCCCTCTTTCATTTTCCTTCTCTTTTCCAAATTCTTACCCTTCACTGTGACACAGGCCACTTGTGAGAAGAATTGTGTGTGTAAGCGTGTATGCACAAACATTTTGCATGTTAACACATACACTGCCACCCACAAAGTCAGGAGTGTTTTATATATAAGTCCGTCAATGGCCTTTAAGGAGCCCCACTTGAGTAGAACCAAGAGTGTTATGTTTGGATTCAAAACCACTGGATCATCAGAAATAACCTTGTGGAATAACCCCGGAACCCGGTCAGGCTGGGAGGACCTCTCCAAGTTCACACTGGCCTCCGAGACTCTAAATGAGGTGCTAACTCTCAGTTGACCCAAAAGTGCCATCATGAACTTTGCATCAACCTTTGTACATTTGAAACCACAACTGTAAAAATCACATGAAGTTTTGCTGGAAAGACAATTTCTGCTAGAGGTTTTCCAAACAAAAGCTGCTGAATTTTTAGAGAAATGTAAGATAAGATTCTATTTACAGTAGGACATCAAGAAAGTAATGTTGTAAAGGATTCCCTTATATGTTTCAGAATTCTCTTACCTGGGTACAGAATATAAACTGACTGTCATTTAAGCTCTAAAATTCAAATCCTCTCCTTGCATTTTTTCTAAGCCATCAGTGAGACTTAAGAAGAAAGTAGGAGAATTAAAGGGCATATTTAAGAGGCAGGAGATAATTCTGGTCTGTTTTTCCACTAAATGAGTAAGCTAGTGCCATATATATGTATATATTGTTTATCTATATATATCTAACTATGTATACATACATATGTATATGGCAGTATATTAAATACATATATTTATATATATGTAAAGTATTTCTATTCTTACAGATTTTTATAACTGATCTAGTCATATTTTATATGTACATATTTTTCTAACATTCTTCTATTCTGGACTCTCCTCTTCCCAAGTTTAAAGTCTTTCTTAGGACAGATATGTAGCATCACTTATTTATTACACAATTTCTAAAACAACTGCTAAGTTATTGGGTTTCCCAGGTGGCTCTAGTGGTAAAGAACCCGCCTGCCAATGCAGGAGACGTAAGAGATGTGGGTTCCATCCCTGGCTCGGGAAGATCCTCTAGAGAAGGGAATGGAAATCCACTCCAGTATTCTTGCCTGGAGAATCCCATGGACAGAAGAGCCTGGGGGCCTACGGTCCACGGGATTGCAAAGAGTTGGACACAACTGAAGTGACTACACAATTACACACACAACTTACTGGGAACTGAATTTTTTTTCCCCTGGCTAGTGGGAAGAAAAAACCCTCAGAGTGAGACAGATTAGTGGTGAACTTCATCCAGTATGGAACACATCGGTCATCTTAACTTTACAATGAAAACAGTGTGTCTCTGTCTCTGTCTTGGTTGGCTCAGAGAGATGAACCCTGCTTACCTTGGACACAAAGCACTCTGCTATGGCCACAGGATCATTTTCACAGTTTTCCAACTCTTGCAGAAGTTCACTAAAAAAAAAGAGGAAAAAAAAAAAAGAACGTATTAGGCTGTGGTCTGAGGGTTGAGGATATTTTAAATAACTTAGAAGTTTAAACATTTACATGGCATATAAGGAACCATTTAATTGGATATCTGAGGTCTTATCATTACATCCAAGGCTTAGATAAGTGGCTTGCCTGAGGTCATGGAGGACCAGAGGGGTAAACATAGGTCTGACCTGCAACTTCCCACTCAGAGATAGGTCCTACTCAACATTTCAGTCTGCCTGACATTTGTTAAAATCTGCACACATGTTCACACACACTTACTTATTCATCTCATAGCTTTCCAGGTACCAGACAGCATACAAAGCACTAAGAACAAATACACCAATGAGCCAAGTGAGATTATGGTCTCTTGGAGCTTGGAATCCACTGAAGAGTCAGACATGCAGTGAAAAATCACACTGATAAACAGAAAATTATAAACAGAGATAGTGCTCTAAAGGAAAATATGCCAGGGGAGGAAATCTCTTTCCTCAGATGAAAATCTATATTATTTATTTTTAATGATTCATTAAGTAACTAACTGAATGACTAGTTTTCTGTGAGTATGGTTTCAGTGTGTCTGTCCTCTGATGCCCTCAATGAAACTAAGCCATGCCTGTGGGGCCACCCAAGACGGGCAGGTCATGGTGAAGAGTCTGACAGAATGTGGTCCACTGGAGAAGGGAATGGCAAACAACTTCAGTATTCTTGTTTTGAGAACCCCATGAACAGTATGAAAAGGCAAAATGATGGGATACTGAAAGAGGAACTCTCCAGGTCAGTAGGTGCCCAATATGCTACTGGAGATCAGTGGAGAAATAACTCCAGAAAGAATGAAGGGATGGAGCCAAAGCAAAACCAATACCCAGTTGTGGATGTGACTGGTGATAGAAGCAAGGTCTGATGCTGTAAAGAGCAATATTGCATAGGAACCTGGAATGTCAGGTCCATGAATCAAGGCAAATTGGAAGTGGTCAAACAGGAGATGACGAGAGTGGATGTCGACATTCTAGGAATCAGCGAACTCAAATGGACTGGAATGGGTGAATTTAACTCAGATGACCATTATATCTACTACTGCGGGCAGGAATCCCTCAGAAGAAATGGAGTAGCCATCATGGTCAACAAAAGAGTTTGAAATGCAGTACTTGGATGCAATCTCAAAAACGACAGAATGATCTCCGTTTGTTTCCAACGCAAACCATTCAATATCACAGTAATCCAAGTCTATGCCCCAACCAGTAACGCTGAAGAAGCTGAAGTTGAACGGTTCTATGAAGACCTACAAGACCTTTTAGAACTAACACCCCAAAAAGATGTCCTTTTCATTATAGGGGACTAGAATGCAAAAGTAGGAAGTCAAGAAACACCTGGAGTAACAGGCAAATTTGGCCTTGGAATACGAAATGAAGCAGGGCAAAGACGAATAGAGTTTTGCCAAGAAAATGCACTGGTCACAGCAAACACCCTCTTCCAACAACACAAGAGAAGACTCTACATATGGACATTACCAGATGGTCAACACCGAAATCAGACTGATTACATTCTTTGCAGCCAAAGATAGAGAAGCTCTATACAGTCAATAAAAACAAGACCAGGAGCTGACTGTGGCTCAGATCATGAACTCCTTATTGCCAAATTCAGACTGAAATTGAAGAAAGTAGGGAAAACCACTAGACCATTCAGGTATGACCTAAATCAAATCCCTTATGATTGTACAGTGGAAGTGAGAAATAGATTTAAGGGCCTAGATCTGATAGATAGAGTGCCTGATGAGCTATGGAATGAGGTTCGTGACATTGTACAGGAGACAGGGATCAAGACCATCCCCATGGAAAAGAAATGCAAAAAAGCAAAATGGCTGTCTGGGGAGGCCTTACAAATAGCTGTGAAAAGAAGAGAAGCGAAAAGCAAAGGAGAAAGGGAAAGATATAAGCATCTGAATGCAGAGTTCCAAAGAATAGCAAAAAGAGATAAGAAAGCCTTCCTCAGCGATCAATGCAAAGAAATAGAGGAAAACAACAGAATGGGAAAGACTAGAGATCTCTTCAAGAAAATTAGAGATACCAAGGGAACACTTCAAGCAAAGATGGGCACAATAAAGGACAGAAATGGTATGGACCTAACAGAAGCAGAAGATATTAAGAAGAGGTGGCAAGAATACACAGAAGAACTGTACAAAAAAGACCTTCACGACCCAGATAATCATGATGGTGTGATCACTCACCTAGAGCCAGACATCCTGGAATGTGAAGTCAAGTGGGCCTTAGAAAGCATCACTATGAACAAAGCTAGTGGAGGTGATGGAGTTCCAGTTGAGCTATTTCAAATCCTGAAAGATGATGCTGTGAAAGTGCTGCACTCAATATGCCAGCAAATTTGGAAAACTCAGCAGTGGCCACAGGACTGGAAAAGGTCAGTTTTCATTCCAATCCCAAAGAAAGACAATGCCAAAGAATGCTCAAACTACCGCACAATTGCACTCATCTCACATGCTAGTAAAGTAATGCTCAAAATTCTCCAAGCCAGGCTTCAGCAATATGTGAACTGTGAACTTCCAGATGTTCAAGCTGGTTTTAGAAAAGGCAGAGGAACCAGAGATCAAATTGCCAACATCCTCTGGATCATGGAAAAAGCAAGAGAGTTCCAGAAAAACATCTACTTCTGCTTTATTGACTATGCCAAAGCCTTTGACTGTGTGGATCACAACAAACTGTGGAAAATTCTGAAAGAGATGGGAATACCAGGCCACCTGACCTGCCTCTTGAGAAACCTGTATGCAGGTCAGGAAGCAACAGTTGGAACTGGACATGGAACAACAGACTGGTTCCAAATAGGAAAAGGAGTACATCAAGGCTGTATATTGTCACCCTGTTTATTTAACTTCTATGCAGAGTACATCATGAGAAACGCTGGGCTGGAAGAACAACAAGCTGGAATCAAGATTGCCAAGAGAAATACCAATCACCTCAGATATGCAGATGACACCACCCTTATGGCAGAAAGTGAAGAGGAACTGAGAAGCCTATTGATGAAGGTGAAGGAGGAGAGTGAAAAAGCTGGCTTAAAACTCAACATTCAGAAAACGAAGATCATGGCATCCGGTCCCATCACTTCATGTGAAATAGATGGGGAAACAGTGGAAACAGTGTCAGACTTTATTTTTTGGGGGGCTCCAAAATCACTGCAGATGGTGATTGCAGCCATAAAATTAAAAGACTCTTACTCCTTGGAAGGAAAGTTATGACCAACCTAGATAGCATATTGAAAAGCAGAGACATGACTTTGCCAACAAAGGTCCATCTAGTCAAGGCTATGGTTTTTCCAGTAGTCATGTATAGATGTGAGAGTTGGACTGTGAAGAAAGCTGAGTCCCAAAGAATTGATACTTTTGAACTATGGTGTTGGAGAAGATTCTTGAGAGTCCCTTGGACTGCAAGAGATCCAACCAGTCCATCCTAAAGGAGATCAGTCCTGGGTGTTCTTTGGAAGGACTGACACTAAAGCTGAAACTCCAATACTTTGGCTACCTGATGTGAAGAGTTGAATCATTGGAAAAGACTCTGATGCTGGGAGGGATTGGGGGCAGGAGGAGAAGGGCACGACAGAGGATGAGATGGCTGGATGGCATCACCAACTCAATGTACATGAGTTTGGGTAAACTCCGGGAGTTGGTGATGGACAGGGAGGCCTGGTGTGCTGCAATTCATGGGGTCGCAAAGAGTCTGACACGACTGACTGAACTGAACTGAACTTGATCATCAGTTCTCAAAATGCTCCCTGGGTTCTTACGATCCCTTCAGGAAGTCCAAAAGGTCAATATATTTTATAAAATACTTGACTCTATCAGATTTTTTATCCTCATTCTCTCATGAGAGTACAGTGGCCTTTCGAGAGGCTACATGACCTGTGATATCACAGATGGAAAGCAGAAGCAGATATGAGAATCCAGCTGTCTTCCAGTAAGTCAAACAGTAATGTAAAACAATTCCAACATGCAAAAAATGTTAATGGGAAGAGTAGTAAGCTTTTCTAGAAATCTGTGAATTTATTATTATTGAACACATTAATATTTTAATAACTTCTCAGTTTTAATATAAGAACTTCTTGATGAAGGTGAAAGAGGAGAGTGAAAAAGCAGGCTAAAACTCAACATTCAGAAAACTAAGATCATGGCATCTGGTCCTATCACTTCATGGCAAAAAGATGGGGAAACAATGGAAACAGTGACAGACTTTATTTTCTTGGGCTGAAAAATCACTGCATATGGTGATTGCAGCCATGAAATTAAAAGATGCTTGATCCTTGGAAGAAAAGGTATGATCAATTAGACAGCATATTAAAAAGCAGAGACATTACTTTGCCAAAAAAGGTCTGTCTAGTCAGAGCTATGGTTTTACCAGTAGTCATGTATGGATGTGAGAGTTGGACTATAAAGAAGTCTGAGTGCCAAAGAATTGGTGCTTTTGAACCGTGGTGTTGGAGAAGACTCTTGAGAGTCCCTTGGCCTGCAAGGAGATCCAACTGGTCCATCCTAAAGGAAATCAGTCCTGAATATTCACTGGAAGGACTGATGCTGAAGCTCCAATACTTTGGCCACCTGGTATGAAGAGCTTACTCATTGGAACAGACCTTGATGCTGGGAAAGATTGAAGGCGGGAGGAGAAGCGGATGACAGAGGACAAGATGGATGGGTTGCATCACTGACTAAATGGACATGAGTTTGAGCAAGCTCTGAGAGATAGTGAAGGACAGGGAAGCCTGGCATGCCGCAGTCCATGGGGTCACAAAGAGTCAGACACGACTGAGTGACTGAACAACAACAACAGTTTTAATTTCTATTATGGTAGATAGAAACATCATAAATCATAAATAAAATAAGCTTTTGGGGCACTTAGAATTTTTAAGCATATATAGATCCTGAAAGTGAAAGTTTAGTCGCTCAGTTGTGTCCTACTCTTTGCGACCTCACAGACTATAGCTCACCAGGCTCCTCCTTTCATGGGATTTTCCAGGCAAGAGTACTGGCGTGGGTTGCCATTTCCTTTTCCAGAGGATCTTCTCAACCCAGAGTTCGAACCCAGGTCTCCCACATTGTAGGCAGATACTTTACCATCTGAGCCACCAAGGAAGTCAGATCCTGGGGCCAAAAAGCTAAGGAACCTCTGTTCTTGAATCACAGTTTTAATATTTCCTCCCCTCCATTAGATTAGATACTCTAGACTATCTCATTTTTCTCTATTTTTCATCTTCTTGTTTATTGTTCTGTTTTCTCAGATTTCATCTTTTATTTTCTATTGCTTCTATTGAATTTTTTCATCTCTACTATCTGATCTTCAGCTTCAAAGTGTGTGTGTGTGTGTTTACATGTTCTTTGGGTACTTATGTTTCTATTATTATTTTATGGGTGCAAAAGTGCTCTCATATTTATAAGGAGGTGATAATGATGACTATTGTTATTTTGGACTTAACTTTCCTGCTCTTTGCTTTCTGCTCCACAATCATTTTAATCATTTTGGCTTTTGTCATTCATGTTAGTGGTTCACCCCAAATATCTGGGGATTTTCATTTGTTCTTTCTTATTGGAAGGTAGGGCTTCCCTGGTGGCTCAGTTAAAGCAGCTGCCTGCCAATGAAGGAAGAGTCTAGTTTTGAAGGTAAGATACTACCATCCAGCCGTAAGGTCTGCACAGAAGTGTAGTTTTACATAGCATGCTCCTTACTCAAGCCAGTGATTCTCAAACATTTTGGTGTCAAGACCTGCTTACCTTTTAAACATTCTTTATGTGGATTATATCAATACTTATTAGAAATTAAGGCTGCTATGTAATTTTTAAAAGATCAATTTATGTAATTATATATATAGTACAAGTTAATACAAGTAACTTTTTTGTGAAAAATAGATTTTATAAAACAAAATTTAGTGAGAAGAGTAGTATTGTTTTATAATTTGCAAATCTCTAATGCTTATCTTAATAGAACACAGATGGCTGCTCATGTCTGCTCAGCATTTCAACAGCCTCACACAAATATATCATCGGAAAAGGTAGGAGTATTTTAGTAGCCTCTATGGATATCTTTCTTTGATAAAACACTGAAACTCAACAAGTGGTAGTTTCTTAGAGGTTTGCTGGGGTCTGAAACCATATAATCCTATACCCTGCTACATTGAAATCCACTGATCAAGCTTGTACTTTGAAAGGAACTTTTACCAATACATGGTTTTAGGACAGACCCAATTTCAAACATTCTTCCATAATATTCCACAAAACATACCATTTGTAAGATTATTTTTGTTTGGAATGTATAGTTCTGATCATTTTATCAATATCCTTTATGGAAGGATGTGCTTAGTTGCTCAGTTGTGTCTGACTCTTAGTGACCCCATGGACTGTAGCCCACCAGGCTCCTCTGTCCATCTGGATTCTCCAGACAAGAATACTGGAGTGGGTTGCCATGCCCTCCTGCAAAGGATCTTCCCAATCCAGGGATTGAACCCAGGTCTCCTGCGTTGCAGGCAGATTCTTCACCACCTGAACCACAGGGAAGCCCTTTATAGAAGGATGGCTGTGATTAAATTAAAGATAGCTGAAATTTCATCACTGGGATCTAAATACTGGATGAAGTAAAATAAAAGGTCAAACAAAAAGAACAGCTAAAAAGGCAATATATCTGGACCAGTGTTTTCCACTGTTGGAGGATGGAGTGCTCTGGGTGTAAGTTATGTAATCAGGTCTTTCAATATTCTGCTGTTTCTAAGGGGAGAAGAATTTTGAGCAGAATCCATCATATTTTTCATACTTTCAAGGCTTAACAGAAATACTCCTTGACAATATTTAACTCCCTCTGTTCTCAGTGTTACGCTCATCAAGCTCCTCTTGGAGCTTTAATTTCAACTCCAGCTTGGATCTCCTGGTAGGACAAAGTGTCTTGAGGACCCACCCAGACTCTGGTATAGCTCACCTGTAAACGAATGGCATTCATTGCTCAAGAAGCAGAACTGGGAAGGAGCTCAGATGCCTTCCAGTCCTACTCCCAAATTTTAAGATGAGCAAACCAGGGCTCATAAAAGGGAGGTTGCTTACCTTAGGTCACACAACAAATAATTAATAGGCATAGCTAGGCTTAGTATCAGGGCTTGTGAATCCCAGTTCCACACTATTATAAACACACCTATTGAAAAATTTATTTTTCAGATTGACTCAAGAAAGCTGAGGGCTAGTCTCCACATTATGGTGTCTTCAACCTGCTAGCGCCTACCTGGGAGGCCTTGTGTGAGTCATCTGGGCAGCTTTCCTTTACAACCCTTTTACAAAATAATGGAAACAGTGAGGAGTCAGTAGTCTGATTTCCTTCACACACCTGTCATCAGAGCAACCATCCTGATACAGCTGGCTGATCACCCTGTTAGTGCTCCATTCAACATGGTCATTACTGAAAGCCTCATTTGTCAGGACTATTACAGGCAGGAGGGGATCGGGTTAAGAACATGGATGAAAGCTCTGTCCTACCATACTTACGTTCTGATCAGGGGTGATGAATGTTAACAACTGAAGAAATAAAGAACACAACGTAAAACAAAAGACAACAAATGTTGGCAAGGATGTGAAGAACTGGAACCCTCATGCATTGCTGATAGGAATGCAAAATGGTGCAGCCTCCATGGAAAGCAGTATGGAGATTCTCCAAAAAATTAAGAGTAGAACTAATATACGATCCAGCAATCCAACCTTGTGGTATGCTATGCTATGCTCAGATGGTCAGCTGTGTCCTACTCTTTGTGACCCTGTGGACTGTAGCCCATGAGGCTCCTCTGTACATGGGATTTTCTAGGCAATAATAGTGGAATGGATCGCCATTTCGTTCTCCAGGGGATCATCCCCACCCAGGGATCAAACCTGGGTCTCCTGCATTGCAGGAGGATTCTTTACCAACTGAGCCACCAGGGAAGCCCAATCTTGGGGTATTTACATAAAAAATTGAAATCAGGATCTTGAAGAGCTGTTAGCACTACCACATTCGTTGCAGAAGTATTGACAACAGCCAAAATGTGGATACAACTTAAATGTCTATGAATGGATGAAGATGAATAAGGAAAATGTGGTAAGCATGTATATGTATTTGTGTGTATATATATGTATATGCGTGTGTGTGTATGTATACAGTGAAATGTCAGTCTTAAAGAAGGAATTCTGTGACAACATGGATGAACCTTGGCATTATGTCAAGTGGAAAAAAAAAAAACAGTCACAGAAGGACAAATCCTGCATGATTCCACTTATATTAGAAATCTAAAATAGTCACACCCGTAGCATCAGATAGTAGAATGGTGGTTACCAGCAGCTGGGGGTAAGAGTAAATGGATGAGCTATTACCTAAGATGCATCAAGTTTCAGCTAAACCAGATGAATAGGTTCTAGAGATCTGCTGTAACATAGTATCTAAGTTAACAATAACATGTGTGTGAAAGTGGCTCTCTGAAACCCCATGGACTATAGCTCTCCAGGCTCCTCTGACCATGGGATTCTCCAGGGAAGAATACTGAGGTGTGTAGCCATTCCTTTCTCCAGGGAATCTTCCCTATCCAGGGATCGAACCCAGCTCGCCTGCATTTCAGGCAGATTCTTTACTGTCTGAGCCACAAGGGAAGTATTGAACGCTTAAAAATTTAAGAGGGTAGATCTCATGTTAAGTGCTGTTATTATAATAAAATAAAAATTAAGAAAAAATAAATTTTATTCCTTTGCCAGTAGAAACTCATACACCATAGTACAATATTGCTTACTAAGAATGCTTATGTGAAAAATGGCAAAGGGTTGGTTTTACTGAAAAGCAAAACAAACACAACAGAATATAATACTGTACTACGTGTTATGAGGGGCTGGTGGCTCAGTGGTGAAGAATCTGCCTGCCAATGCAGGAGATGTAGGTTTGATCCCCAGGTCAGGAAGATCCCCTGGAGAAGGAAACAGCAACCCACTCCAGTATTCTTGCCTGGGATATCATGGACAGAGGAGCCTGGTGGGCTATAGTCCATGGGGTCACAAAAGAGTCAAACATGACTCAGCAATTAAGTAACAACAACGTGTTATGAGGGAAATAAAGACAGTGTAGCAGAATGTGCCTGAGGCTGGGTGGGTGGGTGATGGAGCACTGGAGCAGTCACAGAATGCTCTCTGAGGAGGTGATATCTAAGTTTGCGGAGGGTTGGAAGAGAAAGTCAGTTTAGAAATTGGTCATGAGTCTAAGGACAGAATGAACATAGTGTGTTTTTGTGGGTGGTATAGAAAGGAACCCACCAGCTGCTGTTTGGTGAACAACAGGGAGTGTGGGAGATATGGAAAGCAACTAACTAGAAAATAATACACCATGTACTATGGGAACAGAGATGGGGCCATGGAAAGAGGGATACCAAGGACTCCATAAAGACCAGAAACAGGCTGTCCTTCTAGAGTTACAGCCTAATGGGGTGGAGACTAGCTTTTTCATTGCATCAGTGAAACTAATGAACAGCTTTGCAAGTACATTAGCAGGAAGAAGTGACTCACAAATTGTGTTTTGTACTCAGAGCTAAAATTAGAGTCATTCTACCATCAGATTTAGGGTATTTTCCCTTTTCCTGCAGCAATTGTTCCAAATATTTCCTCCCTTTTGTATAGCATTATGAAAAAAGAAAATATTATTTCTTACTAGAGTTCATATTCCTTGTTTGGATGGACAGTTAAAGGAAACACAGTTCTCCTTTACAGAACATATTCTCTGTAAGATTTTCTCTCACTGATGTGTACTTGAATTCAGGAATTGTAATAAGACCTTACAGATTCTATTGCCTTCCACTGAATAAGATTCACGAAGGGGTCTCTCCTCTTTTGGTCTACAAAAATGTATAAGCTTAACTCTTTTTTTGTGCTTGATGTTTTGCTGTATGTTTATTCTGTGCTGTAGTTTTAAGAAATAAAAATGTTAGCTAAAATATAATACCATAGCATTTTCTCCTGAACAGTAAAGTGTGGACAAATGTCTCCTCGTGTAGAACTTTCTGGATTATACCCACTTTGAATTGTTTGTCTATATTGGGGCAATTATTTAAAAATATTCTGTTTGGCTGAACTTATTGTATATCATAAGTACATAAGAAAACAAGGAAAAAAAAAAAAGATTCACGAAGGGGCCTCTCCTCTTTTGGTCTACAATAGACTCTATGCTCCATTTCCTTTTCCCACCCAACCAAGCAGGTCAGTTGGTATTTACAGAGGCACATGTGGATTAGGAGACAGAAAATGGAGTGAGGTTAATAGTATCAAATGCTCCATTAAATTCACTGATATGCTAACACTGGTCTTGAAAAGTCTACTTGGAAAAAAGTTTATGGGTAAAAATATATTTTTACTACTGGGCAATAGTTGAAGACATTTTGATGGTATGAAAATGCATTAATATAAAAGGTAACTGCTCCCACCTTGCCCTGACTTATTGTTGTATGTATCTCATGATTTGGGATGTTCAAGCTGGATTTAGAAAAGGCAGAGGAACCAGAGATCAAATTGCCAACATTCTTTGGTTCATAGAAAAAAAAAAACAGAGTTCCAGAAGAACATCTACTTCTGCCTTATTGACTACGGAAAAGCCTTTGACTGTATGGATCACAACTAATTGTGGAAAATTCTTCAAGAGATGGGAATACCAGACCACCTGACCTGCCTCTTGAGAAACCTGTATGGAGGTCAAGAAGCAACAGTTAGAACTGGACATGGAACAATAGACTGGTTCCAAATCAGGAAAGGAGTGCATCAAGGCTGTATATTGTTACCCTACTTATTTAACTTATATGCAGAGTACATCATGAGAAACGCTGGGCCGGAAGAAGCACAGGCTGGAATCAAGATTGTCAGGAGAAATATCAATAACCTCAGATATTCAGATGGCATCACCCTTATGGCAGAAAGTGAAGAACTAAAGAGTCTCTTGATGAAAGTGAAAGAGAAGAGTGAAAAAGTTGGCTTAAAACTCAACATTCAGAAAACTAAGATCATGGCATCTGGTCCCATCACTTCATGGCAAACAGATGGGGAAACAGTGGAAACAGTGACAGACTTTATTTTGGGGGGCTCCAAAATCACTGTAGATGGTGACTTCTGCCATGAAATTAAAAGACGCTTGATCCTTAGAAGAAAAGTTATGACCAAGCTAGACAACATATTAAAAAGCAGAGACGTGACTGCCAACCAAAGTCTGTATAGTCAAAGCTATGATTTTTCCAGTGGTCATGCATGGATGTAAGAGTTGGACTATAAAGAAGTCTGAGTGTCAAAGAATTGATGCTTTTGAACTGTGGTGTTGGAGAAGACTCTTGAGAGTCCTTGGACTGCAAGGAGATCCAACCAGTCCATCCTAAAGGAGATCAGTCCTGAATATTCATTGGAAGGACTGATGCTGAAGCTCCAGTACTCTGGCCACCTGATGCAAAAAGAGCAGACTCATTGAAACAGACCCTGATGCTGGGAAAGATTGAGGGTGGGAGGAGAAGGGGATGACAGAGGATGAGACAGTTGAATTGCATCACTGACTCAATGGACATGAGTTTGAGTAAGCTCTGGGAGTTGGTGATGGACAGGGAAGCCTGGGGTGTTGTAGTCCATGGGGTCACAAAGAGTCAGACACAACTGAGTGACTGAACTGAACTGAACTGACCCCATGATTTGCTTTCTAAACAACATTTCAAAGGAGAAAAGAAGCACGACCCAAATAAATATTTTCTTAAGACGTAAGTTACTTGCTCTGGGATGCTTTCACTGATCCCTCAGATAAAATCAATTCCTTGCTCCTCAGAGTTCTCAAAGTAAAGTTTTGTTCATTCCTTGGGTATATGACTTACTGCCTCTGCTACACAACAATGTCATTCATCTTTAGATTAATAGATTTAGCCTAGTGTTTGACATGCAACAGTGACTCAATATAGGTATACCCAATAAAAAGAAAGGGTAGTAGTTTCCTGGTGGTCCAGTAGTTAATAATCCACCTATCAATGCAGGGGACTCAAGTTTGATCTCGGGAAGATCCTGGTCTGGGAAGATTCCATATGCTGCAGGGCAACTAAGCTCATGTGCTTCAACTACTGAAGCCCACAGACTCAAGAGCCCGAGCTCTACAACAAGAAAAGTCGCCACGAAGAGAAACCCACGCATTATAACTAAAGAGGAGTCCCCGACTCGCCGCAACTAGAGAAAGCTGCACACAGTGACCCAGCGTAGTCAAATAAATAAATAAAATTTTAAAAAAGAGAGAGAAGGAGTTGAAGGAAATAGGAAAATTCTCCTCTCATCTTTTGAGGAAATAAGAGAGCTTAGATGTTCGTGCTGGGGCTGCTAAGTCGCTTCAGTCGTGTCCGACTCTGTGCGACCCCATAGATGGCAGCCCACCAGGCTCCCCCATCCCTGGGATTCTCCAGGCAAGAACACTGGAGTGGGTTGCCATGTCCTTCTCCAATGCATGAAAGTGCAAAGTGAAAGTGAACCCGCTCAGTTGTGTCGGACTCTTAGCGACCCCATGGACTGCAGCCTACCAGGCTCCTCCACCCATGGGATTTTCTGACTAAAAAATAATTTAAAAACACAATTCTGATGTAGAGAAATGGTCCGTACTTCCTCAAACTTTCAAATTACAGTCTAGACAACTCTTCTGTATTTCAAGAGAGGGACACTGTATAAAAACTATCGACATCTCTTTAACATGCACTTAAGGAAAAAAAAAAAAAGTTCTGGAAGTTGAGGTAACAAGTTACACTGGGGAAAGTGGTTTCTTTGGACTGAGCTAGTTTCCTGACCATTTGGGAATTTCTTCCAGACATCAAAACAGAGTCTTAAATTTCCAGGCTATCATAGGGATTATGAGAGAAAGATTTGGCTACAAAAAAGACAACAAAAATGAAATCTCAATTGTATTTCAAAACAGTTCATATTGGAATATTTCATGAGATAACAATTTGAATCTAGTAATATGCCAAAATTGAAAAAAGACAGTATAAGGAAAGAAATCATACATTACTGTCATTTATGAACATGCATGGAAAAGTTCTTTAAAAAACACAAACTCATCATGCACAAATATAGGAACATCATGGCCAGGCAGGCTTTATGTGTGCACGTGAGCTAAGTCACTTTGTGCTATATTGCTCAGTTGCTTCAGTCGTGTCCAACTCTTTGTAACCCCATGGACGGTAGCCTGCCAGGATCCTCGGTCCATGGGATTCTCCAAGTAAGAATACTGGAGTGGGTTGCCATTCCCTTCTCCAGGGGATCTTCCCAACCCAGGGATTGAATCCATGTCTCTCATGTCTCCTGCACTGGCAGGCAGGTTCTTTACCACTACCGCCACCTGGGAAATCCAGGGTTATTCTAGTAGTGTACATATGATTCAAATCAGAAGGCCTATTAATATAATTTGCCACGTTATGAATAGGAGAAAAATCATATACTAATTTTCTTAAAGGATGATTACACATTCAATAAAAGTCAATATTCATTCACACTAAAATCTCAGCAAAATAGAAGTGTCTAAATCTCAGAACAAACATCATAATTAATGGTGAAACAGTTAAAGCATTCCTGCTAATGTCAGAAAGAAGTTAAGAATGCAAGAATCTAATTAGCACTGTTTGAGAAGACTTACTGAAAGCAGTAAGACAAGAAAAAACAATTATATATATAAGGGGCAGAACAACTGTAAAGGAAAGCAAAAAATTCTGATTTTCAAACAACCATTGTCTACATAGAAAACCTAAAAGGGTCTATAAACAATTAGAACTGATGGGACAGTTTAAAAAGTTGGTTGAATACAGTGTCAACATATAAAAATAGAAAGCATTCTTACATGACAATAATGGTGAATTAAAAAATAGGAAAATATTCTAGTCAAAAATAACATTAAAAAGAATAAGTGACATGTATGAATGTGATGGAGAAATCATAAAATGTTATTATAGGGTATTTTTAAAAAGCTTGATTCATGAGATATGTTCATGGTTGGATGACCCAATATTATAAAGATATCACTGCTGCCAAAATTAATCTATAAATTAAATCAAATTCCAATAAAAGTCCCAAGAGAGCTCCCTTCATGGAACTTGACAAACTGAAGCAAAAAGAAATGAAAAGATCACTTGACAGTGCAAAGAGTTAAGAAATCCTAAGTCACGTAGAAGGAGAGCAACATGGGTTTAATAAATAATTAAGATGATGTGGTATGGAGTAAGGATGGACAAAGAGACCAACACAACACAACAGAGCCCAGAAACAGAACCATTCACACAGGTGAACTTCACCTGGGAGAAATGCAGAACTACAAATCAGCACAGAAAAGATGGGTGATGGGACTATGGGCTAGTTAGATGAAAAGAGGGTTTTTTCTTTTCTTTTTTGGCTGCACTGCATGGCTCGCACATCTTATGTTAATAAGTTCCCCAACCAGGGATTGGAAACACACCCAGATGAGACTGGGCATGTTCAGGGTGGTGTGACCGTAGACAAAACACACCCTCAGCAGTGAAAGCACACAGTCCTAACCCACTGGACTTTCAGGGAATTCCCTGAAAACAAGGATTTCGATTTCCTATCACATACCACATTTCCATCAATTTTAGATTAAAGATGTAAGTGAAAAGCAAAAATTTTAAGACTTTTAGGAAAAAATATAGAGCATATTTATGAACTGGGCACATTTATAAAAGAGATAAGTTTTTAAACACACAAAATTCTCATCCTATAAAAATTACATTTACTTAGAGTAGTCAAAATCATGAATTTTATAACTTCTTTTCAAAGAAGCCATAATTAAAAGACAAATCTCATACTAACGGAGGACTACAATTTGCATAATCCACAAAGATCTCCAGACAGAATTCATCAAGCACTCCTAAACAATCATAAGAAAGAGAAACATCTTGACAGAAAACTGGGCATGAATAGGAGCCAGAAATTTAGAGAAGAAATCAAAGTGGCCAAAAAACAAGAGAAGAGGCTTAGTCTTATTGCAATCAGCAAAATGCAAGGTAATACAGCCCATAATGGAATATTACATTGCAGTTAAAATAAGCAAAGTAGAACTATAAATCTCAAAAGCACCATTGCGTGAAAAAGACTTGTAAAAGTCTGATACAGTGCAGCTGTGTTTGAAGTAAGTTAAAGCACACTGTGTGTGTATACTTAGAGTCATGGCAACAAAGATCATACTTGGGGATGAAACACCAATCTTGGATGGTAGTTACAGTGATGGTGGTATTTTGAGCCAGATTATACTGGCTCATCTGAGCCAATTCTGTACATCTCTTCCTAATTCCCTGTTCAGTGAGGTCTTCTTAGTAGCCTGAAATCTGCTGTAGGTGTGTTTATACCATAGAAATTGGCAGACATAAATCTCAGATTCCCCCTCCCTTGTCCTCACCCTGGAGAACTGGCACACCAGCACATCACTGTGCCATTCTCCGCAGTGTGGACTGCAATTCGGAGGGGCATATCAGGGGCTCAGCATTACTGGTAAAAGCTTTACACTTTCAAGCATTTCTAAAGCAAATATGGCATAAAGGAAGGCCTTGATGGAATAGAGGTGCTTTATAAGTGTTTATCATATGCTTTCCCGTATTTTGGAAATACTTCCTGAAAAACAATCTAATCAGCTAAAATTTTCTAAAGTGTTAGTTGCTCAGTCATGTTCAACTCTCTGGGATCCTGTGGACTGTAGCTCGCCAGGCTCATCTGTCCATGGGATTCTCCAGGCAAGAATATACTGGAGTGGGCAGCCATTTTCTTCTCCAGGGGCTTTTCCCAATCCAGGTCTCCTGGATTGCAGGCAGATTCTTTCCTGTCTGAGCCACCAGAGAAAATTTTTTAGGCCATCATAAAACCATTTTCTTTTTGCCCTCTTTAGTTTTAGAATTTTAAATCTTGCTGAGTTGGGTGCAACAGTATTATATTATGTTGAGAAATCTGGACCTGAACCAGTAAAAACTTTAAAATCATTTCAAGCCTTAACCATAGATTTGCCAGATAGTTGTATCTTTGAAATCAATTGATGTAGGGTATAGAACAGAGGGCTCATAAGAGGCATTAACATAAAAAGTCACAACAATACTGTTACTTAATGAAATATAATAGTAAAGACATTTAAGCTCTAAATTCAGTCCAGAGTTAAGAGAAAGGAAATAAAAGTAAATAGGGAGAAAATAATACAGACAATTAACTGTAAAAATTAAACAGAAAAATATTCTTGGAAATAATAAAAAAAATGAGAAATATTAGTTGAGATTCAACAAAACCAGGTGTTTAAAATAGGCTTCCATCAATAGAAGAATGGATAAGAAGATGTGGTACATATCTACTATGGAATATTACTAAGTCATTAAAAAGAATAAAATAAGGCCATTTGCAGCAACATGGATGAACCCAGAGATTATTATCATACTGAGTAGATTTAGTCAGATAGAGATAGGAAAATGTCATATGATATCACTTGTCCACAGAATCTAAAACAAATGAAACAAATACAAGACAGAAACAGACTCACAGACTTAGTGAACAAACTGATGTTTACTAGAGTGTAAGGGGCATTTGGGCAGTTTGGGATTGACATGTACATGCCGCTATATTTAAAATGGATAACCAACATGGATCTGCTGTATAGTACTGGGAACTCTGCTCAATATACTGTAACAATCTAACTGGGGAAAGGATTTGAAAAAGAATAGATTCATATGTGTGTGTATATAAATATACATATGTGTATATACATATATATATATACATATAAAACTGAATCACTTTGTTGTACACCTGAAACTAACACAACATTGTTAACCAACTATACTCCAGTATAAAATAAAAAGTTAAAAATAAACAAAATAAAAAAATCAAAATAGGCTAGGTTGGTTTTCTAGCTCTATGTCCTAGAGCAGAGGGCTTTCTACACTGTTTCCTCCGTGCAAACAATGTGCATACATTCTGCATCTTACCTGCCTCAGAGCTGCTGAGAGGATGAAAGGAGACAATGCATGTGCAGGAGATTTACAAACGTGATCTACCAAAGGGACGGGCATGAGCACCATCAGCTAGAATCGTGTCCCCTCTGATGGCTCACCTGTCATCATCACCCTGACTCAGGTTTACTTTAGTCACGTCTGATTTCCTTGTTCAGCAAACACCAAAGAGAGAAGCACAGAGAACAATTCAGGCATATAAAGACCTGTCTTCCATCTTTTGCAGCTGAGGTCCCTTCTTGTTGACACTGGGGGCTACTACTGTCTCGTCTTCCTTTAAATTAGGAGACACAGGAAGCTTTAAACTCCAAGGAGTAGAAAACCCTTCCTGCCTGGACTGTGCCACAATGCCACAAATCAAGACCTGAAAAGCAGGGCTCTGTTCTGGCAGGAGGGAATGTGGCTAAATGCCTGGGGCTTGGAGTCAGAGGAGCCCAGACTTATATAAAGCGATAATGCACATAAAGCTCTATGGCCTCTGGCATGGATAAGCACTAGATAAACAGTCATTATAGTCAACACACAGCCAAACCACCAGAAAGCTGAGGCCAGGGCCTCCCAATGCTAGGCCTGATTCCACTTCCCGGGTTACTGAACCATCAGGGAGCTCTGGGTGGAGAAGCCACTCATGGTTGCTCGGACTATTACCCTCAGAGCTGCTAAATGAAGCCTGCTCCAACATCAGCACGTTACTAATGCACATGCAGATTCTAAATTCTCTAATCCCATTTTCTAATGCCATTCTTCTATTTTCTTTTTATTGTATTTATTTTATCTAGACAGTGTTTCTCAACCATGGCTGCACATCTCTTGTTGTTCAGTTGCTAAGTCATGTCCAACTCTTTGTGACCCCATGGACTCCAGTAGCATGCCTGGCTCCTCTGTCCTCCACTGTCTCCCGGAGTTTGCTCAAATTCATGTCCATTGAGTCGGTGATGCTATCTATCTCATCCTCTGTTGCCTCCTTCTCCTTTTGTCTTCAATCTTTCCCAGCATCTGAAGACCTTTTAAAAAATCTTGATGCCCTGGTCCCACCACAGACCCATTAATTAGAACTTTTGGGGGCAGAAGTCATCATATTAAAAACAAAACAAAGCACAATCCTTCCCAGGGGATTCCAATGTGTAGCCGGGGTTCAGAACCACTGTCTTAGAACATACAAATTGGTTTTCAAAGTCTACTGAGTCCAACGAAAGAGATGTTGCAGCATTGGCTTTTTTTTCATATTCCAGGCTTTCAAAATTAAGGGATAGGTTGATAATTTAAACATGTCTCCCAGAGGTCAGGCTTGGGCTAGGTGTTCGGGATCCACATGGACATTAGGGAAAGCCAAGGAGATGTGGATCCTACCCTCAAGGACCTCACATACACTAACTTCAGTATTATAATTTACACTCTGGTTGAGTGATCCCATGATGGGGCATTATAGAACTCTCTAAGGAGGTTTTACTGTAACTCCGGGCTTCCCAGGTGGTACCAGTGGCAAAGAATCTGCCTGCCAATGCAGGGGACACAAGAGATACAGGTTTGATCCCTGGGTCAGGAAGATCCCCTGAAGGAGGGCATGGCAATCCACTGCAGTATTCTTGCCTGGAGAACTCCCATGGACAGAGGAGCCTGGGGGCTATAGTCCATGGGGTTGCACAGACTCAGACACGACTGAAGCGACTTAGCACACAGGCAAGCAATAAACCCTATAGAGATAGGAAGATATGAACAAGACTTGAAATGAGGGAGGGCATTATGTCTCAATAAACCCACTATAAGTTGAAAACGTCCAAACTCAGAAATGCATTGACTTCCCTGGTGGTCCAGGGGTTAAGAATCTGTCAATTTAAGGGACACAGCTTTGATTCCTGGTCTGGGAAGATTTCACATGCCACGGGGAAACTAAGCCTGTGTGCCACAACAACTAAGCCATGCTCTAGAGGCCGTGCTCAGCATCAAGAGAAGTCCCTGCAACTAGAGAGTGGCCCCTGATCACTGCAACTAGAGAAAGCCTACAAGCAGCAATGAAGATGCAGCCAATCCAAAAATAAATACAAAATTTTAAAGATGCTTTAAAAATACACTTGATCAACTGAACACAAAAGCCTCACCTCACCTACCTTCAATGTGTTCAGAACACTTACACGAGCCTCCAGCTGGGCAAAACTATCCAATACAGAGCCTCTTTGGTAATAAAATGTTGACTGTCTCATGCAATGTATTGAATACTGTACTAAAAGTGAAAACAGAATGCTGTAAGTGTATTGGTTCTTTACCATTGTGATCGTGTGTCTGACTGAGAGGTGTAGCTCACTCCCTGGGGAGGAGTGGAGGAAATAAAAATTCAAAATTTGAAATATGGTTTCTACTGAACAGATCTTGTTTTTGCACCATTGTAAAGTAAAAAAAAAAAAAAAAATTAAAAATCACGAGTTGAAACATCTTAAGTCGGGGACCATCTGTATCCTATCTAAAATTCTCCAAAGAATATAGACATGACCCAGTTGGCATGCAAACCCAGATATGTTGGAAACTAGAGTCTGTGCTCTTTACCTGCCTATTACCTGGTCTTCCAAGAGGTACTAACAGTATAATAACTGATAAGCTCACTCCATCCCCTTCAGCTCCCTGTCTGTCTTATTTCCTATGGTACTTTTCTAAGCCCCGTGCCTGCTAAACAGTAGGTACTCAATGGATGTCTGAATTAAATTAAGTACTATAAATTTAAATTATTAATTTGCATTAATATCTGTTATGATTAAAGTATTTATTGTGTGTTTACTCTCTTGCCCACTCCTTAGGCAGAGAAAAGATTTTAGAAAATCCAGTGGGAGTGGAGATGCTGGGGACTGAGGCAGGATATATTTTTGGATGCCCTGTTCACCTGCCATTGTGGAACGAAGATGCCTCTGTTCTGTCATGGTGAATAGGTCTCTTCTCTGAGCCAGGAGGATAGAATGGGATGGGATTCTGAATTAATCTGAGACTCATACACAAACAAGGACGTTTCCAAGTAGAAAACTTCATGGCATGATAGCTCACAGAAATTGATGAAGTGGAATCAGGATTTCTGTTAAGTTTTCTGAGGCCACCTTCATTTGAGAAAAACTCATAATGTTCTTATGTGAGAACGATCTTCTGAGTATTAACTTACCTATTAAAGTGGTAGATATCCTGTATGTTTCCAAAAAGGGCTGATCTTTCATCTGTCCCCAGAGGAAGTTTCGTTTGGTCCCTGATACAGTCAAGGTAATCCTGTGAAATCAACAAGAGAGATGTCATAAATACTCCTGTTCTTTTCCAAGGCATCTTTAGTTATGTGTGGTGAACCTCTCATATCCATTTCAAGTAATTATTATGCTAATGTGCTCATTAACTCTATGATGAGAATACAGAATCTCTTTTATTAATAATGATAATATTTCCATATTTATAGAGCAGGGAGTTTGAGCAAGGAGAAAGGGTGTATATACATTAAAATGTGCGTGTGTGTGTGTGTGCGTGCGCTCAGTGGTGTCCGACTCTTTGTGACCTCCATGGACTGTAGCCCACCAGGCTCCTCTGTCCATGGAATTCTCCAGGCAAGAAGACTGGAGTGGGTTGCCATGCCCTCCTCCAGGGGATCTTCCCGACCTAGGGATCAAACCCCAGTCTCCTGAGTTGCAGCAGAGTCTTTATTGTCTGAGCCACCAGGGAAGCCCTTTATTAACATATCTACACCTAAAATGTATTAGATCGTCCCTAGATGGATAACATAATGACCATGGTTACCAATAAAGTCAGACTTCTGGCATAACAACACTGCCTGCTGTCCCCTCAACTGATTTATTAATATATGATAAAAAGATACTGCAAAATTCATACAATGGGAAGCCAGGAATAAAATTGTGAAATGCAAAGAAATTGTTTCAAACATCACCTTTTTAAGTCAGAAAGCTGTTGTGAAACTATAGAACTAAATGCATCCTCAAATGCTAGTTTAAAAAATGCTTTCTCAACATTATATGTTTTTTAAAATAAACATATACTTCACTCATCCTATCTAATAGACCATGTTAAGGAGCTATGGACTGCATTGAAATGATTTTATCCATTTTAACATGGCAACAACTCCCAGCTGAGCTAACGTGGCGTGGGCTCAGGCCCACAGTGGGTTAAATGGATGTGGCTTAGAAGCTATTTGAACTGCTGAGAGAGGGGAAAACTGTTCTCCATGCTGTGTGCTGAGTCCCTGAGTGTCCCCCTTGTCCCAGCCAGACTTGAAAAGAGAACTCTGTAGGAGGCAAGAAAACAATAAAGAAAAAAGTGAAAACAGCTGAAATAACGTAAAATTAAAAATAAATAGTCCCCCACCCTGGGCTGAACAATACAGGATGGTTCTCCACCAGACGTCACCCGGAGCTCTGCAGCTCCTGGGGAAGTCTCGGCAGGGGGGGCTAGTCAGCCAGACCCTGAAAATCCCAGCCCTGGACTGCATTCCAATGGCCAGTCACAAACACAACAGTGTTCAGGCACAACTAGTGAAAGGAGAAGCTGAAATGTGAGAAGCGTAAGATAATTGTTGCTTTTGTCTTTTAATAAGCCACAGCCTCCCTCTCCTGCCCTTCATGCTCCTCAAATGAAAACCAGACAGGGCTTCATCAGGAACTGTCTCCCTAGCATGGTTCACAGACTGCGTCAAATAACTAACCATTCTGGTTCTTAAAATCATGGTCATGCAGGAACTGACGTTCATAAGCCTTTTTATGTTTTAACAAGCTTGATGGTGACATCTTTTCTTCTTCAGAAAGCGGTCATCTCAATAAGAAATTAGACTCGCAAGGTTTAAGTGTGTAATTGCCATCAGAACCCCACAAGAGCAAGACCCAGCCTCCTTACTTTTATGACTGGAACGATTATAGGGAGCTTCAGTACCTGTACAGGCTCCAGAGATAATGCCCAAATAAAAAATTGTAAAGAAGGCTAGAGTTGAAGAGGGCATTTTGAGCAAGTATGAATCAAAGTGATGTGTCCTCAAAAAAACAAATACGTGTGTTTCTTGACAGTTTCATAAAATTACATGTGGTCCGAAGAGATGGGATGCTAACAGCTAACTGCATTGAATGCTTATATTTGATAGCTTCTTAATACTTTGATTAACATTTTAAAAGGGCACATCAGGTGGTCCAGTGGTTAAGACTGTGTCACCAATGTAGGGGTGGTGAAGGTTCCATCCCTGGTCGGGGAACTAGGATCCTACATGCTGCAAAGAGTGTTAAAAATTTTTTTTAAATAAATGAGCCTTGAAAGTGAAAGTGAAGTTGCTCAGTCGTGTCTGACTCTGTGTGACCCCGAGGACTGTAGTCTACCAGGCTCCTCTGTCCATGGGATTTTCCAGGCAATAGTACTGGAGTGGATTGCTATTTCCTTCTCCAAATGAGCCTTAAAAAATAAATAAAAAGACACAACATATGCAAAATTAAGAAGGTAAACCAGAAGGTTGCAGATGAGTATGAAATTAAAAAAGTTAAATGGAAGATATTGGCAGGCATGACCCACACCCAATAGCAGCATGAAGGCTGGGACAAAGATGATGCGGGGATGCCAGATTCACCTGAATGGCTGCAACGGGGTTTAAGGAGAAAAGGAAGAATCCTTTTTCTCACTTCAAGTGTGAAGCTGGCTCATTGTGCAGAAACCCAATACTAAATTCTTCATGTCAAGGAAGGACCAAGTTGAGGGAGTTGAAGAATTTCATCTGGGGTGAGAGACAAAGAACCGTGGCCCACTTCAAACAGGGGATGGCCCATCTCCAGATGAAAGAGTTTCAAAACCCCAGAGCCCCTGGTAGAGGAACTAGATTTTAAAAGCTGCTTGCTTTCTGACCTCATTGAGAAATAGATCGTTAGGGAGTCCAAAGTTTCGCAGGCCACTCCAGAAAACAGATCAAAGCCATAGGGCCACAACGTGTTCCCCCACTGATCATAACTAAGTCTTTTAAATGTGATACTTTAACCCCAAACCAGTTACTGGAAACTACTGTAGCAGGCACCGCATTAGCAGCTGTAAGCATCTGAAGCCAAAATGAGAGGTTTGGAGCTCGGTGATAATAATAGCTCATTCTGTGCTCAAATGACAGGGTAGAGACACCAATGAAATTTATTAGAGCCTGTCACGCTGCTTATTAATTTTATTGGCTTGATGTCAGCACCTATGGTTACCCTACAGTTAAAAATGATCAATTTAAAACTTTTGCACTGAAAATAATTATTCTCCAAGAGGATCAAAGAAGTCACTCAATGCTGAGGAGGGTAGGATGAGATACACACACAAAAAACAGCTTTACACCATCTGAAAAAGGTTTTATTATAGCACTATGAATTTTGCCTAAAGTATTTCTTTTCTAATCGACAGTTCCACCATTGTAAAATTTGTACATGTGTGCCCTCTTCTCGATAACTTTTTCATTTCTGTGATGTCTGTTATAGAAAATATCCAAGTAAAGTTGAACTCAGTGCTAACTGAAGTGTGGTTAAAGGGACAGCAATCAGTTTGCAAACTACTTCTGATCTACAACAAGGTAAGTGCAGAAGTTGAGACTAAGCCTGGGTAGACTTCTATAGCATTTTGACAGAATGACACTTTTTTGAATCTAATGAAAATTCAGGCTTGTATTTAGCATATCTGATATCTTCTATTTTGTTTTTCTAGTAATTCTTTTTTTGTGTGTGTGGTGTTTTACAAAAATGTCAGTGTGTGGCCGATAGGAACAAACACACACACAGACACACACACACACTCCCAGGCAGTTTGAGAAGGTCTGGTTTAGACAACAGCCCAGCAGAGATGCTGGAGAAAGGATGTTTCCAGAACTGGGACAGAATTCAAACTCAATGTCCTCGGAAGCTCGCTTTATTTACGATGCCCTGAGAGAATTAAGTTAATGTCCCTGCACCTAGCCCCCCACTTTCCCTCTAAAATAATGCTTAATATGTTTAAAAATTACAAACTGTTTAACATGAAAATGAAATTAAACCACAAGAAGAAAAAAATTTATTTAGATCAGCATCTAATTTTTCTACTATTTCTCTCTCCTGAAGATAGTCATATCGTAGAAATAAAACGAAGAAAAGTTCTGTTCATAAATCCTTTTGCTTGAGTTTCAAAATTTCATCTCTTTGGCTTACTCTTTTTGGTCTAGTTTTTGTGTTAGCATTTCCAAATTCCAAGCCCTTTGATATAATGCCTATCTAAGATTATTGGTCTTTATTTTGCAGGAAGCATCTTTTTCAGTTTTTCCAACACCTCCACCTTTTCTAGAAAGTAATCATTTGTTTATAGAAAACCTGCCCGCAAGTTTCATGTATTACTTTGGGATGATGTTGATACGACAATAACTTACATTTGTATGTCAATTTACAGTTTAAAAGCACATTCACATTTATTCATACAAATACTACCCCCCCACCCCCTGCCTCTTTTTGAGGTCATAAGAATGCATGTCAAATTCTGTTTTACAAGTTAGGAATTAAATAAAATGAATAAAACATGATCCCTTCCCCCAAGGAGCTCCCTGTGTAGTTGAAAGACAAATGTAAACAAGTAAATACAATACCGTGTTTAGGCAGCATGACTGATAAATATTCAGCACGTGGGAGACGGTGTGGGGGGGCGCTGTGCAGAAGAGGAAGTGGGCAATTCCAGGGCAGGGAAGTTTCTAGAGGAGGTGGTAACGGTGGAGCTGAGCCTTTAAGGATGACTGATAATTAGAACGGAGAGAAACCTGGAGGAGACCCAATATCCAGGAAGACAGAGCAGAGTAAAGGGGCACAGGGTAGCGAAATGCAGGTGCAGCTAGCACACTAAAAGGAGCTGAGGGACTTCCCTGGGATTCCAGTAGTTACAACTCTGCCCTTCACTGCAGCTGGCACGGGGCTGGATGCCTGGTCAGGGAACTAAGATCCTTTATGCCGCATGAAATGCGCCCCCCCCCCAAAAAAAAATAACCAATGAAAGGAGCACAGATGGGCTGAGCGAACAGGGCATGAACAGTGCACATGCACAGAGCCGGGAGGTGGGGCTGCAAAGTGAGAACTGCTAGAGTCAGGACAGGCTTGATCACGGAGAGCCTTCCATGCTCTGTAGGTAGAGGCAACTAGGAAGGATGCCATGAGACCAGTGGTCACTCCAGCATCAGAAAAAGGAACATTAGCTATAACTGCCAGTGCCACACATATATCCACACATCTGTCCAGGCCATCTATCATCTGTCCCAGCATGCATCCATGAACCGGCTGATGGGAGGTGCAGGGAATGAGAAGACAGAGGGAGGACACCTCGAATGACAGGAGGGCAGAAAAGGCAAAGGTGAGCACAGGAGAAGATAGCTGGTGACCACAGAGCCAAGGTGAAGGGCCAAGATGAAAGGCAGAGGACAGGAAGATAAACACCTCTCCCAGGAAGCCTGGGCAGGGGGCACTCTCTATCTAACCAAGTTAACACTGCTCAGTTTTATTTTATGCTGTAGAAAACCGAATTCTAACAAGTCAGAGCACAGGAAATAAAAAGTTCCCTCTTCCTTCTCAAGGGCCTGCCCGTCTCTCTCCAGAGATAACTCTGATTAAAGATGTGGTGTGCATGCTTCTGGGTTATGTTCTGGGGCATAATTATATCTGAAAAAATTATATCTGGAAAAAATGCTATGCTTGATTCACAGCTTTGTTTCTCCATTCAGTATACATAAACATACATAACTCCTATATGTAAACATAGTTCCTTTTCATTCTTTATAACAGCTGCATTGTATTCCACTCAGTAGCTTTATTATAATGTACCTAGTTAATAAAGATTTTGGGAGCGGCACAGACCTATGTGGTAGTAACTGTGAGAGGGCATTCAGAAATGAGTGAGATAGGACCCCTGTCCCTCCAGGGGCTCACGCGAGAGTAAAAGAGAAAGAAAGAAATCTCAGTCTAACAACTTAAGTGTTAGAAGATGTACAAATGGCTGTGAGAGTATAGAAGAATACATTTTCAAATGAAAGAAACCTTTTATCTTTCTTCCAAATAAACCACCAAATGGGGTTTACAGTAAAAGTTCCTGCTGCAGCCTACAGATAAAGCATCAGAAGTCTAATCTTCAAGTTAATCTCTTTTCTTCCTCTATTGATATCCTCGAGTGAGGAAGATATAGCTAAAGAAACGGGAGTCGGGGTGGGGGGCGTGTCTCTGGCCACCCCGTTAGACTGGGAACAAAAGCTCCAACTGTGGGAACAATGTGGTTCCTGAATCTATAGAACTCCCCTCCCCCTAGAGAACTGTACTGAAAATACAATATATCATCAACAGGACTTCGTTGCAGAGAATGGGGGAGGGAAAGAGAAAGAAGGAGGACCAGGGGGAAAGAGAAGAGAAAAAGAGGAGGAAAGAAAAGAGGCAGGAAGAGAAAGAGGGAAGAAAGTGTGAAAGGGGAGGAAAAAAAAGAAAGAAGAGAGAAACACACAAGCAAGTGCAGGACTGAAACCCAGATGAATTTCCAGTTAAAAGGAGCTTCTGTTCCTGATATCAGTTTTCATTCGTTTTCCTAATTGATGGTATAGAGGCTGATCTTAATTGGCCATATGTGGAAGTCAGGATTAATGCTCTGAGATATTTGAGTAAAAGAAGAATTAAAAAAAAACATGGAACTTTCAGCCTCATTTACCTTCTATAATAGTTTCAGTACCTAAGACATCAGTAAAAAATGTTGGGAATGGCCTTCATGCTGAGTGATGACAAATGACACCTGAGACAGCTCAGTGCCCTCTATTGTTTCACTTCTTCCTCCTGAAAGAAGCTGGGGGGGCAGGAGGCGCCCCTGGAGAGGGGAGAGGAGGACAGCTGGCCTTGCAAAGGGGGAGGCTCAGGCAGTTTGTCCAGAAACAGAAACTTGGGGGTGGGGTGGGGATGCAGGAGTTCCGTTAAAAACAGTAGTACTGAGTAGTAAGAGCAAATACAGCCCTGGGGAATATTCGGTTGGTTTTCCTCTAGAACTGTAAGCAGAAAATACTTAATGAACTGGCAGCCTACACATGATAGAAGCAAGATATCAACAAACAGGATTCCCCTTTACATATCAAAGTCCTTAAAGCACATAGCGGCCCATCTTTGTCTACACTTCTGACAACCATTATAAAAATTGTCAGGGCTTCCTTGGTGGCTCGGTGGTAAAGAATCTGCCTGCCAATGCAGGAGATGCGGGTTCCATCCCTGATCTGGGAAGATCCCACACGCCTCGCAACAACTAAGCCTGTGTGCCGCAACTATCGAGCCCATGCTCCAGAGCCTGGGAGCCGCACCTACTGAAGCCCGTGAGCCCTGGAGCCCATTCTCTGCAACAACAGAGGCCACAGCAATGAGAAGCCTGCACATTGTAACTACAGACGGGCAGCTCACTGCTCACTGCAGCTAGAGAAAAGCCCGTGCAGCCATGACGACCCAGCACAGCCAAAAATAAATAAATAAATAAAATTAAAAATAATCAGTTGTCTTTATTTACTTCATATTGCTGTCAGGATGAAGAATTTGATGAATATAAGCAAATCTAAACATGTTACAATTAAGAAGCAGGGTACAAATTTAACACTAAAATTAATCTCTTCTATTACCCTTTAGTTATAACAAAAAAGAAAATTTCTTAGAAGAGTTCCTTCTGTAATAAACAGCAAAAAAACCCAAAAAAACCCTTAATTTTCTATTGCTTTGTTAAATCTTTATTCTAAAAATTGTGCTTAGGGTTTCCAAGTTACATTGACAATTTTCTCATACGCTGCTGCCGCTGCTAAGTCGCTTCAGTTGTGTCCGACCCTGTGCAACCCCATAGACGGCAGCCCACCAGGCTCCCCCATCCCTGGGATTCTCCAGGCAAGAACACTGGAGTGGGTTGCCATTTCCTTCTCCAATGCTTGAAAGTGAAAAGTGAAAGTGAAGTCGCTCAGTCATGTCCGACTCTTAGCGACCCCATGGACTGCAGCCTACCAGGCTCCTCCGTCCATGGGAGTTTCCAGGCAAGAGTACTGGAGTGGGGTGCCATCACCTTCTCCTCTCATACACTAAAGCTCTTAAAACAAGACAGGTGGACACACACCCATGAAGAGGTCCTGCTGTATGTTGAGATATCTTTCCATACTTATTTGAAACCTACCATTCCTTTTTTTCCTCTGTACTCTTTGATCATCATTTCTAGCTACCAAAAAAAGGAGCAAAGCATTTCTGGGATAATCTATGTGCTTACTGAACGTGCATAAATACAAAATATGTTCAAAATCTTTAAAATGGGCAACCAGAGAGTTTGCCAGGCTGCCTGCAGTAGGGCATGGCACTAGGGTCCTAGTGGGTGCTGACAAGACAGGGCAGAAAGTTTATTAACCACTCTCTTGAGTCCGTCTAGTCAAGGCTATGGTTTTTCCAGTGGTCATGTATGGATGTGAAGAAAGCTGAGCGCCGAAAAATTGATGCTTTTGAACTGTGGTGTTGGAGAAGACTCTTGAGAGTCCCTTGGACTGCAAGGAGATCCAACCAGCCCATTTCAGTCCTGGCTGTTCTTTGGAAGGAATGATGCTAAAGGTGAAACTCCAATTCTTTAGCCACCTCATTCGAAGAGTTGACTCATTGGAAAAGACTCTGATGCTGGGAAGGATTGGGGGCAGGAGGAGAAGGGGATGACAGAGGATGAGATGGCTGGATGGCATCACCGGCTCAATGGACATGAGTTTGGGTGAACTCCGGGAGTTGGTGATGGACAGGGAGGCCTGGCATGCTGCGATTCATGGGGTCGCAAAGAGTCAGACACGACTGAGCAACTGAACTGAACTGAGTCCTCTGGTCACCCTATTTTTTTGTTTTTCTTCTGACTCTTGTCATGCTTTCCTTCTCACTGGGTTAACTTGACTTACCATTGTTGTTTAGTCACTAAGTTATGTCTAACTCTTTGTGCCCTCCATGGACTGTAGCCCACCAGATTCCTCTGGCCTTGGGATTTCCCAGGCAAGAATACCGGAGTGGGTTGCCATTTCCTACTCCAGGGGATCTTCCTGACCCAGGGATCAAACCCGAGTCTCTTATGTCTCCTGCATTGGCAGGTGGGTTCTTTACTGCTGAGCCCCCTGGAGGCCCCTTCCTTAGAATATACTCCTCCCCCCTTTCAGTCTCCAAGTAAGAAGGCTGACACAGATGCAATTAGATGTGACGGTAATCCTTCAGGAGGAAAAATGAAGAAAAGGCTGATGAGGTGACAGAGGGATGTGTGTCCTGGCAAAGCTTTGAGTACTGAAAATAAGAACCTGATTCATCTCAATTACAATCCTGGCACTGCTGCTATAATTTGAAACATGGTAATTAAGAAAAATTAAATAAAGCCCAAGGGGCTCTGTGTATGGGAAAGAAAAAAAAAAAGACCGGTAAGATAAATGTACATTATTAGATCATCTGAGGTTTAACTCCTCCTCACTGCTATTTACTACTACTGCTATTATTATCATCATTATTACTATTATTATCTGGTTTGGGGCTAGGTACTGAGCTCACTACTTTATATGCATTATCTCATTTAATCTTCATAGCAACCCCAGGAGGTGAGCCCCATTATTAATCCCATTTTGCTGGATGCTTAGAAAGGTTCAATTGGGATTTCCCTAGGGTCCAGTGGCTAAGACTCCACTCCCTATGCAGAGGGCCCAGGTTCCACTTCTGGTCAGGGAACTAGATCCCACTAAGAGTTCCATTGCTGCAGCTAAGACCTGGTACAGTCAAATAAATAATTAAAAAAAAAAAAAAAGTGTTTAATTGCTCCCCAGAGAGTGAGTGACTTAGCTGCATTCAAACCTTCAAACCAGTACCAGCTGACTACAGCTTGGCCCCCAAAAGGGTTTTAGTTCTTAAACAGGTGGCTTAGTGTAAAGAATCCACCTCCCAGTGAAGGAGGCACAGGAGACCTGGGTTCAATCCCTGGGTCAGAAAGATCCCCTGGAGGAGGGCATGGCAACCCACTCCAGTATTCTTGCCTGGACAACCCATGGACAGAGAAGCCTGGCGGGCAACAGTCCATGGGGTTGCAAAGAGTCAGACAAAACTGAGCACGTACCCACGGTATCTTCAGAAGTAGGAGAAGTTTGCTGTTGACTTTAGGACCACATCCGGTTTTTATTAGGTATGCGTTAGGAGCCTACTAAAATGATAGCTTTCACTGACTGCTGTGCACCAGGACTGTCAGGTACTGTATCTGAATTAATGTTAGTCCATTCACAGGATGGAATGGCTCAGCAGGTAAGGAATCCACCTGCTACAGAGGACATACAGGAGAGCAGCTTTGATCCCTGGGTCCCGAAGATCCCCTGGAGGAGGAAAATGGCAACCCACTCCAGTACTTGCGCCTGAACAATCCCATGGACAGAGGAGCCTGGCAGGCTACAGTCCATAGCGTGGAAAAGGGTTGGGCATGACTGAGCACATTCACAGGATGAACCCACTTGCTTCACATGTTCATCAGTCCACACCCCAGGCCTGGGCTTCCATCAGCCAAGCGTGCCAGCTCTCAGCCACGTGCCATTTTACTTTCAACAGTGGCTCATGCTTCCCTTCTTGCTCATAGGTGCTTTTCCTCTCCTTAGTGCAAGGTTCTCTACCCCTTCAAAGCATCCTGCTTCCCTTGCCAGTCTCCCCCAGGGTCGGTCATTTCACCCCTCTTTATTTGCATGACTTTACATAGCTAGCTCTCCCCTTAGGAACGCACTCCTTTACAAAGTCAATCATGTGGAAATGCTATAAATGAATTTTTCCTGTTCTCCCAGCACCATGCTACTTTTAAGTACATTAAGAAAAAAAAAAAGTATACAATGGAGAGCCTGGAAAGCAGAGAGTTTAAAAGCTAAGGAGTCAGGAATCACTATAAAATGAAGATCAATCAGCAATGAAGAGACAAACAGCAGCTCTGAAAGCATGGCTTTTAGAGGAAAGGGTTGATGTGCTGACAGGAAATATACAACAAGGTGCAGCATCCGCGTAGCAAAATTTCCTTACAAATGTGGGTAAGTGACCCTGGAAGGGGTTTTACTGCTTCACAGGGGAGCATGTACCATAGTCAGCTTATTAGAGTAACAAGCCTTTGACAACAGTCAGTCTGATATTTGTCCTCGGTGCTCTGACCAACTCCATGGAACTCACTTCGTACACCGATGGCTCGAAGGTTTCCACTAAATATCAAAAGGTGGCCATGGATTTGTCAGCAAAACATTTCCCGTTTGCAAGTAAAAAAAAAAAACACCCATACCTCCCCTGAGTGCTTTTAATTCTAGAGCACCAGACATTTGGAAATAAGGACACCAAAGAATGGCCCATTAAAACAGATACAGTCTGTTTTGCCACATACACGTGACCAGCGAGTGTATGCTTGACCTAATGATGTGCAGGGCAGTAATTAACTAGATGATTTATTTAATGAGTTGGAGCACTTTCCAGTCTCGTACTGAGACAGGAACTGTGATATAGGTAATTTCCATAGCAATTGGTCTGTACACAGTAGGTGTTCAAATAGCGTTCACTTGATGGACAGAAAACAAGGCCTTAGACACAGAAGCCTAGTAAGATTTATGCTAATTTGCTTGGAACTCTAACCTTGGAACAAAATAAAGATTCAACCAAGCCCCCAAGACAGGGGTACCTGGACAATATTAATAGAAAGAGGAAAAAGCTGGAAGACATTACTCTTCCTCCCACTACTGAGTCACACAGTTTGATGATGACCCTGGAGGTCAAGCTATTCTACTTGAAAACTGCAGTACAAAGAGGCTGGATATTTTAAAGTACAGAACCCGCACAAAGACTGATCTCTTTATGGGTAGTTTTTCTATGAGGATGACTGTGATTATACCCTGGCAGCATTAGGTAATTCACTGCTAAATATGGAAATGCATAGGGGAAACTGTTCCGTTCATTGTACCCAAAACAATGAGCAGCCCTCAGGATGTATCTTATTGCTTCTCTGACTACACTGCTGTTGATCTCATCACAGCACTATCTTAACCAGTTACTTACTGACACAGAAACAGCGAAGGGCTTGGTGACCTCCAGGGGAGCTGGAAGAGGTGCTATGTGGAGGGTAAAATGGGGTCCAGGTGGGCCGGCATGATGGGACGTGCCCCAGAAACTGGACTTTCCTGAAGTGTGCTGGGCCTCTTGCTCAGTTGTATCCGACTCTTTGTGACCCTTTGGACTGAAGCCTACCAGGCTCCTCTGTCCATGGGATTTTCCAGGCAAGAATACTGGAGTGGGTTGCCATTTCTCCAGGGGAATCTTCCTGACCAGGGATTAAACCCTCGTTTCCTGTATTTCAGGTGGATTTTTTTTTACCGCTTAGCCATTGGGGAAGTCCAAATGTAGATCCTTAAGGTATAGACTCCCCTGTCCATAGAGTTCTCCAGGCCAGAATACTAGAGTGGGTAGCCAGTCCCTTCTCCAGGGATCTCCCTGACCCAGGCGTGCAACCCAGGTCTCCTGCATTGCAGCCAGATTCTCAGCCACCAGGGCCTCTTGAATGGGGCAAATTAAAAAATCTCCTTTTGTTTTATTGGAACCCTGATTCTGATTCCAGGACCCAGAGAGTAGGACATGTGATTTGGAAAAAAACTAATTTTTCTCTTCTCTTCAATCCAAGCACAATGTCCACGGCTGTCTTGTTACTTAGAACTGAGAGAGAGCGAGAGGCAACGTGCCCTGTCTTCTCATGGGTCACCGTCATTACACATTCCTGTCTTACTGCCAAGACTATCCCCTGCTGTCCTAACCTGGCTGACTCCTCCTTCCAGGAATCTCGCTCTGATCCTCCCATCCCCAGTCTGGGTCAGGTGCTCGCCAGAGCATTCACATTTATAATTCCATGATAAAGGAAGCCAGAGGAATCAATGCCTAGGGCTCTAAAAATCTCTTGGCAGCTCCCTCTGTCCCACAAAACTGATGTCGACAATGGCCAGAGTTTCTGTTGTAAGCTTTCCCAGCTGAATGGCTGCAGAGTGAATTCCTGTGAACCTGGTCCATCTGCTACTTGGGCAAAGCAGAGCTCGGAAAGAAAGGGTTAACCGAGTCCCTGGCAGCTCTCCCACAAGCTCTCCAAGTGGCAAAAGCTGTACTGGATGTAACCCAACCCAGTTCCTCTTTCTCTCCCTCCCCTCCCCTCCATCTCAGGGACAGTCTTTATGCAGCAGGGCCTCTCAAGGATGACAAAGGATCCTAAACTCTTGCATTCCTTTTTGACTATCTTCCCGCCCACCTACCTCCTGAAACGCTTCCTTCATCAAAAGTAGATTAACTCTCACCCTTTTTTCTATATACATTTGCATTGGGAACCCCATTTACAAGGCCGTATACAGCCCCCTGGACTGAGTGATTTATACAGGGCTTTATGGAAAACAGGACAAAAGCGCAGTCTTTACAGCCATCCTGTGTTGATTGTAGGCTGCCCCAGTAGCCAGAGTGGTGGTCGCCTCCCGACTCATCTCCCACTTAAAGGTTAACAGCTTAACTTTAAGCCCCATTATAAAACTGAGGGAACACTTGTAGCAGTTCTCCTTGGTCCAAAGAGAGAGAAAAAAAAAGGCTTGTTTCAGAAGAAAATATCTTAAAGTGTTTTTTTAAAAGAATGGCTCACTCTGCCTCCCCAAACACACACACACACACACACACACACACACACACCCACAATGTCCTCAAGCAGCATTCTGAGAAAACAGGAATAATTTTGCCTCAAAGTGATTCTGCCGTTTGAAACCAAAGACTTAGCCTGTGGCTTCGCTCCAGTTTTTATGTGACCTACTTTGCGTTGTGTGTGTATGTGTGTGCCCATGATTTAAGCACAAAAATCACCATGAATCCTTTATATTAGTTTAATGAAACAAAAATGTTCACATTTAGGACAAGTACTCCATTTTGCTTTGGGTTGGATAGATGCTTATAATTTCTCATCAGGCCCTCCTTACACAGTAAGGACAAGACTCACTTTTTATAAAGGGTCATCTCACTTTTGTTAAGGGATCAGTTATAGAAAATTTCCTCTAAGAATTAAAAGTTAATTATAATTAATGAAATTCTGACACATGCTAAAACATGGATGAACCTTGGAAACATTACGCTAAGTGAAAGAACCCAGATGCAGAAGGACAACTATTGCTTGATTCTAGCAAATTCATAGGCAGAAAGTAGACTGGAGGTCGCCAGGGGCTGGGGAAAGGGGCCTGGGGAGTTACTGTCTAATAGGCACAGAGCTTCTTTTTGGGATGAAATGGATAGTGGTGATGATTGTACAACATTGTGTATGTGTCTACTGCCACTGAACTGTACATTTACACGAGGTAAACTTTATGTTATGTACAATTAACAACAGTGGAAAACATTTAAGTCAAAACAGAAACAGACTCACAGCCATGGAAAACAAATTTATGGTTACTGAAGGAGAAAGGGGTGGGGGGAGTTGTCAGGGAGGGATAAATGAGGAGTTTGGGATTAACATAATGCATACTACTATATACAAAAAAACAACACAGTCTGACGTACAGCAGAGAAGACTACAGTCACTATTTTATAATGAAAAATAATCTGAAAAAAATATGTAAATCACTTTGCTGTATACCTGAAACAATACTGTAAACCAATTATATTTCAATAAAAGTCAATTATCATAATTAAAAGATCACCTTGTTTATGAAGACCAGGAATCAGGCAATATATTTTAGATGCTATAACAAACATAAAGTTCTGGCTACTCAGGTTCATCAGTGAGGACCCTGGTTATGCTCTGGGGCATAATTCACAAGTGAAACTCACCAGGGGGATAAGGTGGGTTTGCACCACTCTAAACGGTCCTATGTTAATTCATGTACTTTAAGGAGCTCTTCCTCTGGCTCCTCAGTGCAACCACATCCACTCCTTCTGCCCCCTCCATCCTCTTGCTGTGGGTTAGGAAACCAAATAATTAAGCTTATTTAATTAATTAATTTATTTGCTGGGCTGCAAGGCTTGTGGGATCTTAGTTCCCCAACCAGGCACTGAACTGGGCCCTCCACAGTGAAAGCTTGGAGTCCTAACCACTGGACTGCCAGGAAATGCTCTCATTAAGCTTATTTTAAACATGTAGAGTAAATAGGCTCACAGTGAGAGGGGCCTCTCTTTGGGTCAAGACACAGGATTTACTGTTTGGCATTTGAAATATCTATTTTGGCCGCTCAAAGGACTTACTTATTTCCTAGTTACATTCTTGAGAGCTGAGGCTAGAGAAGATGAGACTTCTAGTCATCTTTAGATTTTGGCTTGTTGAATTAGAGTCATTTACTGAGGATGAAGCAGAGGTCAGCCCGGTTGGTTGTCCATGGGCACATGGCTGACTATTAGCATGAGACCAAGCTGAGACCAGTGCTCTGTCCATTAAATCTCAGTTTAACTTCCCTCGAACCAAAACTCTGAAAAGAATTTCATTCTGCCATTGCAGCTCTAGCAGGCCTGTGAACTCCAACTGCATAGAAGCATATCAGATAAACTAAAAATTGCAAGATACACCCTTTTTAAATTTCAAAATTTAAATAATTTTCAGAAATACCTTAACATAGATTTTGTTGTTGTTTAGTTGCTAAGTTGTGTCCGACTCTGCCACCCCATGGACTGTAGCCCACCAGGCTCCTCTGTCCTTCACTATCTCCTAGAGCTTGCTCAAATTCATGTCCATTGAGTCTGGATGTTATCTAACCATCTCATCCTGTGCTGCCCACTTCTCCTTTTGCCTTCAATCTTTCCTAGAATCAGAGTCTTTTCCAATGAGTTTGTTCTTGACATCAGGTGGCCAAAATATTGGAGCTTCAGTTTCAGCATAGATTAGCAAGAACAATACCATAATACTTTTAATGTACCAGAAATTACTGGCCTTTCCAAATAATACTAAGTATATTAACAATAATCATTATTCTCATTTGAGAGCTTACTATATGCCTATCACTGTGCTAGCATTTTGCATGGGTAGTCTTATTTTGCAACAATCCTATTATTCCCATTTTAAGGTGAAAACCTGAAACTTGGAAAAGTTTAGTAACTTATCCAAGATCACAAAGAGAGATGGCAGAGTCAGGATTTAGATTCAGTTCTAGCAGATTTTAGATTTTCTTCATTTTCTTATTTCATCACAGGGGATGGGGTGGGTGGGGTAATTTGTGTTGCCTTTCAATGTCTATTATTCTCTTTATAACAAAGAAAGAAAATGCCTTTCAGATAGTGGGCCCATGTTGATTGCTTATTGGGATAAACAGAGCTTTAAGAAAAAGTGATGTCACCTTTAGAGTTTCAGACAGATTTTATTAATACAGGGTGCACCCTCTTTTTTTAAAAAAATCTTTTGGCCATGCTGCATGGCATGTGGGATCTTAGTTCCCCAATCAGGGATTGAACCCATGCTCCCTGCATTGGAAGCAGAGTTTTAACCACCGGACCGCTAGGGAAGTCCCTAGAAAAATACTTCTTTTATTTTTTTTTCTTTTCTTTATTAAAAAATTTTTTTATTGGAGTATAGTTGCTTTTCAGTGTTGTGTTAGTTTCTGCTGTACAGCAAAATGAAGCAGTTATATGTATAAATATATTACCTCTTTTGAAAAAAATCCTACTTTTAAGTTGCTCTTCCTAACCAGATTTCTTAGGTGATAGCTCTTAATTGCTCAAATTATTATATTATTATCTGCCCCTTTGAACCTGTTTATGGGGGCTTACTATCCTTGGTATAAATCTCACTGATGACCAGTTAATTGTGTGTTTCTCATAAAGGATGTTTATGATGTTTTACTCTGTCCTGTCTTTGAAGTGGGGATTCTATTCTAGTGAATTTTCTTGCCAAAACTAGTACCTAGAATATTCCAGGTAATTTTGAATATTAAGTAAATTTACACAATTTATCAGTAACTTTCTTTACCTTCTTTCTTTCCAACTAGGACCTGGAACTTCAGAGCCAGTTCCAACTTCAGACCAGGAGTTGACAAGACGGGGTCCAAGAACATCAGCTGGTCTTTTACTTATCATAAGTGGACTAGCCCTGACTCTCTGGTTTTACAGGAGACAATTTCTCATCCTCAAAAAGCTACCTATATCTGTGCTAGAAGAAAAAAAGGATAATTCCACAGTTTGCTTTAGACATGTCCCAAGCAATTGCTCAGGAGGTGATCTTAATCATTCCCACTTGCCCTCTGTACCACTGCTCTGGTTTTGTCTACACTATGCGGTGGCTGGATGCAGGAGAGACAAGCTCTGCCCTTCACATGTGTCCGTGTCAATTTCATCCTCATCAGTGACTGAGATGTAGAAAACTGAGTAGTGAAAGTAATGTGTTTTCAGAATTTTCATTAACAAGTATGTATGAGAATTCTCCTTATTTGGCACAGTAAGCGACACCCAATAAATGCTTCCTGTGTTTTTCCAATTGTTTCTAAATGTAATGGGTACAGTCTTGGCACTGCCAGTACTTAGCTGCAGGGTCTGGGGCTTGACCAGCTTGCATCTATTGAGAGTTTATGCTATGCCAGGTCCTACAGAAAGTACTTTACAGGCATCGAACCCAGGAAAGCACTTTGGGCTTCCCTAATAGCTCAGCTGATAAAGAAAGAATCCACCTGCAATGCAGGAGATACCGGTTTGATCCCTGAGTTGGGAAGATCCCCTGGAGAAGGGGATAGGTTACCCACTCCAGTATTCTTGGGCTTCCCTTGTGGCTCAGCTGGTAAAGAATTTGCCTGCAATGTGCGAGACTGGGTTCGATCCCTGGGTTGGGAAGATCCCCTGCAGTAGGGAAAGGTTACCCACTTCAGTATTTTGGCCTGGAGATTCCAGGGACTGGTCGCAAAGAGTTGGATATGATTGAGCGACTTTCTTTTCCTATTTTTACAGGCATTACTTCCTTTTGTCCTCACAACATTCTATGAGGTACACAATAGCTCTCATCTCATTTTAAGAAGAAGAAACTGAAGGTTACAGAAATTACATAATTGTTCAAGATCAAAGGTAGTAGGTGCCAGAACTAAGATTTGGATTTGGTTGGAGAAATCACTTGGTTCTCTGCATCTCCATTTCCTCATCAGTAAGAACGATTGTGTAGAACTTGGTAATTCATTTAGCAAATACTTACTAATGGCCTTTTAAGTGTCAAAGGCAATGCTGACTGCTAGAAGTAGAAAACTAACCAAAACACTTCACCCTTTCAGAATCCACAGTCAGTTAAAACTTTTGAGTTATTTTCCAGTTCAAAACTCTGTGTGATTTCTACTTAATCAAAAATTCTGTGCTATTTGGAGCAATCTAAGTATTCACCAATAGATGAACGGAGAAACAAAATGCTATATAGACATACACTGGAATGTTATTCAGTCTTAAGAAGGAAGAAAATTCTGACATGTGCTATATGCTGCTGCTGCTGCTAAGTCGCTTCAGTCGTGTCCGACTCTGTGCGACCCCAGAGACGACAGTCCACCAGGCTCCCCTGTCCCTGGGATTCTCCAGGCAAGAACACTGGAGTGGGTTGCCATTTCCTTCTCCAATGCATGAAAGTGAAAAGTGAAAGTGAAGTCGCTCAGTCGTGTCTGACTCTTAGCGACCCCATGGACTGCAGCCTACCAGGCTCCTCCATTCATGGGATTTTCCAAGCAAGAGTACTGGAGTGGGGTGTCATTGCCTTCTCCACATGTGCTATATAGAGAAGGATGAACCCTGAAGACACTGTGCTCAGTGAAAAAAACAGTCACAAAAGGACAAGTACTGTATGATTCCACTCATGTGAAGTATAGAGGAGTCAAATTTATAGAAGCAGAGAGTAGAATGGTGGTTATCAGTAGCTGAAGGAAGGGGGGGGGTGACTGTTTAACAGGGACAGAGTTTCAGTTTCACAAGACGAAAAGAATTCTAGAGACTGGTTGCCCAACGCTGTGAATGTACTTAATGTCACCTACGATATACCTTTACAAATGGTTAAAACAGTAAATTTTATATTATGTGTATTCTACAATTTTTTAAAACAAAAAAGAATTTCTTGAGGGAAGAGGGTATGAAGAGGTATTGCTTCATGGGTGCACAGTTTCAATTTGGAGTGGTAGAAAAGTTCTCAAGTGCTCAAGATGGATGGTGGTGATGGTTATACAGTTCAATGCACAACAGTGCCAGTGTGCTTGATGTCATTGAATCATTCACTTAAAACGGCTAAAGTAATACATGTCATGTATATCTTGGGCTTCCCTGGTGGCTCAGCAGTAAAGAATCTGTCTGCAGTGGAAGAGACCCGGCTTTGATAACTCGGTGGGGAAGATCCCCTGGAAGAGAAAATGGCAACCCACTCCAGTATTCTTGCCTGGGAAATCCCACGGACAGGGCTACAGTCCATGGGGTCTCAAAGAGTCGGACATTCTCAAGATGGATGGTGGTAATGGTTATGTAGTTCAGTGTACAACAATGTCAGTGTGCCTAACGCCACTGAATTGTATACTTGAAATGGTTAATATTAATACATGTCATGTATATTTGACCAGGTTTAAAAAGATATAAAACATTCCATGTGAACTGCTATAGAGAACAATGCTATCAGCCTTAAGTGGCAGAGTAGCCTTGGTGCTCAGAGGAGAAACTGAAAACGTAAGTGATCAGAAAATAGTTAACTACTGAACTATGTGGGCTGGAAAAACTTGCATCAGCTCAAGCTGCCTCTTTTTCTAGGTGTTACAGAGCAGGGTTGCTTTGACATCAACTTGCTTCAGGCTTGTCAAATGACCTGGGTTGATTCTTTGATGTTTAGTTTCACAAGCAACATTTTTCTTTGGAAGAAACTTTCAGCCATGGGAAACTACTCCCAACTGAAGGTTGGTGTGTTTAGAACACAATTTCCTGAATTCTATAATTTTCTACCCACTCAGTATAACTGCATATTCAAGATGGCCTACACCCAAAAGGCAGCATAATTCTACCCCCAAATGAACACAACCTGTTTTAGCAAATCTTCAATAGAGTTCTGCCCACAGGCAGTCTTTGAAATATATTAGCAGTTCTTTAGCAGACAAGTAATAATAGCTACTCAATCACCTGAGTTAACAGAAGTTTTTGAAATACCTTTTCATTAGAAATAAAAATGTTGCCTTAAAAGAAAAGCTGGAAGAATGGGAAGGGACTTTTTAGTTGCAGGTATTTCTCTAAGAGCTTGATCTCACAAAAGAAATGAATGTCCTCAGTTATGTCTGTAAGTAAGTATGTCCTTTAATACATTGTCTAACTCAGAATATGCATGTGTAGATGGAAAATATTCTAATTTTAATGGCATAAACACACAAATATTTACCCCTTAAATCTCCTTGGTGTAACAGAAGTTTCAATCCTCAAGGAAATCAACCCTGAATATTCACTGGAAGGACTGATGCTGAAGCTCCAATACTTTGGCAACTGATGCAAAGAACTAACACATTGGAAAAGACCCTGATGCTGGGAAAGGTTGAGGGCAAGAGGAGAAGGGGACAATAGAGGATGAGATGGTTGGATGGCATCACTGACTCAATGGATATGAATCTGAGCAAACTCCAGGAGCCAGTGAAGGACAGAGAAGCCTGGTGTGCTGTAGTCCATGGGGTCACAAAGAGTTGGACACAACTTAGTGACTGAATAACAGCAAGACAGCAAGGGTTATCACTTGCGTAGGAGTATTTGACCCAAATTGTGAAAATCTTTTCAGTGACAGTTTTGAAAAATCCACAACTATTTGCTTTTTCAAATAATCATATTTGTTGGCCCAAGATTTGGATAAAAAAAAATCTACTTGTTAGTTTTCAGAAATAAACTCTCAAATTGCTAAGACAGCTTGAAATTCTTTTGAACCATTTTTTTCTTATAGGGCAGAAGTAAAAAGTGCTTTAGGGATGGAAGATCATGTTTTTTGACAACAGCTATGGTGTTCTTTAATCTTCTGGTCTGAACAAAGGGGACGGGGGAGAGGTGAGACCTATTTGTATCAAGTCATAACACTCAAGAGGTAAGTACAGTTAGTTCTGCTTTAACATTTGCTTTGAAAGCAGGAATTTGTTCCCACATGATTAATATACTAGGGAGTAACTTGAACTTAATTCAAAATTCTGAATTTTGCTTAGGCAGGATTGCATTCACAATAAAACAAACAAAAAACCAGGTGAACACAGAAAAGCATAGCCACTTCCAGAGAGCATCAGAGGAATACAAACACACACACACATACAGCTCAAACACCTACCAGCCGCCTCAGTCCACCTGCATACCTTGTTAAAGCCATACCCATCCATGCCAGGGGTGTCAGTTTTGCATTGATGTCAGGTCTGAACTGAACTGAACCCTACTTTATAACTCAGACTACAACCCTGCACGCAACTGCTTCTCTCCTTAATTTTTCTCTCCTTCTTAGCCTCTTTTATATTTTCCCCTTTCTGTTCTTTCTCCTCTTTATTGTTCTTTTTTCTCACTCTGTCTCCCGCTTCCCTTTATTCTCTTCCTCCTACAGGGGGTGGCAGCTGTGGGTACCAGGTGGCTCCCACAAGAAATTATATGTTTGTTTTTTTTTAAGTTGAAGTATCATATTTACTGTAGTAAGGATTTAGTTCTTAACCATTTAACACGTATAAAACTGCCTCCATTTGTTTCTTTTTCGATGTGTCACTGATGTTTTGAGTGTTGCACCTGGAATCTATTTTCCCCCGTTTTCCCCTCATATGATTTTGCAAGTTCAGTGATTTTTAAAAGCATATATGTCAAATTATAGCAAAATTGATCGTAGGCACTTGAAATTCATATTGCTCTTTTTCTATAGCAACTGTACTCTCTTTCTTGGGTCTTAGACATGTGATATGGAAGCTAAAAACTATATTTAACTATATTAAATAACTATAATCTATTCTGAGATCATGAACTCTTGAAACATGGTAAGAATATCCTACAAAGCTGGACTCTAGGGCCTCCAATACCCTGGAAATCCTTAGACTGACCTGAAGTATTCTAGACCCAAGCTTCAAGAAGCAAGCCACAAAAAAATCTAAAAAGAAAAAAAAAAGAAGCAAGTCATAAGTCAGGAATGTCAGGCACTCAAGGGTGACTATTACCTGAGGTTTAGTATTTCTCAAGGAGACAATGAGAACATCACTAAATCCATAATTATTACTATTATACCAACTGATGTTCATTATGCTATTGTAAAAAGTTCTTAGTAATTTGAAAAGTGTAAAGGTTAATGACATAAATAGACCACTATTTATCAATGGCAAATTTACTTTCTCCATGTTCACCTCTGGAAAGATGAAAGTTGACTTCTACAAGGCTTCCCTTGTGGCTCAGCTGGTAAAGAATCCACCTGCAATGCGGGAGACCTGGGTTTGATCCCTGGGTTGGGAAGATCCTCTGGAGAAGGGAAAGGCTACCCACTCCAGTATTCTGGCCTGGAGACTATATAGTCCATGGGGTCGCAAAGAGTTGGACACAACTGGGCAACGTTCACTGTCACTTTCTTATGGAAACCATCCACAATGATGTCACCTGATTTAGAGTGTGCAAGTATGCAAGGCCTAAGATTATTATGTATGTATAAATGTGTTAAAACAATTTCAACCATTAGGTTTTCCATTGTTTACTTGTTCTTTAAGTGTTCACAATTCTCATTTTGGCTTCTCAAAGTGACTATAGAAATGAGTTTAAAACAAAGGCAGGGCAGTGAAAAGGAGGGTATTACATTTTCTTATAAACTTTATCAGTGTGGCTTCCGAGCATGATCATTCTGTTCAGGGTATGCTGGCATTAGTCCATTATTCTCTTTGATTCCAGTCTACTCAAAATGTTTCCAGAAGACAAGCAAAGAAGCACAATTCCTGCCTTTGAACTATGCTAGACCCAGCAGCCCTCTTCTTAAACTGAAATATTGATAGTACCACCTGTGTTCAAAAATTCCAAAGAGCCCTATTGACAGGTCATATGGATAGGAAAAACTACAAAAAACAAAAGAGGGCAGGGAGTTAGGAAAAAAGGGAGAGAGAGAGGAGGTAGAGGTGATGGAAATGTGTAAGATGGGAGAGAGGAATAAGGGAAGGTACATCTTAGTCTAAGTCCTAAATGAAGAATTCCATTTAAAACATTCTATAGGGTTATTTTGGAGAAGGAAATGGCAACCCACTGCAGTGTTCTTGCCTGGAGAATCCCAGGGACGGCGGAGCCTGGTGGGCTGCCATCTATGGGGTTGCACAGAGTCGGATACAACTGGAGCGACTTAGCAGCTTAGCAGCAGCATAGAGTTATTTAGTAGAGAGAGTTAACTATAAACTTGGCAGTAAGCATCATCAAGATCTTTTCTGCTTTCTTCCTTATGTATTTTTTATTTTTACCTTTAGTGGTGGGATGCCGGGTATAGGTTTTTATAATGAGAATATTGCAGTTACATATTGGGTTGACCAAAAAGTTCATTTGGATTTTTCCAGAACATCTTATGAAAAAACTTGAATGAACTTTTTGGCCAATCCAATATAATACATGGTAGACCCTGGCAGTTGTTCACAAAAATGTTTCCTTCCTTCTTTGGGCACACAGACTATATCTCCAAATTTATAGCTTGATGTGGAATGAGAGAAGAGGTGAGTCATTTCTACACTTGTCTCAAAAACTCTCCTTCCCCTGCCTTCTATCAATTGGTGCATGGAATTGCATGGTGTCCACTAACCTGGACATACACATACATGACTGCAAAAGGAGAAACTTCTGTTGTATTACATCACTAAACTGGGGGACCGATTTGTTACTGTGGCTTTACTTACACTTATACACTATGCCTTCCAAATTTTTAAAACAGTGTTTCTCAGCCAAGGGAATTTTGTCCCTTGGGGGTTATATGGCAATGTCTAGAAACAGTTTTGGTTGTCATGAGTGGGGATGGTGGTGGTTCTACTGACATCTAGTGAGTGGAGGCCATGTTTGATGCTAACATCCTACGGTACACACGACTATCCCCCATAACCAAGCACTATCCAGTCCCGAATGTCTACCATGCTGCTGTTGCAACACCCTGCCCCAGAGAGCTTAGGAAGGCAACCAAATCTTTGAGCTCTCTGCTAGACTCTAAGGGGAGATTTGCTATAACAATGTAGTAGTAAATGAGGCCTTTGGAGTGAAACCTAACATTCCAGTTCCTGTTTCACCACTAATCATTTACAAACCTTGGACAAGTTCCTTTACTCTCTGTACATGCAATATTCTTGTGCTAAAAATAAGAAAATTATAATAGTACCCACATAGTGGGGCTGTGGGTGAGGCTGTAACTGCTTAATTCAGTGCCTGAAATCCGGTAAGCATCCAAATACAAGCTGCTGTTAATGTTATGTTTTAGTATTTTTGTTGCTATTAAGGTATATAGCTAGAAAATTTAGAAGTAGTAGCCACGTAGTATGTTTACAGCTGTTCGGATTCATTGAGGTGGTGGGTGTCGTCACCAAGTTTAAGGTTTCTATCTACCATGCTCCCAGGAGAACCTGACCAATATAATTATTTTGAATAATTTTCCTAGGTTTTGACTCAAAATCTGGCTAGAACCATTTGGAGGGAATAAACTGACATCATTTATTAAGTATACATGAACTCTTGTGAACAGTCAACAACCACCTTTGCACAGCAACCCTACACACCTCCACTCACTTTGCTTTTACTAAATGCTGCCCACGTTGAGCTAGTTTTGATGTTCACTAGCAGTTAATCCGGAGAAGGCAATGGCGATCCACTCCAGTACTCTTGCCTGGAAAATCCTATGGACGGAGGAGCCTGGTGGGCTGCAGTCCATGGGGTCTCTGAGTAGGACATGACTGAGCGACTTCACCTTCAAGGAAATGGCAACCCACTCCAGTGTTCTTGCCTGGAGAATCCCAGGGACAGGGGAGCCTGGTGGGCTGCCGTCTATGGGGTCAAGCAGAGTCAGACACGACTGAAGCAACTTAGCAGCAGCAGCAGTTAATCAGAAGGTATGAACAGAATGGACAAAAGACATAAAAGGCCAGGCCCCTCCCCCTCCACCCCCAATATTAGACTGCTACCAGTAGAGGAGATGAATACTCAAAATCACTATGTTCTTACGTTCTAAGTTTCTGTCATTGTTAAGGTGGCAAGAGGTGAGAGTGGGGTAGAGCAAGGAAGGAGGGGGCATAAGAGCAACAAATAGGCATGGAAACAAATAGTCAAAGTGAAGTTTGAGGGGCTTATATACAGTGGTTAGATGTGTTATTTGACAAACAACTCCTATTGGCTTGGCCAAAAAGTTCATTCAGGTTTCCTATGTTACAGAAAAACCTAGACAAACTTTTTGGCCAACCCAATACATAAGCCTAAAACTACTTAGCAGGTTTGCTTCAAAATTACCATAGACCTCAAATGGTTTTAGCAAAGATCTCATTCACCCAATATGAGAAAAGCCCCTGGGAGGAAAAATAAAGAGACACATTCAAATAAAAGTGCTCAAATGCCATGCAAAAGAAAAAGTACATTAAAATGTGCCAAGTACTACAGTGTAAGCACTTTATTAAATCCACCCACGTAACAAGCCTTCGTTAAAAACAATCCCTGCCAAGTCCTACACTCTAGCATTGAACACATAATTCCCTCAGTATTCAAGAAATGTTAGTCTGAAGGAACCTCATAAAAAGTGTCAGTTTAATAAATGTTATTTAAACTGGAGGGAAAGTATTGAGTGAGGACATGTGCAAGTAAAAAGACAATAAAAGCAATGACATCTCATCAGCCTCCTCCCTTGGTTCAAAACTTTTCTCTTCTTGTCAAGTATCCTAAGCAGCTGTGGCTGGTCCAGGGAACACCCATGTAAAGCCATCCTTTCATTGCCAAGGGAGAGGAGTAGCAGAGCTATGAACTGACCTTTCCACACCAAACCATCTTCTCTCTCCAGCTGAATCAAACCAGGCTTCAAGAGAAAACACCTCCAAGTTCGATAGTGTTGTCTCTGAGAGGTGGTGCAGGACAAAACCCCACTCAGATTCCATGTTATCCAAGTCTTAGCACCTCAGCAGCCTAAAGGCTAAGTCTTTAGGCAGGGTCCAGAGTTAAGGCACAGCACAGACTTCCTGGGCCTGATCACTGGGTTCCTTCATTCACTCTGCACAGATCTGGGAAAGGCTCACTTCCCAAGTGTAAGACAATTCACCTTCTAGCTAGTGGATACCTCTGGTGCTAAGGGCAGCCTCTTCTCTAAGCTATGGGAACAGGCAGAATTGTGTTCAATGTGTTTCATGTCACTAAGTGGGTGAAAAGCATCTCTCTTCTCGTCCACCTTATCCTAACATTGTCTGTACTGCTGCTGCTAAGTCGCTTCAGTCCTGTCCAACTCTGTCTGACCCCATGGACAGCAGCCCACCAGGCTCCCCTGTCCACGAGATTCTCCAGGTAAGAATACTGGAGTGGGTTGCCCTTTCCTTCTCCAACTGTCTGTACTATCACACGATAAACAAAGAGTTCATGTCGATCAAGAAATACGAGAGCTGGAGGTTGGATCTCAACAGCCTAATCCTTGTGCAGCTACAGCTTTTGAACAATGCTGAATGCTTTTAACAAGGATTGCTTAAGGCTGTGGTTCTTTAAATTTTATGCAGCAAGGCTATAATAACAACTTCTTAGCTTTTTAGCACACTGTATGGATAATTGTGCTTGAAAAAGGATTTTAACTTTCTAGAATATGATAGAAAAAAATAAACTCACGTTACTTTTAATATTTTACCTACTTTCCCCTCACTAAATGCACATGTCCTCAACATCCCCAAATATGATTTAACTTAGCATTTCTTATATTTCAAAGATCCTATTTTGTAATAGGGATATAATTTCTAACTACACAGTATTAGATAATGTTATGAACTATTTAAAACCCTTCATAAAATGTTAAAACAGGCCATGAACTATATCCAGGGCCAAGTCTCATGAGGCTGTCAAAGGCTCTTTTATAGATCATTTAGAAAGATTAAAGAAACCTACTCTGCCCATGAGAATCTCTGGTCAGTCAATCTAAGATCCTATTAAACATGAAAGAAACCCTTATTTCCTACTTTCCAGCTATGAATTTCTCTCTCTTCACAAATTGTATCACTGGCGATTTTACTTTTAACTTTTAAAACTAGCTTTCATAGTTATTATCTCATTTTATCTGTGAATGCTAGTAGGAGCCATATATAGAAATGGAAATAACAGCTCTCTTGTTTCTCTCAGTATGGTCGATAGTCAAGACCTCACCTCTCTCTAAAATGTCAAGTGTACAAAAGCAAATGACTAGGATGTCAGGCAAAGGAGCAGAGGAGGGAGTTGCCATGGGGAGGGAATGGAGGGAACAGAGAAAAGGCCTGCGATGAAGACCAGAAGCAATAAGAACAATAACATTTCTCAGTTAAATCTTCAGAATTCATTTTTTAATTCCTAAATGGCATGGGAAAGAAAAAAAAATCCTATATATTTGGGAAAGATTTTAATACAATGTCTTTCTGTAGTGAAAGATGTACATTCTTCTTTGCATTATCACCAACAGCTGAGAATCCTATTGCCCAGATAACGTGTGAGCAGGATCTCTTCTCAGAAATAAGCTACTCGGATACTATGTGGTACCGTATTGAGCTACCAAGGCATACTGTGTTAAAATCTTTTAAATCATAGTATATATCAATGGCCTTTCACAAAAATGCTTGTTTATAAATTCTAAGGACAAAATATAAACCTGAGTGGTGAGGATATGTATGGATAAGATACACTACAGATAAAATCTAACAAAGGGAAATTAATACAACCAAGAACGACTAGTGAAGGGCATTCATTAGTGGGAACTCAAGAAAGCAGAGTGCACAGTCTGAACCCTGGAAAAGGAAATGGCAACCCACTTCAGTATTCTTGCCTGGAGAATTCCATGGAGAGGGGAGCCTGGCAGGCTGTAGTCCATGGGGTTGCAAAGAGTTGGACACGACTGAGAGATTTATCACTCATTCGCTCAGACAGTTTGAAACTATGCTACTGTGTAAGTGAAAAACAACTTCCCAGTTATCTCTACAAACAATTAGGCGGTTTTTCTTCAGAATAATTCTTGCTCAGAAAGTCAACTAACAAACTCTTTGTGTGGTGAGAACTTATGATGGTAGGTCGTTACTAAGTAGCCTTTTCCCCATTCAACTCTGCACTTGAAAAATCAAAGATACTAAAGAAATCAGCTACAGAATTTTTAAAACAGATTGGAAATGGATTAAGGAAAACAGATTTTTAAAGGAGTTGACATCTTGTGTTTTAAAAGAATACTCATAACAGTCCTTATTGGGTAAAGTTGCTGCAAGGTGGAAAATAATTGGTTATACTCCATAAAGGAGGGGTGCATGCTCAGTCGTGTCTGACTCTTTGTGACCCCATGGACCATATCCTGCCAGACTCCTCTGTCCATGGAATTTTCCAGGCAAGAACACTGGAATGGGTTGCCCTTTCCCACTCCAAGGGATCCTCCTGACCCAGGGATTGAACTCATGTCTCTCGAGTCTCCTGCATTGGCAGGTGGACTTTTACCACTGGCGCCACCTGGGAAGCCTCCATAAAGCAAAAACTACATAAAACGAGTCTAACCATTCTGTGAAAATTGTGATCTTGAGAAACAGAGGTGGTCACGTACAAAAGTGTGTGAAGAAGAGGCTGCAGTGACCAATCGTGATCTGAAGAGATTCTGCACTTTTCTAGGTGGGGAGGGGAAGTGACTCAAAGCATTCCAGAGACTTCCTGAACAAAGCAGCATCTTCTTCCTGCCCAGGTGCTTCCCTCTCTATTTGGGACGTTTTCTTCCAACCACCCTCCTTCCCAACACCCTCCATCTTTCTTCTCCCTATTATGTGTCACCTTAGATTCTCCCTGGCTTCTTTAGAAATAATCCAATTGCCTTCAAAATAATAATGTTGGAATCACCCACTTAAAAATGACTCTTTCCTAATGAAATTTCTACTATAGTGTATTACTAAATCTATTTATCTTTGTAAAAGACTTCAGATAAGACAGAAGATAGCTATAAATGGTGCTCAGTCTCAGCCAGCAAATTCAGAAGAGGCCTGAGATGATAAGTGTTTTCACTTATTAATTGCTTACCACGTGCCAGGCACTGTTGTATGGGCTTTTCATATATTATCTGATTATCATAACACCAACCCTATTAGGCAGGTATCGTTTATTAGTTTCATTTCACAGCTGATGAAATGAAAGCATAGATTTATAAGCAAATACGGGGCTTGGCAAACCATGGTCCTTGGGTCAAAAACGGCCCTAAAGTTTTCCTTGAACTTCCACACCCTTTCACTGGCGTAGAGGCTGGGGCTGCTGTTGGGATACAGTGGCAGAAGTGAACAGTTAGGATTGACAATTTATGGCCCAGAAACCCAAAAAGAGTTACCATCTGGTCCTTTATAGCAAAAGTCCACCAACCCATAGTGAAAACATGGCTAATTTATTGATAAGGGGAAAAAAAAAAGGCAAGAATATTTGTATAGTTTAGAATAAAACTTCTGCTGAAACTGTTAGAAAATAAAAAAAATTTAAGGTATTTTATTGAAGCAAAAAATCCTGTTTTAACCTATTTTCTTTCATAGATCTCTTATTGTATTTCTTCTCACCTGAAGTTTGTTAACTGGTCTCAGAAAAAAACAAGTGTTAATTCCAGCTCAGACACTAAAGGTTTCTCTGTTGGTATGGCGAGTTTCGATGAAGTGGTAAAGTTTCCAAGTAAGAAACAAAGAAAAACAGGCCAAAGAAAGCTTTGACAACCATAAATTTCCTGAGAGGTTTCACAAATTTTGGCAGTTTCACAGGTATTTCTTCTCAAGTACAAATGACATCATTGTTGAAATTCAAGAAACAATTGGCCTGGTTTACTCTACATTTGGTATCACATATTGTTTTGGTTGAACATCAATTGATTTTTTTCTATTTTTACTGGGAAGTTATGTCATAACTATTTTTAGAAGACTGTCTGGTTTGATCATTTGTGGGACTGAAAACACAATTGTGTCCTAGAATTTTTTTCCCCTAAAGCTATAAGAGTGTATGTGTTTGGTGGAGAATGTCCTCATCAGCAAATATTCCAGTTTATTCTGAAACACATTTTAGATTAAAAATCTAAAACAGGAAATGGGCACTAACACATGAAAGAACCTGGGATAGTACCAGGCAGCGTAGGGAGTATAGCTTCATAATGCATCAATTTGAAATATAATATTTTAAATCACTGAGAATGAATTAGCATCTGAACTGTTCCGATAATTATCATTTTATGCTTAAAAACCTAGCTATAATCAAAGTCAAATTAATAACTGGATAAGTCAACTATACTCCAGCATAAAATAAAAATTAAAAAAGAAATAATACAGGGAAACAACAATCATAACAAATTAATAACTTAAGTTCCAGAGTCTTGGATCTGGCACCTGAGCTAAGTTCAGTTTGCAGAGAGTCAAATAATTTACGTGAATTTTTTTAGTATAAAAGTAAAAGGTAAACACCTAAGACCAAGTCCAGGGTTCTTCTCTCCCTTTCACCACCTTCCCCTAAACAGCAACCAACACAGAAAACAGCATCAAACAGTAATTCCCACGCTTGTTTGTGCAGAAGAATCACCTGCGGATCTTCCGCCCACCCCCCCAGGCCACACCCCAAACCCATGAAGTCCCTCTCTGGCGGTGAGACACAGGCACTGGCAGCTTTGGAAGCTCCAGACGCCAGGAGACAACTGTGAGTAAGCTGAAGATGACCCAAGGGGCTCAGTCAACACACCCCTGACACCTGCAAGCGAGGAAGCTTGCATCCTGTCTGTCTGTCTGCCAGAGACTCACAGAGCTTTGGGGCAGGAGTCACTAACACAACACACCAGCGTAGGCACTGATATCATCAGGCTTACTCCCAACACGTAATCAATTCACGAATGCAAACATTGAGGGTCTTAACCCAGTGATAACAGCCCTAGGGCTTCCTCTTAAGTGATCATCTGTTTAAACATTCACACCATCTCTGCCTCTTAGGAGACACTGGGCTTCCTAAGAAGTCCTTTGTTGCAAGCCCTTCCTTGCCCTTTATTTCGGGGGATATTGATCCTGCAGGACAAACTTTAAACTCCCCCCGACAGCGCATCTTACCTCTACGATGCTCTTTAAATCTTGCACGTAAGTCCGTTCGGTCTCCAGAATTTCCTGCACAACTCTGTCCACATAGAGCAGCTTGGGGCTGGTGGCCGATTCGGCCCCGGTTTTGGTCGGCCCGTTGGCTTCCACTCTGCGCTGTGCCCGGGGCTGCCTCTCGCCGCCCTCGTCTGTGCTCTGCTGCCCGGCCGCACGGTCCGTCTGCAGCTCGCTGCTGGAAAATGGCCTGGCTGGCATCAGCTCCAGTTTTATGGCCCCTGCTTCCTTATCCTGAGGAAACAAGCCCAGATGGCTGCTTGAAACTAAGGTCATTCTGCTGCCGAAGGAACCATGGCTGTCCCGGGAGGAAGCCGAGGACGACGTGGAGCCGAAGCTGACCGGGCGGTCACTGTCGGAGAGCTCCATGGCCCCGAGGTCCCCGGAGCAGGAGTGCCTGGCTGTGGTTCTGAGATACGGAGCTTGTGTTACAGCTGACCGTACTTCACGACGCAACTGGTGCGCATCTATACACGTGAAGAAAAATAAATAAACGGACAAGATAAGCAAGATAGGCAAGTATTTAAAATTAGAGCAAACAGAAAGATTTGAAGGTGCTTAAAACTTAGCTCAAAGGACACGGTCAAAAGCAAAAAGCACGCTAGGTATAGACGGAAATGCAAAGATACCCATGGGACGTTGAATGGCAAAGGCAGAGTTTTTAAAGCGTCGCCTGCAATTGCGTCAGACTTAAAAGCCTTTGGAGCTACCTTAGACCTACTGAACGTCAGGCTGCCTTTTACCAAGACGCCAATGCCATGTGCAAGCGCTTTAAAGTGTTAGAATCACTGCACCTGGCCTCAAAGCATGAGCACCTGACTGATAGAGCGATTAGTCCAGATTTACTAAATCAAGGCTCAGCGCTCAGGGCACACGGAATCTACAGCTTCAGCAAGCACCAAGGGGATGCTTATGTATTTAAAAAACAAACAAAAAACCCCCCACATCCTATGTTTTATTAGATTAATAATATTAATAATATTTATTAATATTGACATATTAGAGTATTTTGAGAACCACTGTTCTAGATTTTAAGTATTTTACTACAATTCCACAAAACTTTACATTACCAACCTGGAGACACCACTACTTAGTGCTTAGTGATGCTGACAATTTTACACTTTACTTGTATATAGCATTAAATAAAGTGTTGCGTGGACAGTAATTCTCCAGTACTGGACAAGAAAACTCAAAATATTGAGACCCACATCCTCCTTAAAACTTAATCAGCCTATCACAACATTTATCTAAGTCGCTTCTCGAAAGCTGGCATTCCATTTGCTGTGTACATGGGGTTACACTGTTACAGAGTATATTTGACGAACTACTACTTTCCACGTGCCCAGTTAGATAACATGACAGTGTGACCATGCAATTAAACAATAAACATCAGAACTGTTTCTCAAGAAATGGGGCTGTTAGTATTTAGAAAAGGGAATAAGAAGAGAAAATTTAAAGCCTGTAGCACTTAAGTCTTGGGTTCAAAACAGGCCCGGTATGGAATTTAAAGTTTCAGAAGCTATTCTGATAAAACACAAAGTTCCAATCTTCTTCATTTGTAAGGCAGGATCCACACTTTATCCCCCTAGTAATGTGATCCCAAGTCTATAGAAGCAAAATGCCTTGCAATAGTGTGACTAATAAAGAAGTTTGCTTCATTTCAAAATCCACCCAAATCCACGTTTATAGATCTTGTTAGAAAAGTAGGAGAGTGAAACTCAGGTATGGAAGGTGGTAATAAGACAATAACAAGAATATAGATCAATGACAGTCTTTTCAAAAGGAACGTGAATTTGGTTTGACTCAATAATAAAGATCATCAAACAGCTGGTACCAATATTTCTAGAATATGAAAGAACCCATCAAGTCTATATCCTTTAACATTCAGACTTTTCTTGGTGGTTTAGAAAAGTGTAAGTGAAGTCACTCAGTCATGTCTAATTCTTTGCAACCCCATGGACAGTAGCCCACCAGGATCCTACGTCCTTTGGGATTTTCCAGGCAAGAGTACTGGAGTGGACTGCCATTTCCTTTTCCAGAGGATCTTCCCAACCCAGGGATCAAACCCAGGTCTCCTGCATTGTAGGCAGACGCTTTATTTTCTAAGCTACCAGGGAAGTCCTCTTGGTGGTTTATATTCATGGCAAATATTAGCATTAAGAGTGTACTGCAAATAGTAAAACTATGAATGTAAAATAAAGGAACTAACTTGGATCAACAAGAAGGAATGGTAAGAAACATGTAGGACATGAGTAAATTACCAGTATAACCACTACCACATGGTATATTTCCCACAATTTTTTAAAGTTTTTGTGATATTCTTTCTGCTTTCTCTGTAACAACTTTATGGCCTATAAAACTTGGATTGGTTATAGTAGTTAAAATGTGCTTGTGTGAAAAATCCTGGTCCAACTTGAATGTTGGAAAATCCGAGAAACAGCCAGGCATTTAGGTGTGTTTGCAGCAAAGGATGCTTACTCGTGTTTGGGACTGGTGTTAAGAAAGTCCTGGGCAGGGCTTTCCTGGTGGGTCAGTGCTTAAGAATCCACCTGCCAATGCAGGGGACACAGGTTTGATCCCTGGTCTGGGAAGATCCCACATGCTGCTGGGCAGCTAAGCCCACAAACCACAACTACTGAAGCCTGCACGCCCTACAGCCTGTGCTCAAGAGAAGTCATTGCAATGAGAAGCCCAAGCATGGCGACTAGAGAAGTAGTCCCAGTTCTCTGCAACTAGCGAAAATCCTGTGCACAGCAACAAAGACCCAGCACAGCCATAAACACACAAACAAATAACTTTTTTTTTTAAAAAGAAATTCCTGGGTAGTTAAGATTAGGAGCAAACACACATTGGCATCTAGCACAACCATAACCATAAGGTTGATGTCCCTTTCTGGAATGGATGCTGACTTGGGAAGTATATAGGATTCTTTATGGTCCCAAAAGGCCAATGAGACTGTGTTTATGTTCAGTTGCCCAGTCATGTCCGACTCTTTGCATCCCCATGGACTGCAGCACACCAGGCCTTCCTACCCCTCACCATCTCCTGGAGTTTGCCCAAGTTCATGTTCATTGCATCAGTGATGCCGTCCAGCCATCTCATCCTCCTTTTCCAGATGCTCTGATTTTCAAATACAGTAGTATCCACCCGCCCCCGTCCCCTCCCCCCCGCCCCCAACTTCTGTTTGGTCCTAAGTCATAGTCTCATTTGAGAAAACCATGTTTGATAGTTACATAACTCTTGGGAAATGTTCATTATCATGATGGTGAAAAATGAACACAACAGAGAGACTCATGTTTTGTTTTGTTTTACTTACTTTCACTGCAAGTTAACCAGCCAGTATTGGGATGGAGAATCCATTTTGGGCTACTAGGGCTGCTAGTGTCTTTTATACTTTCAAAGGCAGGAGGAAGTGGGACAAGAAACTCAAGTGAACAGGGTTCACTTCCTGGATGAATCTTACATGGCAACATGAATTGGACCCTAGCAAGGAAGACCTCATATGTTTCAATACCAGGCCACGTGCCATAGGGCACTGAATCAGCCTATTCAGACTGCCAACCAGACATTTTGTAAATCAGAATATATGAGGTATTTGGAGTGCTAGTATTTAGCCAAACTTACTGCCCCAAATTAAATACCTTCCAAAATTACCGATGACAGAAGTGAAACCTTTAAAGCTAGGTCATTTAATGGCATATAATAGGAGATTGCAGGTGGATAACAATTTTTATGTTGATTCATTGCTTAGAAGATAATTATAGTTTTCTCACATAAGGAAATGTTCTTCATAAAAATTGTCTAGTCTTGCTCTCACCTCCTTCAAAATAATTTCAGATTTCCACCCTCTCTGGCTTATTCTTCCTAATACAATTAATCAATTATTAATATTTATCTCCAGAGCTACATTGTTCAACATAGTAGCCAGTAGCCACATGTGACTATTGAGCGCTTGAATTGCAGCTCATCCAAATTGAGATGTGCTACAAGTGTGAAATATACATTCACTTCCAGACAGTAGAGAATCTGCCTGCAATGCAGGAGACCTGGGTTCCATCCCTGGGTCGGGAAGATCTCCTGGAGAAAGGAATGACAACCCACTCCAGTATTCCTGCCTGGAGAATTCCATGGACAGAGGAGCCTGGCGGGCTACAGCCCATGGGGTTGCAAAAAGTGGGACATGACTGAGCAACTAACACTATTTTAAATATTATATATATTTAATATTTAAACTTAACTTCCTTATCAATCTTTGTCCCAATAATAGTGAATGAAAAGGTACATACAGTTTGAAGTTTATCTTTTTTTACTCTGCTCATTAATGCACAATATTGTTATGAGTTAGCAGCAACAGCATTTGGAGAAAAGTGCTGTGTACTGGATATTGGGGTGGCTGGTTTCCCATGATAAACTGAAACACTCAGAGAGAAAACTGAAGAGCAAGAAAGCTTTATCCTCTGCTTTGCGTGAAAGATGTCCATCTGTGTTAACACTTGGGTAATTTGTTGCTTTGCTTTGCTTTCCTTCTCAAAACCTGTTTCTCTTACCAAATCTCAAACGCAGGGGCTAATAATATAGCAACGTAGGAGAACTTGCCAGTTGTTGCTAATGGCCTATGTCAGTGGCTCTTTTGACCATGAAAACCCTAAATAAGCTGATTTTCCCAGCTAGAGGGCCTTGGTTCATCTGACCCTTGGTAAACCTGGAGTTGGTGGTGGTGGTAGCACAGGGGTCGGGGGTCAGGGTGGGGCTTGATGCTTACAACCAGCAGGACTGGAGTCTAAAGCCATCAACAAAAAAATTCCTTCTTGTGCCATCCTCAATAAAATGAACAATATGGCTGTCCAGCTCCCACACAGATACCTTTCACACGTTTTGCTTCATGGCAAGTCTCTAATTTTTTTTCTAGGAGAAAGAGCTCAAATTCCTTGGCTTTTCTTTGTTTGCTCCTCAAATCTCCATTATTTTAATTGCCCTCCCTTGGAATGTCACTGCCAGAATCAAAAGTAGCACTTTTTGGCTCCAACTTGCCTCTGAGGCTGATTTAAGGGGGAAGCAGAACTTTCATTGGCAGGAAAAGTCCAGGCTTCTCTGACCACGTTTACATGCTACATGGGGAACCCATGGGGTCATAACCGACCACTCCCTGTCACCAGCCCCCAGGAGAGCTTTACAAGGCAAGGGAGGGCTATATGTACAGCAAGGGAGGAGGGGTGATCAGGGCTTTCAAATTCTGCTCATGGCTATTCTAGACTTTAAATACTTAATTGGAGTTCCTTGGCAGGACAGTCATGGACATCGAGAGAATGTGTAGTGCTCAGGATCAATGAATAAAATTATGTTCCTTATTATACTGTCTGTGAAGAGGAGAAAACAGAGGGAACATAAAGCAAGAAATTATTCTATCAACCAGAAAAATTCATTTAATACACAGCAAGTCTTCAGTAGACCCTAAAGTTGTAAACTGATTTCATGATTCAAAAACACACAAATTTTTAAGAGTCAAAGTTATAAAAGAGTGAAGTAAAGTAAAGTGAAGTCGCTCAGTCGTGTCTGACTCTTTGCAACCCCATGGACTGTAGCCTATCAGGCTCCTCCGTCCATGGGATTTTCCAGGCAAGAGTGCTGGAGTGGATTGCCATTTCCTTTTCCAGGGGATCTTCCCGACCCAGGAATCAAACCTGGGTCTCCTGCATTCCAGGCAGACGGTTTACCGTCTGAGCCACCAGGGAAGCTAAGTTATAAGAAGTACTCATTTATATGTTTCAAAGATAGTACCAAGTATCTGAGGAATCCTCCTCTACCCATCTCTGAGATAATAGTGGAGGGCTCAATAGATAAAAGCCACCGGATCTCAATGTGAATTTCTACCTCTTGGTTTTCTAAAATAACATGATTCTGTATTATTAATAATAGCAGATCCAGGACTACAATTAAACCTGTTCTTTGCTGCTCTGAGTGTTCAATCCAGGCAACATGGTTTTCATTCTTATTTGTAGCTGTCTGGTAATAAAGAGGTTAAAAAAAAAAATCTTACCATGTTAATTTCTGTTTTGACCAATGTACTCTGGCAGTGCAAGATGTGAGGACTGGGGGAAGCTGGATGAAGGGTGTATAGAAACTCCAAACTAGCTTAGCAAATTTTCTGTAAGTTTAAACGTTTTCTAAAATAAATAATTAAAAAGATCTTATTACTGCTGAAGAGTCAGTAAAGCAAAGTTTGGATAAGAAAGTCAAAGATAAGAAGGGGTGCTTTGCAAAAATGTTCTTATTCAAACAAGAGGTGAGGGGTTGCAAGAAGATCAAAAAATTCTTTGAGCTGTAAAGTCTGGTACTAAATATTCAGATCATTTACTAATTGATTCCTATGTTAGTCAGCGAAAACTGAGAAGTACAATGGCTCCTGCAGTTAGGCAAGGATTGAGTTGTAATAGATAATCTTAATTAACACAGCTAATGCATTGGCTAAATTGTCTTAGCTAAGTGGTGACTCCAGAATTTCGACATTTGAGGGCACAGGTATGTCAGTTTGGTTAAATGAGGGCCTAAGGGAGGATGAGGAGACGGGATAGTTAGGGAGCTTTGGCTGAACAGGTACACACTGCTATATTTAAAATGGATAACCATCAAGGCAGTGCAGTATAGCACAGGGAACTCTGCTCAATGTCATATGGCAGCCTGGATGGGAGAGGAGTTTGAGGAAGAATGGATACATGTATATGTAAGGCTGGGTCCCTTTGTTGTCCACCTGAAACTATCACAACTGTTAATTGGCTATCAGTTCAGCTCAGTTCAGTTGCTCAGTCGTGTCCGACTCTTTGCGACCCCGTGGACTGCAGCACGCCAGGCCTCCCTGTCCATCACCAACTCCTGGAGCTTGCTCAAACTCAAGTGCATTGAGCCAGTGATGCCATCCAATCATCTCATCTCATCTGTCATCCCCTTCTCTGCCCACCTTCAATCTTTCCCAGCATCAGGGTCTTTTCTAATGAGTTAGTTCTTTGCGTTAGATGGCCAAAGGACTGGAGTTTCAGTTTTAGCATCAATCCTTCCAATGAATATTCTGAACTGATTTTCTTTAGGATGGACTGGTTGGATCTCATTGCAGTCCAAGGGACTCGCAAGAGTCTTCTCCAACACCACAGTTCAAAAGCATCCATTCTTCGGTACTCAGCTTTCTTTATAGTCCAACTCTCACATCCATACATGACTACTGGAAAAACCATCACTTTGACTAGACAGACCTTTGTTGGCAAAGTCATGTCTCTGCTATTTAGTATGCTGTCTAGGTTTCTTGGCAGAAGTCACCGTTTGCAGTGATTTTGGAGCCCCCAAAAAGAAAGTCTGTCACTGTTGCCACTGTTTCCCCATCTATTTGCCATGAGGTGATGGGACTGGATGCCATGATCTTAGTTTTCTGAATGTTGAGTTTTAAGCAAGCTTTTTCACTCTCTTCTTTCACTTTCATCAAGAGACTTTTTAGTTCTTCTTCATTTTCTGCCAAAAGGGTGGTGTCATCTGCATATCTGAGATTATTTATATTTCTCCCAGCAATCTTGATTCGCAGCCTGGCATTTCACATGATGTACTCTGCATGTAAGTTAAATAAGCAGGGTAACAATATACAGCCTTGATGTACTCCTTTCCTGATTTGGAACCAGTCTGTTTTTCCATGTCCAGCTCTAACTGTTGCTTCTTGACCTGCATACAGATTTCTCAGGAGGGAGGTAAGGTGGTCTTGAAGAATTTTCCACAGTTTGTCGTGATCCACACAGTCAAAGGCTTTGGCGTATTCAATAAAGCAGAAGTAGATGTCTTTCTGGAACTCTCTTGCTTTTTCAATGATCTAGTGGATGTTGGCAATTTGATCTCTGGTTCCTCTGACGGGATAAATACAGCTTGAACATCTAGAAGTTTATGGGTCGTGTACAGTTAAAGCCTGGTTTGAAGAATTTTGAGCATTACTTTGCTAGCGTGTGAGATGAATGCAATTGTTTGGTAGTTTGAGCATTCTTTGGCATTGTCTTTCTTTGGGATTAGAATGAAAACTGACCTTTTCCAGTCCTGTGGCCACTGCTGAGTTTTCCAAATTTGCTGGCATATTGAGTGCAGCACTTTCACAGCATCATCTGTAAGGATTTGAAATAGCTCAACTGGAATTTCATCACCTCCACTAGCTTTGTTCATAGTGATGCTTCCAAAGGTCCACTTGACTTCACATTCCAGGATGTCTGGCTCTAGGTTAGTGATCACACCATCGTGATTATCTGAGTCATGAAGATCTTTTTTGTATAGTTCTTTTGTGTATTCTTGCCACCTCTTCTTAATATCTTCTGCTTCTGTTAGGTCCATACCATTTCTGTCCTTTATTGTGCCCATCTTTGCATGAAGTGTTCCCTTGGCATCTCTAATTTTCTTGACGAGATCACTCATTTTTCCCATTCTATTGTTTTCCTCTATTTCTTTGCATTGGTCACTGAGGAATGCTTTCTTATCTCTCATTGCTATTCTTTGGAACTCTGTATTCAAATGGGTGTATTTTTTTCCTTTTCTCCTTTGCCTTGCACTTCTCTTCTTTTCTCAGCTATTTGTAAGTCCTCCTCAGACAACCATTTTGCCTTAACCCAATTGAAAATATAAAGTTAAAAAAATAGAGGACCTAGGGGACCTTAAGGCTTTTTTCCCCCATTTTTATTATCATTTTCATTTTTATTATCTGCTTTGGAAGATCAATTAGTGGGGGAGGTGAAGGTGATGATGGAGCAGGGTTAAAGCAGGGCTAAAATGTTGTCACTTTGAGGGGGGACTGGCAGTTGTCCACAAAAACCCACTCCCCTTCTTCCCTCGTGAACAAAGTTTCTGCTGAGCACACTTTTCAGACTCCCTGCCATTAGAATTGGCCATGTGGTCAAGTTCTCACCAATGGAAAAGATACGTGCCCCTCTGGTGGTCCATTTCTCCAGCATCAGACATCATTCCTCCACATCCTTCCCCTTTCCGCTGGGACCCAGATGTGGCAGGGGACCTTGCCCAAGCCATGAACATGACCCCAAAGCCCTAGAATATGGCACAGCACGAAGACAGAAGGGCCTTGCAATAAGTGCGTCCGGATGTGCCCTGAGCCACCATATAAAAAAGTCTGGTTATCCTAAAACTGACATGCTGGAGAAACCAGGGAATGAGACCACAAGGAACCCTGGCTGATCTGGCCCCTACAGACTGGGTGTTTCTGGCCCAGGCACCAGACAGTATGAAAGAACAGCCTTAGAGATGACCCCAGCCCTGTCATATCTGGCTGCAACATCAGGAGACCCTGAGCCAGAACCACCTGGCAGAGCCTCTTCTGAACTCCTGACTCACATAAACCTTGAGAGATTAGAAATGATTGTTGTTGTTCCAAACCACTAGGCTCTGGAGTGATTTGTAATGCAGCAAGAGATAACCCGAACAGCCTCTATTATAACAGATCAGCCTTACCATACATGCCAGGTCTTTAACTCTCTACGACAATTATCCTTAAAAAACGAAACACACACTTCCCTCCCCTTGACCCCACACACAAAGCCTCACAGTTCATTCACATATGTCATTACTTTTGGAACATTTTATGGATGGGAAAAAAAGATAGGTTAGGTTACATCATGCTCAAAGTTGAACTGTGAATCAGAGACTATGGTTTCTGATTTCTGGCCCATTAGTTCTGATACTTGGTTATAGGTTCACTAGTGGCTCAGATGGTAAAGAATCTGCCTGCAATGTGGGAGACCTGGGTTCGATCCCTGGGTTGGAAAGATCCCCTAGAGGAGGGCATGGCAACCCACTGCAATATTCTTGCCTGGAGAATTCCCACGGACAGAGGAGCCTGGCAGGCTACAGTCATGGGGATGCAAAGAGTCAAGCACACATGGCATAGATTCACAGAATAGGGCAGAAAAAGTGCTTAGAGATCAGCAAATGATGCACTAAATATAAGCTACTTGTATAAAGTGCACAATCCCAATGTGCCAGTAGTGTGTGTGTGTGTGTGTATAGGAATGAATGAATATATGCCCAACTGTGTGTACAGAAAGAGCTCAGTGGACCAGCCAGGAATCAGGTTATAGGCGTCTCTCCTATAGAAGATTTGCATTTGTGCCCTGGCTCTGTACCATGGAGCTTTGTATTGCAATTTTTTTTTTTTTTTGGCTGTACTGCTTGGCATTGGAATCTCAGTTCCCTGACCAGGGATTGAATCCTCACCCCTGCAGTGGAAGCATGGAATCGTAACCACTGGACCACCAGAGAAGTCACTGTATTGCAGCCTTTGAGTCTCTGGTTTCCTCACTTGTAAGTGAGGCAGCTGGACTAGCTGACTTCCCCAGGTCCCATCCAACTGCAGGGATGCAGTCCCAACCCTGAAATAAACACCAAGTCACACGGATGCCACGTCTGCAAGGTCCATTCCTAGCTGGAATCACAGGACAAGCAGTAACCACAAAATAGCAATTGTCTTCTACATTCTACTAATGCCAGGTCTTCAATGATGAAATATATATATCACTGACTTTGCTAAAGGCTAAAAAACTATTTTTTTTTCACTTAGACTCAATCACAATCTATGCTCTGGCTTCTTTTTTGTTTTTGTGGAAATATCGGTCTCAAGGCAGTAATGCAACAATGAGAGCTGCATGCACAGGTTCCCTCTGCACTGAGCATGCACAGTTCCCAAAACATCTCTGCTCACTTGAGAGGCAGGAGTAGGTTAAATAACATTTCTTAAAGAAAAGGGAGGAGGAAGGAGAAGGAGAAACCCTAGTAACTAACAATAGCACTCTGAGAAAATAAACCATCCCTAAAGTACACTAAACATTTTCTCAGAGAAAAAAAGAGGAGGAAGAGAATTCAAAGCGTCTAACAATAGAGATCTGAGTGAATAAATCCATCTAGAAAGTACAATATAAAACTATTGAATGTCATGCCCTTTCAAATCCTTAAGGGCAGAAAATGGTCATAATAGACAGTTGGGTAAAATGGGTGGTTTATAAAACATAAGTACAATGTGATCCTAAATTTGAATTAAAAATGCCACTTGTTTATTATCCACATTAGAAAAATGATTCAAAAGATGCAGAATACAATATTGACCTTAGTTTTTCAAAGTAGGAGAATGGATGGTTTTTCCTTTGATATTTACCTCTCAATACCACTTTTCCTCAATGTGTACCACATTGATAATCTGCAAAAGTTATTTAAAGAAACTAAAAATCACAACATCAGTGTGTAACAAATATTTAAATATTTTCAATGAAAAGAATTAATTTCTATGTTCACATGATTAATGAAAAGGAATGCCAAATATATACATCTTCTCTCAAATATATTAGTATCACTAAATTAAAATAAAAAGCAAAATAAAAGTCAGACTCCACTGTGCAACAGCATTGACTACAATCCATGCCTTTTTCTCTCCAATTATTCCTCCTAACAAAAGAATTTCTTACCAATAAGCATTCAACACGGAAACTGCATTTACTCGGTCAACTTTGGTGACCACTAGACTCAGACTAGATTCCATCACTACAGTTGCTAAGTATAAAGTTTGCAAACATTTATTTTGTTCCCCAGCTTAACCTGCGTCAACCTCATAAAGAAAGCACATGAAAATACTCAGCAGTCACTGCATGAACACTTAGGTTTTACTTTTCTCCCCAGAGTCACCAACATCAAGCTCTCTAGATTATTTCAACCTAACTTTAAGGGGAGATCAAATTCAAACCAAAACAAGACAAAAACCTTTGAAGGCAGACTGCAGTTCAGAGGGAGGAAAAAAAAAATCACCTTCTAGATTAATTCTATTATTGGAGAACTCTTTTCAGTCCATAGCAATAATAACAGAACACTTGCAATATATTCAAGCGAGCAGCTGGTCCTGCACAGGGTGGTGGAGAAAATCTCCAGGACAGTTTCTCACCGAGGCGGTTGGGCTCGGCTGCTCCAGCAGGAAGGACCAAGGGTGTCGAGCATCGGTTCCCCAGACACATCCACGTTTGCTCCTACCTGGGCTCTGCCCAGGCGGAGCCACGTCGTCTGCCTTCAGCTGATGCACTGACCTCCCTGGGAACTCAGTCAGGTAAAACCAGAAGCCTTTACTAGTCTGTGCAGCTCCTTCCGCAGAAATATTGCATGAGTCAGCTTTTATCTCTCAAAACCCAACACACAAAGGCTTTACAAAAACCTGATTGGCAACTTTCTCCCTGCCTTTTTCCCCCTGGTGTGCAGACCACAGACTTCAGCATCACTAAGAGCCTTAAACGAAACATGACATCATTCAATTGAGAAACAGGACAATAGACACCACTGTGGGTAACTTGAAAATGCACACTTCGCTGAGCAACACCCTGCCACTGACATTCTTTTGTGAACATCAAATACAGCCTACACTTGCCTACAGCTGCTCAGGCTCTACCTTCCTGGCTCCAGCCACCATTCTCATTAAACTCCACAAAAGCAGCAAGATCTTGGAGCTCTGCTATTTTGAAGTGCACCTCCCGACTTTTAAGTCTGTTTCCAAGGAAGTGGACACACGTCTCCCATAAGTTTTAAAGTGAAGTTTGGGGGTGGGGGTGGGGCAGAGAATAACACACCGTGGACAGAAGTTTGAATCCTTAGTTTCCCTTAACGAGACAATGAATACAGTGTCAAGTAAGCAAGGCTACACAAGAACACATTTAAGCCTGAGTATTTTAAAAACAGTACTGAAAAATCTATCTGAAGACAAACAGCTAAAATGTAAACTTACAGGCATTTCTTAGACAAACAGTTTAGTTTGTGCACAGTTCAGTAGGAAAGAACTTCTAATTATTTTGGGTTTCCATTTCCCTAAGGCTACCTGTCTTTCTCAAAATGCTAAATCTATTTTTATATCAAGATCCAAAAGTTCATATTTGAGAAAGATATTGAGTTCTTTAGATGAAGGTCTTCAGAAGTACAAAAATGTTCTTGAAAACTGATATCACTGCACCATGGAGCTAAAATTCAAGTTTTGGGTTATGCCCATGTATAGATAGCTAAAACTAAACTACTTCAGAGCATCAAAATCCTTTAAATAGAAGTTCCACTTAAAGCATTCATTTGTGGTTATGAAAAATAACATTAGCTGATCATCTTTAATATAGCTATTTCTATCATACCTATTAAGTGATTTTAAACTAACAACATAATAGGATGATTTGTTTTAATGCCCGTTTCCTCTCAAATAAAGCTGATTATATACAGGGTTACTTCAGTGGGCCATTCTGATGGAAATTTATCAGTCAGTTCAGAAGACAACTTGGAATAATCCACTTTCCCCCCAAATTTGCCAGTTTGATGGAAATCACTGATGCTAAAAGTCTGAGAGGAAGGGCCCTCCCTGGGCTGTTTGGACTCTCTTAACCCTTGTCTGTCCTCCATGGTGACCTCTGTTGCCCTCCAAAATGACGTCCACCTTACCTGTGTCCAAGTTCTCTTTTTATGCCTAATTAAGAGTCAGTTGAAATCTTACGAGCCTCATCTAACCTCCCACAACCACTCCAGGCCACTGCTCTTTCCATCTGTTAAATGACTGTTTATTACACTTAGAGAGTCATGTGGTCTTATGCTTATTTTCTAATCATCTCTGTCCTACCCTGGATTATTAATTTAAAGAGCAGGGAAGCTTCCTATGCTGTAGATTTGATATTCATGTGGGAGACACAGAGATCCACATTCAGGGATGGGATGGGATGGTATATGCAGAGGCTCTTGGCTTCTTCTTTTTGGCCATGCCATATAGCATGTGGGATCTTAGTTTCCTAAGCAGGGATCAAATCCTAGTCCCTTACACTGGAAGATGGATTCTTAACCACTGGACCACCAGGGAAGTCCTTGCCCGATTGTCTTGCCACTAGACTTCTGTCCATGCAACAAAATTAATCCCAAGGCAAGTAAAAGGCACAGATGCTAGTACCCTAGTACACTAGAACTGTGGCGCTGGAGAAGACTCTTGAGAATCCCTTGGACAGCAAGGAGATAAAAACCAGTCAATCCTAAAGGAAATCAACCTGAATATTCATTGGAAGGACTGGTGCTGAAGCTAAAGTTCTAATACTTTGGCCACCTGATGCAAAGAGCCAACTCATTGGAAAAAGACCCTGATGCTGGGAAAGGTTGAGGGCAGGAGGAGAAGGGGGCAACAGAGCATGAGATGGTTGGATGGCATCACCAACTCAATGGATATGAGTTTGAGCAAACTCTGGGAGATGGTGAAGGACAGGGAAGCCTTGTGCGCTGCAGTCCACAGGATTGCAAAGCGCTGGACACAACTTAGTGACTGAACAACAACAAGGTGGGAAAAACACTCTCACTGGGATGCAGTTCTTATTAATTCCCTTGCAGCTCTAGTTATGGGCAGCTCAGGAGCCATTTGCAGTGTCCTCGCCAGGAGTGGAGACCCAGGGGTAGAACAGCAGCACCCACAGGGCATGCCTGCAGCCAGCAGGACACACACCAGCCAGCAAGCCAAGTGCAGGCCAGTCTTGGGGCCTAACTGGAGGAGGACCAGAAAGCCCTGTTACTTAAAAACATCCTTTCCCAGAATCAGTCTGCCAGTCCACTAAGAGAAACCAGTTCTTTTTGGTTGGGGCCTCTCTGGTGGTCCAGTGGTTAAGACTTCACCTTCCAATGCAGGGAGTGTGGGTTCAATCCCGGGTTGGGGAGCTAAGATCCTACATGCCTTGCAACCAAAAGAAACTAAAACATAAAGTGGAAACAATAATGTAACAAATTCATTAAAAACTTTAAAAATCGTCCATATAAAAAAAATTTTTTTTTTTTAAATCCTTTTTGGTTTAAGGTAAAAGTTGTCTGTTAAAACTCTAATGTTCCCTGGGAAGGGTTACAGGGTCATTGCCACAGTGGCGTCATAAGCCTGAACCTCCTTCTGGGATCCATGCAGGTCTTTTAGGAAGGAGGCAGGAAGGGTGTTGGGAGGCAGGGCTGGGAGACTGCAGGAAGGAAGTGCAGATAACACGCAGCTCTGGGGACTCGACAGCGTCTGACCTAGTGGACAGGTTTGCTGACTTTGCAGCCAGGCAACAGCTCCAAGAAGCTGGGCAATGAAGGATGAAAGAGCAGCCTGGAAAAAGAAGGAAGGGCAGAGACATGCATACATTCTTCAGATTCAAGGAAAGATTTTGCCTCATATCATCTATACTGGGTAAGGCAGGTTTAAACAATCATCTTATATTTTCAGATACAAAGGTGCTAGAAGTTATAAGGAAGTATTTCAAATCACAACTAATATTTTATATATCGAGCATAACAATTTAAAAGCTGGGTGCCAGGAGACCTGTTTATTTTGTGATTTAAGATATCACCACTGTGACATTTCCCCAGACAAATGGTAAAACCAACCATTTACTAATGCACAGGCCACTGACAAAGGAGCCTTAATATATATTTGTGTGTTTGTGCTCAGTCATGTCCAACTCTGCGACCCCATGGACGCAGGCCATCAGGCTTGTCAGGCTCCTCTGTCCATGGAATTTTCCAGGCAAGTAGGCAATTTTCCATTGCCTACTCCAAATAAATATACATTTTTAGTCTATTAGAACTTTTTTCTTTGAAAGAAAAAGGCATGAAATTACATTTTCTAAGCTCATGCCATAGAATAAATGTGCTAAACATTAAAGTCAGTTTCATGCCAAGAGGTGTCTTGTGTCCCACTGATGTCCCTTGGGACGATGACCTTCCTCATGAAAGTGAGATATCATGCACTAACACCCTTCTGCCTTGGAGGCTTCATTTACTAAATATCTATATACACTATTTCAAGCTAATCTCCACTGAGAAAGTGTTACCAGCTATAAACTGCCTTGCTACTGTGATATAAACCAAACTGTTAAACAAACAAAAGAGCTAATCTGTTTTTTTTTCTTTTTCAAGGACTATTTTCAAAGTGAAATAACTTTAATGATAAGCAACTTTGTCTTCACAAAGAAGCGTTTAAGCAAAAGACACATTTAAGGCAGATGAAAGCCCTCAAGTCAAGGGGATATTAAATGAAAGGAGTACTTTTTGTTAATCCTGGAGTATTGAATCTAACAAGAGAAACCAAACTATAAATAATCAATTGTTAGACAGAGATAGAGATGTGTGCTCAGTCATGTCTGACTCTTCATGACCCCATAGACTGTAGCCCACCAGGCTCCTCTGTCCATGGAATTTTCCAGGCAAGTATACTGGAGTGGTCTGCCATTTCCTCCAGGGATTGAACCTGCATCTCCTGCACTGGCAGGCGGATTCTTTACCGCTAGCTCCACCTGAGAAGCCTAATCAATAGTTACCAGTACTCAAGTTATCCAACTGAAAATATAATTTCTCATCCTCTGTTGCACAAAAATGTCCATACTGAGGCATAATGGTAAGAACTTTAGCAAACAAACAACAAATTCACAACACTTTGTTCTGGCTCACCCTTACCTTGCCTATCAAGTCGCAGTTCAACTTCTCCATCATATACCAGTTCGCCATGAACACCAACCCAGATAGCCTGGAAGGACACACATCCCGGGGACTCTAAAGTTGTGTTGTTTCAGGAGTTCCTCCATGGGCTCTCTTCTCTGTCCCTGTGATAATCATTAGCTCTGTTTTTCACTCTGTTCTTTTATTAGGATATTTTGGTCTTTACTGTCCAGAGATGATGAAATCAAGGCTTGGTTATTTCTGAACTGAACAATTTTTAGATATCAAGCAAGCAATATGTTACAAATAGTCTTTTGCTTTCAATACTAGATCAGTCCCATCTTTAAGGACACCACGGGAGGACTCGCTGTGCTAAGCACAATGAACTAATTATCCCCCTAAGAATGCAGACTGTTTCCAGACACATTTTTCTCTGGGAGATAACGCACATCTAATCCATTCATAACTAAAGGCATTCAGCACAATCTATACTTTTGAAAATGCTCTTTCAAAAAATGTACTTGAACTTCTAGAAGGGGCTTGGAGACTCTCTTGAAATCCTGCAGCAGTATTTTCCAAAATAGTAATTAAAACAAGAATCTATTATAGTTGCAGAGTGACAACCATGGAGGTTCATAACCTTTATGTGAGCTTGCAAAACCATTTCACATCCTGGCAGAGAAGAGAGAGGCAGCCCCCTTGGCCAGGCTTCCTATGATAGCTCCAAGAGGATGGAGTGATGGGCAGGGCTCAGCTGGACATCTCCAGTTGCACCCCATCCTGCAGACTCCAAGATAGTGGGTTCAGAGCAATAGTTCTCCAAAGTAATAGTGGTGAGGACATAAGCTTGCCAAGGAGATATGGACAAGATACCCACGGTGGCTATGAATCATTTCTGAGCTCATTCAGAATCTGCGCCCCAGCAGCTACCACCCTTTAAAATCACCACCATCAGTCTTCTTCTTTAATCTGGAGGCTACCTTCAACATCACAGTGGCTGACAGCTGAACCTCTAGGTGTATGATCCGAGAGCAAACGGATTTGTCCAGGGGGAGGCTATTTAATTTCCAGAACTGAAGTGGGGTGGTTAGAGCTTCCTGAACCAATTCTCAAGGACAATCCTAGTTCAGGAAGAAATTTGTAAAAGGCCAAGTACAGAGTCCACTCCAGGAAGGCAGAACTTACTCCTCTCTGTTAACAGAGTTGAAATGGCTTATTACTCTCTAGGTTTTTGTTTGTTTGTTTGTTTTAAACCAAAGAAGGCAATGAGGCTGCCATCTTAGTTATGGTATTACAATGGTCTCAAAACACCCGTCTATTGATGTGTGTCCTGGCGTTTGCCTTTCAGAACTTTGGCACACATAGCAATGACCTGCTGACCATCTCCCTTCACACCTTCTCTCTACATTAATGAAGAGCAGCCACCACTGACTCAGCCTCGTAACCAGGTACCTAGTTAATGCCAGGTTCCATGCTGGGCTCACTGAAGGGACGTGGCTTTGCCTTCTGGAAGCTCCTGTCTGGCAAGACTGCACAAGCATCAGATAAACAATGACAAGCGTGACGAGCATGATGAAGCAACAGCTCAGATGTAACAAGAACTGTGTCCATAACATTTGCTCTATTTTCCTAGACTGGTCTCTCCCACTGTTTTCAAGCTGCCCTTCAAGCAATATGAAAAGCTGATAGTAACTTCACACTGACAGTAACATCAAGCTGATTGAGGCTGCCTGCACTCACATTTCCCTTTCAATCTTAGAGAGCGAGCGCCGTTGGATTCATCTTTCATCTTGTATTTAATTACTTGGTATCCAAGCTGAGTGCCAAACTTGCTGAGAGTTTTTATGCGTCTAAACACTTGCCTAATTCCCAGTTCCCACAGAGGTACGTGAAGTAACTTGTTTATGTTAACAGAACAAAGGAAAGGAAATAGGCCTGTCTGTTAGGCTACAGGGTTAATCTTAATTAGGCCAAGAAACAAGTGTCACAAAATTTACTTTGGTTTATTCTGAATAAAATTTTTCGAGTCCTTTACCAGTATTAGATGAAAGAAAAAAGAAAAAAAAAGAGAGAGAGAGAAAGGAGAAAAAGCCAGCACGTTCATATGAGCTGCTGTAGAAGAGGTGGGATGAAATGGTGGTGGTGGGGGTGGAATTCCCTCACTATCCCCTGTGATCTAGACTCTACTTTAAAGAAGTATTTATTTAAATAAATAAATAATTAATTAAATTTAATTTAAAGTAAAATTGAAAAATAAAATAAAAATTTATGTGAAGGTGATTCCCTGTGGGCAGACTCTCCCCCACCCCCATTTTCCCATTTTTTTCCACCCGCCCTACTCCCTGCTGGCTGGCTTCCAGTTGGGTTTGGCTGACAGTAGACACCAGTATTATGAGCAGGAGGAGAAGGAAAGAGACGCTTTTTTGTCTACGCCCTGGCTGATGAAGCATCTGGGGTTTAGCAGTGGCTACAGCCAAGACACCCTGGTCTCCACGGTTCCAGCTCTCATGGGGCTCTCCTAACTCTTCCTTGTTCCCTGAGCCATCGGAGTCACTGCAGGTTATCCCCGAGAATAGTGGTTCAGGTTTCCTGCCATTGATTCGATCTCTGGGTGCCACGCATTCCTTGCTGGCTCCCATGGCCACACCACAGTCCATGGAGCAGCCCCTTCATTAACCTCTCATTTGAACCAGCCGAGTGAATCTCCAGTTTCCTACCAGGACCCCGCTGATCCAGTTTCATACTGACCCCAGACTCTCTGGTCTGAAAAGCTGATAGCAGTTCAATTTCACGTGCTTAGTTCGCATGTTTGACCACAGCTTTTCACTAGGCGGTTTACTGCTCAATTTTCAGCCCTTTTTTGATTGACTAGCTGCTTGATTCAGGTCACTGGAATAAACAATTAGAACCTATTCTGTGCTAGAAATAGATTTTGAATTTGATATTTACTGATATATTTAACTCAGCAGATATTTATTGAGCAGCTACTATGTGTCAGGCACTGTATAAGCGCTAAAGACACAACAGTGAAGAAAACATGTAATCACCCCTAACTTTCTGCAGTTTCTTTGTGAGTAGGGGCTAGATGGACGAAAATCCCGTGATAACAGTGTTTCAATACTGGAAAGGTACTTTGAGGTTTTGGATAGCTCAGTTAGTAAAGAATCTGCCTGCAATGCAGGAGATCCCAGTTCGATTCCTGGGTCAGGAAGATCCCCTGGAGAAGGGATAGGCTACCCACTCCAGTATTCTTGGGCTTCCCTTGTGGCTCAGCTGGTAAAGAATCCGCCTGCAATGTGGAAGACTTGGGTTCGATCCCTGGGTTGGGCAGATCTCTTGGAGAAGGAAAAGGCTACCCACTCCAGTATTTTGGCCTGGAGAATTCCATGGACTGTATAGCCCATGGAGTCGCAAAGAGTCGGACATGACTGAGCAACTTTAACTTTTCACTTTCAATCTAACTCCTTATCTGGTGTTTGAATGATCACTTACAAGTATGCCCAGTCTCTGCTCGAAGACTCTTAGTTACTAGACACTGACCCCTGCTCAGATAGTCCATCACACTTTAGGCAAGCTAGTCTTTATTAAAGTTGTCTAATCATCAAAGTATTTTCTCACATGGAGAAGTTCTTCAAGGACCACTACAGGAAAACAAGACAGATCACACCTCACTTCCATCTTGAAGTTCGTTAATTATTTGAGATGCCGTCAGGTCTCCCATTCATACTTGCCTCTTTATTCAAATATTTATTGAATAACTGCCCTAAGTGATTCCTGGAGGCAGGGTTCAAGGGGAGGGGGTGGGGAGTTGCCCCTCGTGCCGTGGGGAGCATGGGACAGTGCTGAACCCCAGGAACGCCTGCTTCAGGTGTCTCAAGATCTTGCTTTCCTGCAGCTTCGACCAAAAGGTTTTCAGGATCTCGAAAAATCCTCATGCCACTTACCATTCTAAAAAATCCTGCAAAGACACCACTTTTAGAGAAAGCCTTTTGGGAAAGAAATGATCTTCTATATCAGGTTTTTAGATGTAGCAATAGCACTCTGTTCTCCAAGGGCACAGAGTGTGGCCGGGGGGACAGACACTGAGCCATCGCACGGACCAGTGTTCCTTCTACCTGAGATTGGATTCTGCAGAGAAGGTATGCAGGGGGACCGGCTATGAAACATTTGAAAGCTGAGAGGAAAGAAAGCTGGGGGAAGCCAAGACAGCAGATGAGATCGTCCAGGTCATTTTACTTCCCTTAAGCATAGATGGCTGGTGTACCTGGCATTACGCCCACGGTGACCACTCGACCTAGATTTTTCTCTGGGCAATCTTGTTTGCAAATATCCTACTGCATACCACAGTTAATAACTATGTTTACTGAAACTCTGCCCCCTTATTAAAGAATCTTCTATTTCCTTCTCTACTCTGGGGTGACCCACCTTCTAATCTGCACACATCAGCCTCCGTCTTCGGGGCTTTTCCTTTACCCTCTCCACATACCGGGCAGAGCCACTTGGGCAGTAACCATGACTGTTCTTGTGCAACCACTTGGACGGGGCCCCTCAGAAGGTGTGGTTATAGTAAATCACAACCTAAATGTCCCTGCCCGGCATTTTCATCTAGGTAAAATCAGATGAAAATGAACACCAAAGGAGCCCAAAGGGCAGAAGTGGTCACAAAAGGACAGCCTGGAGGAGGGGTCACCCCACTCCACTGGGGTGCTACTTCTAGGGGGTTTAGGGACTGACTCTGCACAGTTGAGCCTTGAGTACAGCTCAGGACCACTTGTTCACCTATTCCAGGACCCCCAAAGCCAGGGATGACTTTCTGGTACCACTGTAGCTCCAAACATAAGACATCTGCTTAGGAATCTGCACATTCTTTTGTTCTGTTCTGTTCAGTCACTAAGTGGTGTCTGACGCTTTGAGATCCCCTGGACTGAAGCACGCCAGGCTTCCCTGTCCTTCACTATCTCCCAGAGTTTGGCCCAATTCATGTCCATTGAGTCGGTGATGTTATCTAACCATCTCATCCTCTGCCACCCTCTTCTCCTATTGCCTTCAAACTTTCCCAGCATCAGGGTCTTTTTCAGTGAGTCGACTCTTCGCATCAGGTGGCCAAAGCATTGCAGCTTCAGCTTCAGCATCAGTCCTTCCAATGAATATTCAGTGTTGCTTTCCTTTAGGATTGACTTGTTTGATATCCTTGCTGTCCAAGGGACTCTCACAAGTCTCCACCAGCACCACAATTCCAAAGCATCAGTTCTTCGGCACTCAGCCTTCTTTATGGTTCAACTCTCACATCTGTGCTTGACTACTGGAAAAACCTTAACTATATTTGTCATTGCTTTCAAGGAGCAAGCATCTTTTAATTTCATGGCTGCAGTCACCATGCATAGTGATTTTTGATATTAGGACAAAACAAAATGTAACCCCCAATGAAATAAGCTGCTGTGATGTAAAGAATGGACATGTGAGCACGGGAGGGGAAGAAGAGAGTGGGACGAATTGGGAGATTAGGACTGACACAGATACACTACCATGTGTAAAACAGATAGCTAGTGGGGACCTGCTGTAGAGCACAGGAGCTCAGTTAGGTACGCTGGGATGCCCTAGATGGGTGGGATGGAAGTGGGGTGGGAGGGCGGTCCAAGAGGGAGGGGATATATGTATACATATAGCTGTTCCACTTCATTGTACAGCAGAAACTAATGACATTGTAAAGCAACTGTACTCCAATTAAAAGAAAATGAAGCTTCTCTGAGAATATTGAGGGGTTAGATTTTTGTAAGACTCGGTTACTATCCTAGTGAAGCCATAGTAAAAACCAGCTCCAAAGCTGAACTTTGTTCAATCCAAACCATCATTCACCACTTGTAACATGACGCATGGAGAGGGCACAGACCTGGAGCTGGGATGTGTAGAATTGAAGCTTTCCTAGACAACTGGGTCACCCTGGCAAGTTACTCACTTCTCTGGGTTCCAGGTTCCTTCTGGATTGTGACAACTCTGGAGCCTGTAGCATTCAAGAATGCTTTTGCAAACTATTGTATAGAGAATGGATAAACAATGTCCTACTGTATAGCATAAGGAACTATATTCAATATCCTGTGATAAATCATAATGGGAACAAAATGAAAAAGAATATATCTGTATGAGTGAGTTTGTAAAGCAACGTGTATTGCTTTGCTATACAGCAGAAATTAACACAACACTATGAATCAACTACACTTCAATAAAATTAATTAATTTGAAGTTTCCAAATCTTCAAATCGAAGATTCCACACTTTGGGGTGATGGGTTGACACAATGACCCATTTCTGAACTACACGATATTTCTTGGTGGTTTAAATCACTAAGTCATGTCTGACTCTTGTGACCCCCTGGACTATAGACTGCTGGGCTCTTCTCTTTATCAGATTCTCCAGGCAAGAATACTGGAGTGGGTTGCCATTTCCTCCTCCAGGGGATCTTCCTGACCCAGGAATCAAAGCCGGGTCTCCTGAATTGCAGGCAGATTCTTTACCAACTGAGCTACGAGAGAAGCCCAGTATTTCTTGAGGCTCTCATATAACTTGAGGTTCTTAAATATGGTCCCACTATTTTAGTCAGATAACCATGAATGGAAACAAAAACCAGGAGCATATGGCTTTTATAAAGGGAAACTGCTTTAAATTATCTATAATTTCTCATGCAGCAGAACTTATGATAAGACATCTTAACTCATCAGCTATCAACAGAAAGATTCCCCACAAAAATTTTTAACAATATTATCTGACAGTAGACCAATGCCTAGCGTCAAGGTCATGCTTTTTACCTATTCACTGACATTACCTCCACTTCCTGCAAAATTGCATTCTGGAAACCAGGTTAGAACATAGATTACGGAATACCTCATTTTACCACAGGGTATATAATTTGGGGTTGCACTTTACTCCAGGCAAGTACCTGCCTAATATACTCCCAGAATAGTGGTAACATAAAAGTTGATATCATTGAATAACTGCAAAAATTATGCTCCTATAACCCACAGATAACGGGAGGAATGGCTAGTTCTAAATTACCTAGGGGCTCATTATACTTTAAGTATATGCAATGATGATGATTAGAACAAATTCACTGCAATGGGTGTCCTGCTTGAGCCTCCATGGAAACTGGGTGGTTAAGACTGGGAAAACCTTTATAGTGGTCCCCAACCCAGTTTACTTGTTTTGATTGATGAATGAACTGATTTTCAAGGGGTCTGTTTAATTGGTTCTTAAAGAAAGAATCCTAACAATATCTGAAATTGGGATTCAGCTCTATTTTCAAGTATACATCTCAGATTTTGTGTGGGGAGCAGAGGATAGGGCTGGAGGTGAGAGATCTGAGGGTAATGAAAGATTTGGTGGCCCTGGGAGAGATGGGGAAGGAAGTGAGGCCTGACAAATAACTATGCAGGCTGGCCTCCCTGTAATAGGGAAGAGCAAATCTGACTCCATATTGGATCTATTTCTTTTACTTTAACCTTTGTATTCTATTACTTTTGCAATGTTTTTAAGTTAATGTTGCATATAGCCTCAAATATACAGAACTGCCCATTCTCAAGGCTCTAGCCTTTAAAGGTATAACACGTTTCCATTCATATGGAAATAAAAAGTTGCAGAACCGAGAATAGCATGCCTTGTTGGAGGTTTATAGGAGTGTTGTGACCTGACCTATGTGAACAGCTGTGATAACAGAGGATTCTGACACCAAGAAGTTTGCAACAACCAACCACAACCCCTCCCCTTTTAGTATAAAAGAAGCCTCAATTTTTAACTCCAGTGGAATGGTTCTTTGGGACACTAGTTCACCATCTTCTCAGTATGCTAGCTCTCTGAATAAAATTGCTATTCCTTGCCCCAACAACTTATCTCTTGATTTACTGGCCTGTTGTCTGGTAAGTAGTATGAGCTTGGACTCAGTAACATCACCCTAGCCAACCAGGCAGCCTGTGAATATCTTAAAGAAGGAAGAGATTGAGAGGTAAAAAGAAAAGAGAGAGAGAGAGAGAGAAAGAGAGAGCATAGCTATAACATCTTAGCTATGAGATTCTATATGAGAGAAGAAAACATAATAAGAAAGGCAGCCCTTTTCCCATAGAGAGAGAGAAGTGAACATCAGCAGCTCGGGGATGGGGTTGGGTGGTCTCCAGGTGAACTCCCAGGGGAGTGTGGAGACCCCAAATATCTCAGGGCAGGGGCCCTGGGAGGGTACATATCCTTGAACAAAGGGCAGTGACAGTACAGGCAGAGAAGTTGGGGAGCCAGGGAGGGACTACCTGGGAGTAGAGGGAAGGGAAGCAAGGTTTGGACCCTGTGTTGATGGGAAGGGACACTGAGCTGGTAAAGTTTAGTCTTTAGTCTTTCGACACTCAGTGGTATATGACTCTTTGTGACCCCAGAAGCCCACCAGATGCCTCCGTCCGTGGAATTTTCTAGACAAGAATACTGGAGCAGGTTGCCATTTCCTACTCTAGGGGATCTTCCCGACCCAGGAATTGAACCCACATCTCTGTGTCTCCTGCATTGGTAGGTTGATTCTTTACCACTATACTACCTGGGAAGCCCTTATTAGTGTGACCGAACCCAGACCCACAGGGCTACGGAGGCCTGATGTGAGCTCAAGACTCCCCGGGGGGTTGTGGTATAGGCTGAGTAGGCAGAGTGTAACCTGAAGACTTGTTGTTGTCAACACTGGGTTTACATTGTTTGAATTGATAAAACACATTTAAAAAATCAAGCTATTTCAAAAATAGAAAAAGGAAAAATCAGGATATTTCACATAAAAATACAGATTTTCCTTCTTGGGGAGGATATGCCAAAGAAACAGTAAGCCTTGGTTACCACTAGCCTTGTATTCCCACTCAGCAGCGATGGCTGGAGCTCAGCTTGTTCCCTGCATCCTGACTGTGCACGTCAGGTTGCTGCACCCCCTCCACCACTCCCATCAGTATCACACTCTTCACCAATCGCTCTTTTGCGGGACCTGCCTGACTCTGGAGCCTGAAAGCGTTTGACACTGGGTCACACTCATGGACTCTTGGACACCACACTGTGTACTAGGTTAGCAGCCTTAGAACAACCAGATTACTAGAAATGATGTTTTAAGAACAATTTATTTCTCTTCAATTTGTAAGTCACATAAAACTGAAGCATGAAAGATTAAATATATCACTAGTTGTTTGTTACTTTATACAAGATTAGACAAAAAATAAAGTACCATAAAACCAAAACCATCATGGAAATACTCAGTGTAGTGAGTAAGGGGAAAATGTTTATAGTAGCAGGTGGGAAGAATATTAAAATTGCAGGTCAGGAAATTGGAACTGTCTTCTTCTTCTTCTTCTTTTTTTTTTTTTTTAAGATAACTGAGTTAAATTTGTTTTACTTTATTTTTTGGCCGTGGCTTGTGGCTTGCAGGATCTTAGTTCCCCAACCAGACATTGACCACATGCCTTCAGTAGTGAAAGTACGGAGTCTTAATCATTGGACTGCCTGGAACTGTCTCCACCATTTAATTCCACAAACCTTTAGTTTCGTTTTCCACTCTTACTATTAATTACAGTCATTATTTTACTAGTACTTTCATAAACCTTTAACATATCAATAAATGTTAGAATTTCCTCAGGGTCTCTATGGAAGAATTATGGTGGAAAAGCAGTTGATTTGATAATTCTGCCAAACCAAACACCCAGGTAACACGGTATCAGAGTTTTGGACATTTAAAAATACTGGGACAGCTAGACAAAACCCACAGCCCTAGAAGAATGACACATTGAGTTGTCAGATAATTCTTGAGGGTCCCTTACCCAAACCCTCATCCAAGGATTTGAAGTCAGGATTGGTTTTTGAATTGCTTCTGAAAAGCCAGGATCAACAACAAATGTTAAAATTCACATATCATATCTTAAGCTCATAAAATACTGGTTTTGTTGTACTTTTTAAAAAAATAATAGGACAGAAGTTAAGACTTAGAACTGGAGATCCTGGTCCCATCAAAATAAACAAGGCCTGTAAGACTGTTTATAAGCAAGAAAAAGAGAGACATAAGCAGTCCCCCTCATTGGGAAGAGCATTTATTCATTTTGACAAGGAGCATTTAAGAAGATGCCCAGAGGCACTAGTTAATCGTCAGCATTTTTCCTAGAAAGGGGCAAAAACCCATCCTGTACCCCAGCCCACTGCTTCTTTCTTTCTGAACCCTGGAGATAAAAATTTTAATACACAGAAGGTCTTAATAAGGATTTGCGAACATACCAAACCCTTTTGAAGAAGCAACGTCTCTGATATGTGATCTCTTCCCTCACATGTGAGGAGGCGGGAGTTGGGGGAGAGAAGGGTAAGGGGGGATAGAAAAACAAAAGCAACTACTTCCCCCTAATCCTGATGTGGTAGACAAGCAGAAAGCTAAAAGCTTCCCTGAGGGAAAAAGCCCCTCCAGACTGAGGTGGATCAAGCAAGTCTAACAAACTTCAAGCTACTTAACTTGCTGATGTTTCTCTTCATGGGTTTGAGGTGTGTTTATGAGGCCATGTGCTTTCAGCACAGGTGAGCCTAGACATCTGGGGTGAAAGCCAGAGCAGGGTAAGGCCTAGAAAACTGAGACTCAGCCCCAAAGAGGACAGACTTGTACCCACCTGTCTTCTGGGATGCTCCTCTGGAGACCCCATGACAAGTGTTGGAGAGCAGAGGATTCTTTTTCTCCTCTGCATCAGTAAGTCCCCTTCCATGATCTTATTAAAAAAAAAAAAAAGTTCTGCTTTGGAAATGGCAACAGGTGGCCAACAGGTACATGAAAATATGCTCAAGATTGCTAGGGAAATGCAAATCAGAACCACAATAAGATACCACCTGACACATGTCAGAATGGCTATCATCAAAAAGATAACAAGTGACAGTGAGAATGTGGAGAGAAGGGAACCCTTGTACAATGTTGATGGGACTGTAAATTGGTACAGGTATTGTAGAGGTTTCTCAAAATAACTAAACAACATAGAGGTTTCTCAAAATAACTAAAAATTGAACTACCATATGACCCAGCAATTCCACTTCTGAGGAATTATCTGAAGAACATTAAAACACTGATGTGCCAAGATAAAGCAACTGCCAGGCCAGTGAAGCATAGATTGCTGATCCTACTGCCAGAGTTTCTGATTCTGTGGGTCTGGGGTGTGTGTATGCTCAGTCGCTCAGTTGTGTCCGACTTGGGTCTTGGGTGGGGCCTGAGAATATCTAACAAGTCAACAAATGGTGTTGATGCTGCTGGTCTTGGGAACATGTTTTAAGAATCATTGATCTACACCAGAAACTAACACAGCATTGTAAGTCAACTACACATCAATAAAACATTAAAAAAAAGAATCAATGAGCTAGTTAGTAGCTGAGCCAGAATGAGGCTTCTGCTCTCTTCACATCTTCCCGTAAATGGTGGGTACCAGCTGCCCTATAATGGGAGAGACAGAGGGAGGTGGGTCCGCTTGCTCAGGCAGCCCTGAGCACAGGTAGGGAATACAGTCATCCTCCTAATTTAGCTGAAACATCTGGAAGGTTCCTGCTGGCAGGCACATTACACCATGATTCATTATGATACTGGAACTTGGTTCTAACCTTCTGCACCCACCCCCACACATCACCAATCTGAAACAATACAAAGCTGCTCACTGCCGATAATAAATATTATTCTCACCCCGAGCTATTTACCAAAACTTGTGATCTAAAATTTGGCTCTTTCAATGCTAAACATAGCAGGAATTAGCAACAAGCAGGGGTCATGGATAATTGCCAGTATTTATTCTCAGAAGAGAAGGATGATTAGACAATTTCAAAGTTTTCTTTTGTTTGCATTATAAATCAAAAGGAAATTTTTCTGTTTGTTTGTTTAGCTGAGAGGATCCATTGCCTTTCATTAAGATTCCTAATAGAGTGAACTCTTTGGAAAGTAGGGACATTATGTAATGACTGTTTAAACTTGTTACATTTAAAACTGCTTCATTTTCCTACTGTCCTGGGATGTTCTGAGGTTTAAGTGACTTAATGAGTGTAAGGCATGATGGAGCCTGGCACATACTAGATGCTCATAGTGTCAGCTAGCGCTCAACATGACTGCTCCTGGTATTTAAAAGAGCCCAGGGATTGGCCCATTTGCTTGGGTAAGTAGGTGGGGCCAAAGGGCATGACCTGAGTAAGTAGCAGACTTCATCACCAAGTCTCTCTCTTACCCATTAGCAGGCTGATTAGAGACCATGGACCTCAAAGTCATTTACAGAGCATCTACATTTACAAGGTAATTATCTGTTACCCACAAAACCTTATAGTATGTCACGTACTGAGCCAAAGCATCTAATTGGAATACTTGCCTAGGCATTAGAGACCTCAGGAAAATATTCTAGAGAAGAGTTAGGTTAAATTATTTTTTTAATTTTGAAAGAAGTATAAATCCATAAGAAGTTGCCGAAAAAACGTACAAGGAGTTCTCCTGTATCATTCACCCAGTGTCCCCAGTGCCAACAACTTGCATCACTGCTGTTCGGCAGCGAGACCAGGATGCTGACATCGGGCCAGTCCACGGAGCACACCCAAATGTCATCAGTTTTGAGGACAGTTACACTTTAGTTGTGAAGGACATAAGAACACAGAAAGAGGTGTGAAGGCGATGAACACAATCACTCTCACCTGATGTTACTCTGAAATTTGCCTTTGCATGTACTAGCTGTGAGAAAAAGATAAATGTTAAGCTCATAAACTGTATAAATTATGACTCTTTCTGAAAAAAAAACTTAAATTTCTTTTCAAAGACTGAGCTTAACAACTGTAATCAGATTAAACTGTTTTCCAAATCATTTCTAGATATGAGCATTTATGGGTGATGGGCTTCCCTGGTGGCTCAGCAGTAAAGACTCCACCTGCCAAGTAGGAGACAGGGGAGACCTGGGTTTGATCCTTGGGTTGGGAAGATCCCTGGGGGAAGGAAATGGCAACCCACCCCAATATTCTTGCCTGGGAAATCCCATGGACAGAGGAGCCTGGCGGGCTACAGTCCCTGGGGTCACAAAATAGTCAGACACCACTTAGTGACTAAACGAAAACAACAGACGACAATGGGTGAAGCCAGTTAGTCCCTTTTAAAGTGACAGGTAAACTCGAGACTTGGACACAAATCCTAACCCTGCCCAAACATACATCCTCTGTACAACGGCTTTAAGAGGGTAAATGAGGAACTTTAGTACTTTCTATATTGCCTGGCTTTGAATAATTGGATTTTGTTACATTTCTCCATACTGTGTTCACTATAAATTAGTCTTCTTTTTCCTTGAGCATACTCTATTTTCTTATATATGTATTTGGAGCTATTAAAATGGAATATTTCAATTAGCTGGAATAGGGTATTTGAATAATATATAGTCAGGTTATGGAGTCAAACCATTAATAAGCCAACAACTTCCTTAACTATCAACTATCTTTCAAAATTGATAGTAACACAAGGTAGTTACTGGTCAGTTACAACTGACAACATTTGCTCTTTATCTGAAATATAAAAAATAAAATAAAAATAACTAAAAATAAAAAGAGAAAAAGCATCAGTAGCCCACCAGAAGAACAAAATGTCTTCAAAATTTCTGAAGAAGCAGATTCTCCAGGTCTGTCAAAAAGGACTAGAACTACTTTTTTTTTTTTAACTTTTTATATTATACTGAGGTATACCCAGTTAACAATACTGTGATAATTTCAGGTGGATAGCAAAGGGATACTTATACATGTATCCATTTTCTCCAAACTCCCCACTCCCCCCACCCCATCCAAGCTGCCACATAACACTGAGCAGAGTTCCCTGTGCTACACATAGGACACACTTTAAACATAGCAATGTGTCCATGTCAATCCCAAACTCCCCAACTATCCCCTCCCATTCCTTCCTCTTTGGTAACCCTAAGTTCAGAGAACTACTTTCTTGAGTGGGTAACAACGTGATGACATTTTAAATCCTTCACCCTAAAAAAGCGTCTTTGGTATTAGAAAACAAAACACAGCATTTTCCCTTTGACGATCAGAGCTGTCTGTGTCAATCTCCCTGACTGAGGCCAGCCAGAGTAAATAGATGTTTCAATGGGTGGAGAAGTCACACTGGCCTCCACTGGTACACAAAGAGCTGACAACCCCTGCTGGGGCCATCTGAATTCTAAATGACCAAGCAGAACTATTGTAGAAGTCTCCTCCCTTCTAGGGCCAGCCTTGGGCAAGATTTTGAAATATGAGGAAGCTTGTCCTGGACCACACTGGGCATCTCCCCATCCCTAGGCACCCTGACTTACATCCCAGTTGAGTGTCCTGAAATCTCCCCACTCCCTGGTCCAACCCTGCCCACCCAGGACTCCTTCCTTCAAGGGCTGGGGCCCTACGCTCAGCCCCCCTCAAAGATTCTGAGGATGCTGAGACATCGATCAAATAACCTGCCCAAAGCACACAGCTAGAGAGCTAGAGGCCTGATTTCAAGTTTGGTGCTCTTTCTATTGCCTACAGCACGTTAAATTGTTCTCTGGCCTAAGTGATTAAAAATTTACTATTTTATTCATATTTTTAAGCTCGAGAATTGACAAATTGTAATGATCTTTATTCTTTCAGAATCAAATCATCACAGACATTTTGTTTCAGCTGCTGGAGGAATTTTTATTTATTTATTTTGTTGAGCTTTTTATTTTGTATTGGGGTGTAGCCGATTAACAGTGTGGTAACAGTTTTAGGTGAATAGTGAAGGAACAGCCACACATGTATATGTATCCATTCTCCCCCAAACTCCTTCCCATCCTGGAGGAATTTTTAAATGCTTTAAACTGTTAGTATATTAAAAGGATTTCTGATACTAACATGGTTCCCAAACAATCTTTAGCAAAATTTAGCACAGTTTATATCCATACACACACACACACACACATAAAATTGGAACCCATCAAAATAATTAAAATCTTTTTTTCATTGGCCATAGCATAATTTTTGCATCTTTTCTTGGTAATTCAAAAGTAATTTTATTCTTGGAAATACAACAGTCATATGGATCGCAAGTAAAGAGACAATCACTTCTGTAGCAGCTTCCAAGTTTGATTTCTGAAACATCACCCACAGACTCCATCTCAGCATACAAAGAATACTCACCTGAGACCTTTGTCCCTTGTACTGCACAGATGATTTCTTATATCCCTGGACTTAAAAAGCACTTGTAAAATGATGCTCATGTATCGGTGATTTATTTTTCAAATCCTGGTTAGCTAAAGACTCTTTTTGTGCATTTTGCATAGAGATGCTGTTGTTCAGAAACAAATCCACACAGTGAGATCCAACGGAGCTGAGGAAAGATAGACCCTGGACTCAGCACTGGTGCTGCCCGAAGAAAAGAGAGGTGTGTGTGCCTTGGTGTGATGTGTGTGTAACTAGATAGTCAAAGTGTTTAGTGCAAGATTAAGAAGTGTCTAAATTCCATCCTCTGATTTCAAATGAAAACTGCAGATTTTTCCCCAGAACTGGCAGCCTGCCATCACCACAGGGCTTAAAGCAGCTCAGGGCTTTGGGGAGAGGAGGGAAGAGACTTCACACACGGAGCGCTAACCGCCTGCGGCATCACCTTCGGTCTCCTGGTTTTAGCCTGAATTCCACTGCCAGACTCCCTAGACTTTCAACTTAAGCTAGCAAAGAAATAATTAAAAAGATATATGGGCTTTTAAAAATATTTACAGAGGAAAGACATTCTAAAATATTCTCTGTGATCTGAATTCTCCCTCATCACAATCTTGATATATAGCAGAGGCTCTATTTTAGGCTAATACTAGTTTTCTGCAGTCTTTGCATAACTTACATAAACATATCCCAGATTCGTTTGACTGGCTGTGAAAGTGGTCAAGAAAATGATAAAATAACATTTTTTTAAGGTGAAGGTTCTATATTTGAATTCTTTTTTTTTTTTAATTTTAATTTTTTGGCTACACCATAGTGTGGCATGTGGGGATCTTAGTTCCCTGAGCAGGGACTGAACAGGTGCCCCCAACATCGGGAGCACAGAATCTTAACCACTAGACCGCCAAGAAAGTCCCCTGAATTCTTATTTTAACGTTTCTTCCCCACTTTCTTCCACACCACAGTGACTTCAATAAGCACCTTGGGTCACTTTATAGATATTCTCACACAAAATCTCCTCCATTCAAGAGGGTCACATTGTATTTTCAAAAAAAACTTCAGATGGAGTTTCTCATGGAAACTCTCAAGTCGGACATCTGCAAAATAGCAATCATGGATATTTGTGCCTTTGCATTTGTTCAGCATCACAATGAACACTTGCTAGTCCTTATAAGAATTACAAGGTCTCATCTGGTCCCTGAAACTCAAGTGTCCCCATTTCAAAGCTGGGCAGTTTGAGGCTGAGGCAAGCTATGTAACAAGTTCAAAGTGACTCAAGTGGAAATACAAGAGCCAGGATTCTGTGTTCTTAACCATTGCCTTATACCTTAACATTTCAAGGAAAGGAGAATCAACAGTTTTCTCTACAAGGAAGAAATACTTTCTGCAGCCTAGGATCCTACTCCATAGATCAGAGCTATATTTCTAGTGAATTCCTAACATTTCAACACCTAACATCCTTATTTCAAACTGAGATCAACTAGGGGCAACTTAGCATCAACAAAACAAAAAATAAAAACATCAAAAAAAAGAAAACAAAACCCAAAGGCGGACAATGTGTTATATTGGCAGCTTTTAAAAAGTTTTTCAAAAATAATCAAAGATGAAAAAATTACGTTTGTGAAAACATCAAGCTAAATCCAAGTCTGGAAGCATAAAGCATTGAGCAACTTCTTTGTAAAGAAAATGGAAACCAGGTCGATTTTTCAAATAGGACAAATATTGTTCTTTGGAAGGGAAACTTGTTGCTGAATCTCACCATGGAGCAAAAGGCTTATAAACTTTAGAAAAAAAATAAAGTTCACATGGAAACAAAAACACAACAGAAACTTCAATATGGAGACCGACAGACGCTGCATGTCTTCCCAATTATTTTCAAAGCCATCGTTGGCTATTCAAATGTCCATGGAGAAGTAATAAAATACCAACAATTCTGGTATTCCAGGGGAAATGCTTATGCTCAAGCTTTTAAACTTTGTTTTTGTAAAATTTACAGAGACGATTAATGGAACTGATGACTTACAAGACAGCTCTAGGAATGGACTAGAAAACCTCTAAAAGATGAGAATCACTCAGTCATGAGGACCACATAGTAATATGGGTTTTTACTGTGTACCAGGTACCATTTTTATGCTTTAAAAAAGTTAACTCATGTTTTTAGGGAAGAATGGATACATGTATATGTGTGGCTAAGTCCCTTTGTTGTCCACTTGAAACTATCACAACATTATTAATTATTAACATTATTAACAACAACTGTGTTGTTGTTGTTTGGTCACTATGTCGTGTCTGACTCTCTTGTGACCCCAAGGACTATAGTCTGCCAGGCTCCTCTGTCCATGGGATTTTCCAGGCAAGAATACTTGAGTGGGTTGCCATTTCCTCCTCCAGGGGATCTTCCTGACCCAGGGATTGACCCTGGCTCTCCAGCATTGCAGGCAGATTCTTTACCATCGGAGCCACCTGGGAAGCCCGTTAACCAGCTATACACCAACAGAAAATAAAAAGGTTTTAAAAGATTAGTCTTTTCTAGGGTTTCATATAAATTGAATCTGTATATAATCTTTTGTGTCTGCTTTTATTCAGAAAAATTATTTTACAAATCATTCATACTATGTGTATCAGTGGTTCTTTCAGTATTTCACTGTATGGATATACCTCAATTTGTGCTTCCATTCACCTTCTGATGGACATTTATGTATAATAGTTTCCAGTTTGGAGCTAATCTGAATAAAGCTGCCATGAACCAAAAAAAAAAAAAAATTAACTCATTTAATTCTCATAACAATTCTAAAAGGTAAGTATTGCTATTCTATTTTACACTTAAGAAAAATGAGGCACACAGGAGGGAAGTAGCTTTCAAAGTCATCTAACTATGAAGTGGTGTAACTGGTATATAATCCAGACAGTCTAACTCTGGGGCTGAAATGTTTACTCCCTCTGCTACACTAATTCCCTGCAGCTGAGCTCTGCGTGTAAAGACAGGGATTGTCCCCACATAACTTGACTATTAGTGGGTAGGAAATATAAATAGCTGTCATGTTCCTTCTGCAAAGGCTCTTATATAGACTAGACTTGTGACACCTCTGTCTGATGGTTCACAGCCCATCACAGCTTTCAAGAGTGAAAGCTCCTAGCTAAACTGTGGGAAGCACATGGAAAGACGAAGATGAGTGAAGCAATAAACATATACAAAGCTGTACCAATTTGGTGGGGAATGACTTCTAAACTCTTGTTTGATATAGCCTTCATTTTTTAAAGTGTTATTTGCATCTTTTGCCATTTCAGACGGTAAAGCGTCTGCCTACAATGCAGGAAACCTGGGTTTGATCCCTGGGTTGGGAAGATCCTCTGGAGAAGGAAATGGCAACCCACTCCAGTATTCTTGCCTGGAAAATCCCATTTTTTCAGGAGCGTGGTGGACTACAGTCTGTGGGGTTGCAAAGAATCGGACACGACTGAGTGACTTCACTCTCTCACTCACTCACCATTTTACTCTGCCTCTCAAGCCAGTCCCAAGCTCCCTGAGATCATGACCTGGGCCATTCATGGTCCTGAATCCCCCTCATGGCTTTTGCAAAGCAGATGCTTTGTGGATGTGGCTGTGTGATTTACATGTGCTGCGCCCACCCTCCCACAGAGGCTGAGCACCAAGCTGGCTCTTCGTGGAAGTGAGGCATGAAGATGTGTGGAGAGAGGGGGTGAGAAGGCAGCCAAATGTTAGAGAACAAAGCCTTGGCGGCTGGGAAGAGACAGACCTCACGGGGAGTGGTGGGATGATCCAAGGAAGTACTGGACAATGACCAAATGGGGTAGTTACTGATGCAGGACCTCAGAGTCTATCCCACGGAATTCAGAGACTCTTCCATAGCCAATTTGGATCACTGGCTCATGACACAGGGGAGAAAAAGAGTCTGCCAAGGGCTTTGTTTGCTGACACGAGAGCTTCCAAGTCCCAGAGTCAAAGAGATCAGAAAAAAAAAGTCAAAGTCCAGAATCAGTTTCCAGGAACGGAGGAGACAGTGCTGAAGTCATTTTACTTAATAATATTTTCTTATTATAATGTGCTTGCTGCATGGGAGGCCACCAGTATGCAAATACATCTTCACACTCTTCTGACAAAGCAAGTAGAAGCATAAAGAATTACAGAGAGATAGTGAAGCACATACATCCACTTCTGTTCCCTAGTCTAATCAGCTCTGAGGAAGCTTCAACAAGTTCCCACCACTTTTTCAACAGAACTAATCTCACGTCCTGAGTCCAGAATGAGAAGTATAATCAAATAGAGAAGTGCATGAGGGGATAGAGCTTAGTAGCAGGGGGTGAAGCTGACCATGACCTGGACTGAATCTGACTGGAAAAATCATTCACTAGTGTGAACGTGAGCAAATTGCTGAACCCCTTAGGATCTCAGTTGCTTCTTGTGTAAAATGGGGACAATCTGGCACTTACTGCACATGGTTGAGAGGATTAAGTGATAAAGTACTTATCCAAATGTCCAGATATCGCTCAGCCATATCTGACTCTTTGTGATCCCATGGACTGTAGCCTGCCAGGCTCCTCTGTCCATGGAATTCTCCAGGCAAGAATACTGGAGTGGGTAGCCATTCCCTTCTCCAGGGGATCTGCCCAATGCAGGGATCGAACCCAGGTCTCCTACATTGAAGGCAGATTCTTTACAATCTGAACTACCAGGATACATGTAGAGATCTTCAGATTTGTGTTTTCTTAGATTCTGTATTTGCCCATTTTGTATCCATTAATTGATCGGAAAAGACCCTGATGCTGAGAAAGATTGAGGAGAAGGGGGCGGCAGGTGAGATGGATAGCATCACTGACTCAGTTGACATGAATTTGAGCAAACTCCAGGAAACAGTGGCGGACAGAGGAGGGCATGCTGCAGCTCATGGGGTCACAAAGAATTGGGTTGAGAAGATCCCCTGGAGATGGGATAGACTACCCACTCCAGTATTCTTGGGCTTCCCTTGTGGCTCAGCTGGTAAAAAATCTGCCTGCAATGCGGGAGACCTGGGTTTGGTCCCTGGGTTGGGAAGATCCCCTGGAGAAGGGAAAGGCTACCCAACTCCAGTATTCTGGCCTGGAGAATTCCATGGACTGTATAGTCCATGGGGTCGCAAAGAGTCGGACATGACTGAGTGACTTTCACTTTCACTTTAGCGACTGAACAACAACAATCGTAGGGCCAAACAGCCAGAGTTGTTTACATCTCCCCTGTGACCCAGAGTGTACTCTGAACCACCCCTTTATCTAACTCTCACACAAAACCCCAGGGTTAGGTATTAGACAAGCAGGGGAAGCCCATATGTCCCAAGGCCAGCTAGAATTATTCAAACTAGCCAGTCCTAAGCTGTGGACCCTGCCCTGCGTGGGCAACCCCACGGAAACACCAATCAAGTCTGACCTAGGCTTTCCTCTCATTTCTTTCTGCCTCTTGGACAAAACTGGCGTGTCCCCATGTGGCCTTACATGGCATGCCAGCACCCCCACCCTTGGGAAATGTGAGTAATAAGAATCTTTTAGTGGCATTAGTCCCTCCATGTTATCATTCAGTCACTTCCATAAACGAAAATCCCATGAGTACAGTCATTGAGATGATGGACCTTATAAGCAATTGCTATAAAAACTTTTATAAAAGCCATAACCATAATGTTACATCTATGTGTCTTCTTTCCACCTTTCCTTTTCTTACTCTCAGTTTCAGAGTTTTGGGCTGAATCATGACAATGACCTCCTTAATATATTTTGTTAAATTCAATTTCTTGGTTCCTCAAGCCATATCTTTACACAGCTCTCTTCTAAAACTCAGAATGCAGGTCTACACTCTGCCAAGAAAGTCTGATATAGTTCCATGTGGTCTGCAGCTCAAGTCCACACTCCTTACCTTGGTAGTTGGCCTTCTAGTGTCTGGCCAGTTACTGCAGCTGTATTAGACTCCTCAATGCTCCCCATGAGTACTACCAGCTTTTCATGCCTCTGGGCCTTTGCTCAGGCTAGTGTCTGCCCTTGGGATGCTCTTCCCACTCTTCTCTAAGTATGGTACATGTGGCCTCTGAGTGAATTTGCTTCTATACTATAACTGCCCCGACAGTAAATAACCAAATTAATTTCAAGCCTTTGGTTTGACTTAGGGGAAATGCCATGAGTGAAAAACGTTGGACGTGTAACAAGAGCAAATATTTACTTTCTATTAGCCCTAATTTCAGAGTTGAAAATACCTTCAATGGTTTGGAAGGCCCAACTCAAGTTCTATCTACTTGGAAAACTGTACTATCTCTTAAAATTAATCATTCCTTCCTCCAATATCCATTTACCATGTATTTAATTCTGTTTATTCATATTTGTTGCATTTCTTTACCTTTGTTTTCTCTAGGTCACAAACGCTCTTTTGGGGTCAAGGATAAGCCTTAGATAGATTTTAAAAGCTGTCATCATAGGAAAAAAAAAAATCTGTAACTACATGTGGTATTGAATGCTAACTAGACTTACTGTGGTGATCATTTTATAACATACCAAAATCAAATCATTATGGTGTCTGTCAATGGTATATGTCAATTATACCTCAATTTTAAAAAAGGAGAAGACTTAGCAATTCTGTAATAATTCTTTAATCTTTCTAGCATGCCCATTAGTCTTACACATATGCAGATCAGTGAATATTTATTGAATCATAAGCCCTATGATTATTCTAATTAAAATAAGGGGCTCTTATCAAATGGTAATGATAGTTAATCATGGGGAAATATGGGAAAAGGGACACATAGCTTGTCTAAACTAGTAAAATTAGTACAATTCAGAGTATGAGAGTCTATTAAATACCATCAGAAAACAGTCATAGATATAGTAAATTATTTTCAATCATTACTGTCATATTCAGTCATTACCATTCATTATAAAATGGAGTTAATTTTAATTTTGGCTTACAAAGATCAAACAATTTCATCTTATAGGCAAAACATACACCAAGCTGTGATTTCTCAGGGTTCATTTTACCCTTGCCTAATGTTGCACCCAAGAAATTAAAAGATGCTTGCTCCTTGGAAGGAAAGCTATGACAAATCTAGACAACATGTTAGAAAGCATACACATCACTTTGCTGACAAAGGTCCATATAGTCAAAGCTATGGTTTTTCCAGTAGTTGTGTACAGATGTGAGACCATAAAGGAGGCTAAGTACTGAAGAAATGATGCTTTTGAATTGTGGTGCTGGAGAAGACTCATGAGAGTAGTCCCTTTGCAAAGAGATCAAATGGGTCAATCCTAAAGGAAATCAGTCCTGAATATTCACTGGAAGGACTGAAACTGCAGCTGAAGCTCCAATACTTTGGCCACCAGATGTGAAGAGCAGACTCATTGTAAAATATTTTGATGCTGGGAAAGATTGAAGGCAAAAAGAGAAGAGGGTGGCAGAGGATGAAACAGTTAGATAGCATCACTGACTCAGTGGAAACGAATTTGAGCAAACTCTGGGAGATGCTGAGGGACTAGCAAGCTTGGCATGTTACAGTCCATGGAATCACAGCGAATCAGACACAACTTAGCGACTGAACAACAATAGCAATACATGGGGTATGATTAAAAATTCCACTTGGAATTTAAAGAAGCCAAACAAGCTACCTGAAACTTGTCCAAGTCCTAAAGAAGGAGATGGGCCAGCTAAATAGGAGCCCAGATCCACTCCTGGTCCCCATTCCTTCAAGCCTAGGCTGGAGCTGAATGAGGGGATCGGGTGTAGGTAAAATCATATTCTCTTTAGTGGTTACCTGAAACTTCCCCGGCAGGTCCTCAATATCTTGTGGTGAGCTGACTTTATCATCTGACTCTGCTCCCAGCAGAACTGTTGAAAAAAGAAAGTTGGTGGAGATTTACAGCTACCTTTTCTTACTAGCTGGGTGGTTGAGCTTGGAAAGGAATGAGAACCATTCCATTCATACACGGAGAAGCTGTTTCCCAGCCGACATGATGAGGGAAATGGTGGTTTAGAAAGAATCTTAAAAATTACTCAAAGATGATTACAGGCTGTCACTGAGAAATGAGGAAGGAAAGGCTTTCTTTTCGACTATAGGGTGTCGAGTCCTACAGCCAGAAATTATTATTTTATATTGAGGCCAATGGTAGTCTGTATGCCTTTGAAATGTGAAAAGCAATAATAACTTAAGCACCCGGTATGACTTATAAGGCATCAAGATAGATTATACAGGTTGGCCATGAAAACGAGGCTCCTGCCTTGACAACATTTTGCAGTTCATGTTTCTGAAGGCCCTGCCATCAAAAACAGTCACTCACTGAGTGCCAATCATAGAACACTGGCCATGGTGGATTTACAGCATCAAGCCAGAGGGCTCTAACTGGGCTTATCACCTAGAGGAGGACTATAGGACAAGTGAATGGTGGGTGTGGCCTCTGCTATGCTGGAAATGAGTGACATGGCCAAGTTTTTCGGGCATTCACAGGCACTTCATTGAGGAGCAGAATTTCTGAAATAGCACATACACAAAAATGGACATGACTTCACTCAACAATGCAAGTCACTTTGTTGCGTTTTTAAAATATGCAAAATGCAAATGAACTTATGTATGAAATAGAAACAGGCTCACAGACATAGAGAACAGGCTTGTGGTTGCCAGGGGAGAGGGAGGGATGGATTGGGATTTGGGGATTAGCAGATGCAAACTGCAGTACACTGAATGGATAAATAACAAGGTCCTACAGGATAGTACAGGAAACTATATTCAATATCCTGGGATAAACCATAATGAAAAGAATATGCAAAAATGTGTCTGTGTGTATAAATGAATCACTTTGCTGTACAGTAGAAATTTACACAACATTGTAAATCAACTATACTGCAATAAAATTAGTGAAGAAAATGAATGTGCAAAAGTTTGTTCTTGGTTAGATGTTGAGAAAGTAGGCTGGGAATCATCTGCAGCAAAGGTATCCTTTGATGACTTATTTCCAGGTCCTCATGAAGGGCTTCATTTCGCCTCCCTCCTCCTTCTCATGTCCTTCACAACTTTTGAAACAGTCAAAGCATAATGAGAGCACATTTTAGTTAAGTGTGGGCTGCCACATAAGCATACATGTCCTTAGTTATCTGGACAGAACTGGAAGAAACATAGGTATATTTTGTATTTAAAGATGAACCCTGTGAATCACCCCACTCCACCCTTGCCTCCAGTTTCCCTACTTCAGAGAGGTGTCAAAAGGCTTCTTCAACTTGCAAGAGTTTCTGTTTCAGTCTGACTGCTCTTAATTCCTGAGCCCAGAACCAAAAAAGAGTAATGAGGTCAACAGAGCCAAGAGCAGCTATGAGCTGAAAAGACTTGTTTCATGTCACACTACTAAGCAGCTGGGATACTCTTTAATCATCCTAAAAAAAAATCACCAAATAGGCTCCAAACTAGTATGAATTAGGCATTGTCAGATTTCCTGAGTTAACTTCGGACATGTCACAGTTTAACATATTATATATGCTACTCTACTAACACTCTACTCTCAATATTTAGTGATTCTATGGCATGTGAAATAAAATTCTAGGTGTGTGAAATAACTGCAGCTGGAAATTTTTACATCAAAAGAAAATACCATTGCTCCAGTAAAGAAAGAACTAAAGCATAAAGATTATATTACTTTTTATTTAAATTCTCTTTGCTGGTACCTAAAAGTAAAACCTTATAAAATATTCATCTTGTCCAGCTCAAGATAAATTTGTGGAATACTCTAGACCAGTTCTTGGACTAGACATGAGGGGATAAAAAGGATTTTTAAAAGATTAATCTATGGCCCCTGCCTTTAAAAAGCTAACTGAAAACAAATACCTTTCTAAGAGTCTTTTCAGACTTTAAATAAACATAAAAATACCAGTAGACCGAAAAATATCTCAAGGTTTTTCTATGACCAGGTTAGAAATTAAGATATATTTAAGGGAGGGAGAATAAAATAGAATTAAAACATACTATCCTTTCAGCCATAAAAAGGAATGAAGTTCTGATACATGTTGTGATGACTCTTGAAAATATTACTCTAAGAGAAATAAGCCAGATGTGAAAGGAAAAATATTGTATGATTCCATTTATATGCAATATCTAATCTAGGGACATATCTAGAGGCAGGAAATAGGTTAGAGGTGACCAAAGGTGGGGGCAGGAGAGAATAGGCAGTTACTGCTTCATGGTTACAGAGTTTCTGTTTGGGGTGACCAAAGTTTTACAAGTAGACAGTGGTCATGACTGTATCGAATTATGAATGTAATTAATACCACTAAATTGTACTCTTCTAAATAGTCAAAGATGGTGACTGCAGACATGCAGTTAAAAGACGCTTACTCCTTGGAAAAAAGTTATGACCAACCTAGATAGCATATTCAAAAGCAGAGACATTACTTTGCCAACAAAGGTCCATCTAGTCAAGGCTATGGTTTTTCCAGTGGTCATGTATGGATGTGAGAGTTGGATTGTGAAGAAAGCTGAGCGCCGAAGAATTGATGCTTTTGAACAGTGGTGTTGGAGAAGACTCTTGAGAGTCCCTTGGACTGCAAGGAGATCCAATCAGTCCATTCTGAAGGAGATCAGCCCTGGGAGTTCTTTGGAAGGAATGATGCTAAAGCTGAAACTCTAATACTTTAGCCACCTCATTCGAAGAGTTAACTCATTGGAAAAGACTCTGATGCTGGGAGGGATTGGGGGCAGGAGGAGAAGGGGCCCACAGAGGATGAGATGGCTGGATGGCATCACCGACTCGATGGATGTGAGTTTGAGTGAACTCCAGGAGTTGGTGATGGACAGGGAGGCCTGGTGTGCTGCAATTCATGGGGTTGCAAAGAGTCGGACATGACTGAGCAACTGAACTGAACTGAACTGAAATAGTCGAAATAGCAAATTTTATGCTATATAAGATTTTTCTATAGCTTAAAAAATGAATAATGTAATGTACCAGAAATTATTGAATTGTATCCTTTAAATGGGTGAATTGTATGGCATGTAAATTATATAATAAAGCTGTTTAAAAAAATCCCTCACTTGTTAGCATACTACTTTGTCATCTTGTAAAGCTCTGAATATTCTTAAATAAATGTACCAGGAATACAACCAGGTGATCAACATCTGAAACACTACAGTTCACATTTCTTTCTGATTGCCAGATGTCACCAGTGATCACTAACTCTTCTGGCACTTGAGAACATAGCAGAGCCTTCTATCTTTTTCATATCCGGTTAAACAACGAATTGACTATCTTGCCATGAATAAACATGTAAGACCGTGTTCACAGTAGCCTCTTGATTTGATTCATTTTGAATACCATCAGCATGAAAATTATGGTTGGAAACCACCATCAGAACAAAACAAATTGTAACATTGAATCTTCATACCTCTCAACTGTAGGTTAGCTAGAGACCAGAGAAAGTCAGTATCTAGAAAAATGTGCGGCACATACACATTTGAAATGAAGGGATAGTCAGCCGTTACTGCTTGGAACCTCTCAGAGCTCTGAGTCAGATAGAAGCCTTTTGAGGGGAAGCAGGCTAGCTCAGAAAGCCCCGGGGAGTTGATTCTTTCTGGGCTCATCCCTGCTTCCTCTGCTGGCTCTGTGCTTCTCTCATAAGTCAAACATCAGCAAGACCGAAGAGTTCCCTTCTAAGCATCCTTAAGAAGTCCAAGGTCTAGACAGAATAGAATGAGGTCAGGAATTTCCAAAGTGTTTCATTCCAAAGAAAATTTCTTTCAGAAAAGGCCACCAAAGACTTTGGAGTGAAGTTAACAGGCAAGCTACATTTTGGTCACGAGTTCTATTGCTGCCTCAAAACAAGAGTAACAGAAAATAAAAATAATTAATGAGGAAACCCAGAGGCTAACTGCTTTTACCATTTCCCACACCAGAAGTAACAAAATGATATGACTTGGACCAGAATTTGCCAAAAGCCAGTAAACCTTTTCTGTCCTACTAGTCGAATATACATATCATAGAACCAGGATACATGTTAAAATAAAAGCTTTTGAAGGAAAATAGGTGAGATGATGATCTTTTGACTTAGAAAAGAGAAAATAAACTTTCCACCAGTGAGTTAGCCATGATTTATAATAACCTGAGAAGAAAAACAGACTGAAGATGTATCAATTCTCTTTGAAGGGGTGTGTGTCTGGGGAAGCTCCTAAGCTCATGATCACCTTCCTGAACCCTTTAAAAAGAAAACTAGGCATTCATAGCAAAGTCACAAACCTACCTCGAGTCTGAATTTCATCTTGGCTCTGAGGGATAATAAGCTTGGATTCTGCCCTTCGAGGAGAGCTTCGATTTCTCCACCCTCTGACCAGAGCCCCCACCATGGTTGTGGACAGCATGTCCCCAGGTGGCCACGGCCCTACCGGGTGCCCGGGACGGGGTGGACAGCCCTGTCTGGCTGCCACCGTCGGGAGGATTCCGTCCACCTGTGATGGAGCTACACCCCAGACAGACAGGTCCGGGCAGTTCACCCGCCTTCGGCCTCCACCCACACACTCATCCTGTGTTGTGGATCCTCCTTCAGGAGGCCCAGGGAAAGTGGGAGATGAGACGAGCAAGGGCAGAAAACAGAATAAACAGAGATGAGCGCTACCAGACAGCCCATCCGGAGGAGAAGATGCTCGGTGTGACAGAAGCGCCCATCTCCTGGACAGAGTGCTTTGTTCTTTTGACTCTTCTTTTTTCACTTATGGAAATAAAGCCTACTTTTTCAACATTTAAAAATGACTATTTTAAATGTACCCGAGATAAAGCATAATAGAAAAGATTATGAAAAAGAATATATATACATATATATAACTGAGTCACTCTGTTGTACAGCAGAAGTGAACACAGCATTGTAAATCAACTACATTTCCATATAAAATTAAAACAAAACAAAACAAAAAACCCAAACCTACAAGCAAACAGACAGAAGTGAAGGTGTGGGTGGGGGCATGAATATGTGTATCTATTTCTCTTTTCCCAGCTCATCTTCTGTTCTAAATTGGAACAGCTTTCGGGCAATTGTTTTTCCAAAAGAGAACCAGTCGTCTAGATAAACAGAATTTGTTTACAAAATGTGAAAAGTATTTCTAAAGTCTGAGTGTTCACGTCACAGAATTATATCAGCTTTTGAGGATGAGGAAAGTTGATTAAGGGAATTTAATAAAATCTCACAATTATGTAAATACTCAAGAACTTACCAAAAAAAAAAAAAGAATTGATTCCGATGACCTAATTCTTTTCTGTCTCCTGGTGAGCTAGTAGGAATTGCCTCAGACTGAGGTGGGACCTGTGTGTTGGGCATAGAGTACACTGCTCACCTATGCCCCCTACTGGTCAAGATTCCAGGTGCACATCGGTTAGAAACCAATGCTTGCCTTAAACCTGGATGGGGGTGGGGGGGGGGTTGTCAGGCAGTAGAAAATTCTAGAATCCCTTGGTACACTATATTCACTCAGCCTGAATTAATTGTAGGCAGGCTGGGTCTTCTGACATTATTTTCTGTCCTTATGACTGCTATGGATTACACAGATGGAGAAGATGGAATGATCCATTCCCTGACTTTGCTCTACTTCTCCTCCCCAGCTACACTTTATCTGATAAGATCAAGGTTGTTTTTGCAGGAAGCAGGCAAATTCCCCAAATCCCTCCACAATCATCCCAATACTTTTTAAAAAAGCCTCCAGTGTACTAAAAAGCAGTAGCGTTTTGGGGATACGTATTTTACGTATTCATTTAGTTGAACTTTCCCTCATTTGCTAATTATTTTGACTTTTCCAAACTGTAGAAAAACTTTAGTATCATGGCAGACCAAGGGAAGGTAGAAACGAAGGATAGGGACTTGAAATGGCCTGAGAGCAGGAAGCTGTCATCTCTGATTTCTGCTCGTGACCTCAGGAGGAGTTCAGACACACATCTGAGGCACAGGCTGGGGTCACTCTGGGGAGGCACAGTGGTTGCTGAGAGGGCCCAGTCCTGTGTCCTCCCCGCTTCCTCACTGGAGCAGGGGCTCCCTCTGCCCGGGGCAGCTCCCTCCCCTCTGCCACTGAGGGCCCAGCCAAGGATCTGCTGGGAGAGGCACTCAGGAAACACCACCACCTGCCCTTCAGGGAGAAGGGCAAGGAGGCCTTCAGCAGTCTCTCAGTTCCTGTGACCCCCAGAGTCACAAAGAAACTGCCTTCTTCTGGGGACACCCCCCTGGCAGTGGGATGACCTCAGGGAAGGACAGCAGGGGAGCCTGGTACTCAAGCCTGGGGTCTGGTCTTAGCCGAGAGGCAGGGGTCTTGAGGAAGGCCCAGTGTCACTCGGAATTCCTCAGGGGACAGAGTCAGGAGGCAGGAGTACAGTGTATGTTTACTCTGAACCATCTCTTGGTGGAACGCTGTCCCAGCCGTAGGAGGCTGGGTGGGCAGGGAGTGCAGGCTGGTAGGGATCCCAGAAAACCATCAGGATGAGCAGAAGCTGCCTGGCCTCATCCTCAGGGTGAGGTGGTGGAGATAACACAGTGATGCTGAAAGCAAGTGATCAGCTCTATGAAGGGCCACTAATGCCCCCAGACGGAGCTCTTCTCTGGGGCTTGATCATCAGTGCTGCCACGTATCTGAGATCCCTGCAGACAGCAGCCACCCATCTCCAGTGGGCCAATCAGAAGTCCAGGGCGGGAGACACACGGGCCAGGGTTGGAAGTACAGCAATCTGCCCCACCTCAGGCCCTGGTCCCTGCACAGCTGCTGTTAGTCACTGATGTGAGACGGAGACCTGTGACAAAGGCAGTACATGGAGCCAGTGGATACCTGAAATAACACTCCCCACGCGCCAGCCCTGAGTCCTCCACGTTCAAGGCAGTATACAGCTCCTCTGTTCTCAGACAATCCTCACGCTCACAACCACAGCACTTGTCGCCCTCTGGGGCATCCATCTGTCCCACTCCACCAGCTGCCTCCAATCCACTGCATATCAGAAACATTTTATAAAATACAGATTCCCGGGGCTCACCCTGAAATGACTACTCTCCCAGGTCTAAAACTGCCCGGGAGCCTACATTTTCCCTAGCTCTCCCTGCCAGTCTGAAATGGATGAAGGAAGGTCCAAAGAAATAAAAACTTACTTGACCTGGCAGCCTGGAGGGATTAAGGAAAGTCTGAAGAAATAAACTTACTTGAAGGTGGGCTTCTTTTTTTTTTTTAATTAATTGATTTGCTTCGGCCATGTCCTGCAGCATGTGGGATCTAGTTCCTCAAACCAGGGATCAAACCCACGCCCTGTGCATTGGAAGCACAGAGTCCTATCCACTGGACCGCCAGGGAAGTCCTAAATGCGGGCTTCCCAAAGTCTGGGACCTTCATTACCTTGGTGACAGCAGGGGAGCCAGGTGTGTGACCAGCTCATAGTGTGCTGGATACGGTAAATGAACGCTCTCCCCTCGTCTTCACACGCATCGGGCTGCCTGGCCCCCTCATCCTCCTGAGAAGCTCCCTTGCTTCTTCTACTCCCAAGGCCACCCTGCCTGCAGCAGCCATCCCATGACACAGCCTTGTCTTTTCTCCGCCCCAGGACCCCTCGGAATCCCCACACTCCACTCGCCTGGGGTGTTCTGGCCCAGAACACGACTGGCCCAGGCAGCAGCTTCCTATCCCATTCACCCCACCCCCACCCACCCCCCCCCACACAAAACCAAACAAAAAACCGGCTCCATCTTCGCTTCAGATGTCTGAGGCCCTGGGTACCATTGTCACGGGGTCTATGTGGACTCAAGCTTTCGCCACAGCTCGGAACTCTCTGTCATCCTTAGTTTGCTGGTGGCAGCAGGTGGACGCTCAGTAGCCAAGGTTTTCCCCGACAGGAAGCTGAGCAATGACCAGGACTGCTGTGGGAAACGTGGTCAGGAAGAGGAAGAAGAGTAATGTCCTGCTTGTGGAGGGCAACCCCACCCTTCCCAGGTCCTACACATCCACTTCCTGAAAGAGACCCACCAGAGGCCACCGGTGCACCCGCCAGGAAGCGAAGGACAACGAGAGCCCATGAGGTCATCTCTCCCCGTCAGACTTACTATAAGACACCCTCCCTTTCCACTCCTGAAAAGGGGCGCACTGGGGAAGGAAACACACTTTTTCTTTAGACAGCAGATCTAGAAACCCAGAGTCATGCTGAAGGCTCCAGAGAAGCCAATATATGTCCAATGATAAACTTCAGCTCACGGATATTTGCTTTTAATTTCCTATGGTGTCCATAAGTTACCAACTATTTTCTAAATTTCAGAAACATCATTACCATCCCCATCCGCCTTCTGAAGAGCATGAGGGCCGAACCAGCCACATGCTTCTTCCTAACGTCTCAGGACCTGGTTCTGGTCACACAGAGGGCTCTTGGCAACTGCTGATTGTGTAAAGGCATGACAAGCTGTGATGATATGGCTGTCAGCTACTAAAATGTGCACTGAGCGACCAGAACCAAGAATAGCTTCCATCTCTGTAGCAAATATATGTTGTTGCTGTTCAGCTGCTAAGTTATGTCTGACTCTTTGCAAGCAAATATATGACCTCTCACTGTTCTTTCAAGAAGGAGCTGCTGGGAGGAGGGCTGGCTATGTGGAGAATTTCTTCCATTTGAGTGGGGCTCCAAGAGCTCCTGGTCTCTCTCTGACTCCTCACACACATTTCTCTTGGGGGCAGGAAGCAGGAATTAGATTTTGATTCTTTTGGCAGAGGGCTACCTACCCACAGGTGGCACCGGTTTTGCTTCACTTGCAGGAAAGCTCCGCTTCTATGTGGGGAGGGTTGTCTCTGTTCAGCCCACTGGTGGGAAGGCTTTTGACGCTGAGTTTAGTATCAGGATGCTCACCTGCTCACAGGTGTAAGACACAATCTCCAATATTGGTTTTCTTGGTAATAAAGGTGGAGGTTTAGTCTCCATCTGCCTTGCTCCTTTGTTTCAAATTCCAAATTGGTTCAGAACTTGGACGGAAAGAGGTCTTAATTGCCCTTTTCCCCCAAGTCCCAGCATCTCGTGGATTGGCTCTAGGACGTGGCATTTGGGAAACAAAATAACTCCTGGAGATTGATGCTTCTGGCAGATGCTGTACAACATATGGGCCACTGGTGTTTACCTGCAATTTCCTGCAAATTGTTTTGTTCCACTGTTGGCTCGTATGGTCATGCCATTGGCTTCTGGTGATCTGGTGAGCAGCTTTGAGCCTCATCTCATGTGCAGTGTTCTATCCCTATTTCTTATCTCTAAGTGATAACAACAAGCTAGGCTGAATGGCTCTGAATTGATGCTGTCCTCAAATCCACCAAGCACTACAATATAAATCCCCTGTGCCGTATATCTACAGTCTGCAGCATCATAGAGGTCACACACACGGAAAAAAAATTCAGTACATGTTGTTAATTATCAGCTGCTAATGCTGATAATCCTTCAAAAATGTATTTGTGAATTCACATAGAATTTGGATTCTCATATACACAAGCAAGTCTTGCTGTTTAGAGATGTTAATTAGCTGTCCAAGGCATCTCTTCTCTATCCACCCTAAGAGTAGGAAGACTTGCTCAGACGTGCCCATCTAAGAAGTCGTTCCCTTGACTCCCCCTGCGTCCTCCTCCTCCAGCTATACGTCTCTTCTCCTCAAGAGTTAGTAAAAAAAAAAAAAAAAAAAACAAATGGGTTATCTGTGCTTCTCTTCATTTCTTCCCCAACTCAGTCCAATCCAGTTTTCCCCTCACCCTCTCCAATCACCCAAACAGCTCTGTGTAGTATAATGCTTCCTAATCCCACTGGTATTTATCAGTCTTTTTCTCCTATAACTTGTTGGCAGCACCTGACACTTTTGGCCACTCCTTTCTTCGTGAAGCTCTATATTCCCCTGGGGACCTCAATTTCTTATAACCCTGTTTTTCCTCCCACCTATACTGACAGCCCTTTTCAGTTTCCTTTGCAGGACCATCCAATCACTGATTTTTACCTGAGGCCCAAACACCTGAGCAATAGACCAGTACATCCAAGCGGCTATTTGATATCTTAGATTTGAAATTTCACAGGAAAGTGAATGTTACTCCCATTTGCAGGGATATACCAGCCAGAAATTCTGGAATCATCTTTTCCACTTTTACTCCAGAAAGTCAAACTATTACTACCTCCAATTTTTTTTTTTTTTAGAATTTGCCTGCAATGAAGGAGTCATAGGAGATGCAGGTTTGATCCCTGGGTTGGAAAGATCCCCTGGAGGAGAGCATGGCAACCCACTCCAGTATTCTTGCCTGGAGAATCCCATGGACAGAGGAGCATGGTGGGCTACAGTCCACAGGGTTGCAAAGAGTCGATCACGAACAAAGCAACTGAGCACGCATGGACAACTCTCTCTCAAATGGCACTTAGTTTCCTCTATCTTTAGCCTGCTTATCTATCATTTGTACTAATAGAATGTCCCTCATGGACGGGGTAGGGCTGTTGCACTTCTGGTGCTGCTGCTAAGTCACTTCAGTTGTGCCCAACTCTGTGCGACCCCATAGATGGCAGCCCACAAGGCTCCTCTGTCCACAGGATTCTCCAGGCAAGAATACTGGAGTGGGTTGCCATTTCCTTCTCCAATGCATGCATGCATGTTAAGTCGCTTTAGTCATGTCTGACTCTGTGCCACACTATGGACAGCAGCCCTCCAGGCTCCTCTGTCCACAGGATTCTCCAGGCAAGAATACTGGAGTGGGTTGCCATTTCCTTCTCCACTGTTGCACTACAAACTTTTAAAATTGTAAATCTGATGTCACCCCACCTTTATCCCATCAACTGAAAACTGCCCCATGCCCTTTCATGTCTTCAAGGACAATGACCAAATCTTTCACATGGCCCCCAACACCTCGGAAGTCCAGTCTCTGCCTCCTTACTCATCTTATTGGCTTCTGTACCCCTCCAGTCTCCTTACTCTTCTCTAAGTTTCTCTAGGGCTTCATGCTCTCTCCACATTGTTTTTCTGCCATAACGATCTCCCTGCTAGCTACTACTACTGATCTGTCAGAACTCTCATCAAGGACCACCTCCTCAACGCAATGCCTGTATATTTTTTCCTTTCTAGCATTTATAATTTGCAATGAATGTTTGGTTTATAGTCATCTCTGCCACTAGTCTATTCTGTAATATTGATGAGGGAGGGGGCATGTGTTTTTTGCCCATATCAAATCCCCAGAGCCTGGAATAGTGCATGGAACATAGTACATATTCAATAGCATCTGTGGGATGAATGAATGACAGCTATCGTACACTGGGGACTGGTAGAATGAGTGTGCGTGATACTTCTGTCACAGGTTTTGTAATGTTTAAAAACATGCTGCTGTTGTAATTAGATGCTAAGATCTGATTTAAAAAGTAATTATAAAAACATTCCCAGGGGAAAGTATGATCTACTTTATGACACCTACTTTATTATATGGATTCTTCAAAGAGAACATTGTGGTGAAAGGTGGGCTCCTGGTATTGATCTCTTATTTAGATTTAAGATTCACATCTTCTGTGCCCCTAGAAATCCTACCAATATTGCTGAATATAGCCATAAGGCTCAAGAAGTTTAACAAATGACTAGATTAAAACCTAGGTGAAAATATATTAAAAACTGCTAAATGTGCATTTTATTAAAAACGCAGCGACTAGAATAAAGAAAAGGCAATGGAGCCTTCTCATGCCAAACACTTAATATACAGCAAAAGTGATTTCCACATTTATTTTCTCCTCTACATCAAAGTAAAGTGAGGCTACTATCCCTTAGCGTAGTACCTTCATTTATATAGGCAACTTTAAAATAATTTGTTTAATATACTGGTTCATAAAATTATTAACACTGCTGTACTTTTTTCCAGTGGTTTATCACCTGTTTTTCAGAAATGAAAGGCAATATTGTTCGGACTGACTTCCAGTTTACAATTAGTTGGTATTCAGAGATTTCAGGTTTTAAAAACCACAATATCAATGTTAACCTAGTATGTTAAAGCCCAGGTTTTCAAGCCAAATTTAAAAGGTAACTCCATATTTTGTCTTTAATTCATTTACTCATAAATATGCTCATGGATGGTTAGAAAAGATTCCCAAGAAAACCTCAATACTTGGCAGTTGTAAATAACCATCTGCTACAGCAAAACCTTTGTTATATGTAATTCTACCCTGAAATCAAACCATATATAGTTGTAGAATGCTGTATTAGATTGATGTAGAACCTTAAACCAGAGAAGAGCCAACATTTCTCTCTTTTAAAACGAGTATGTGGATTAATTACAAGGTGCTGATTGACCAGGGTTAGTTTTTATCCCTGTCTGCACAAAAGTAATTCCTGCTACTTCCATCAGTTTGATTGGGTCAAGGTAGATAATTCAGGCTGAACCTAATACAAAAACTTCTGTTTACTATGGCATCTGAAGTTAGCGTGGACTTTTTTTGTTAAGAAATAATTCTTGTTTACATGTGAAGAGCTCTTAGTGGCATAATAAGTTAGATTCCTCCATGCTCACTATGGAGAATTATTCAAGGTTTTCAGGTACTGCTCAGTTTAGGTGTCCATTAGAAGCAGTTTTTTAAGTATTAGACTAGAAAAAGTAAGAAAACATATTTACCTTTTTGGGGGCCCCATTTGGTCTCTAAGTATCAGATAATACTCATACCAACATTTAAGGAGTCACAAATACTATTTACATTAAAGACAAGGGAACACACTCAAAAAACCTTAAAAGGTTCCCCTCTTTACTCTTGCTGGAAACATTTGATAATAGAGTTTTAAGTTAACGAGCAGTTGACTTACCAAATTTTCTAACTAACAGGATTTGGGCAGTCTCAGAGAGATACAGCTTTAACCGGATCACCTCCTTCTTGGGGAGACCTCCCTTTCACCTCCCACGTTAAATACAATTCTTTCACATAATTTAAAATGGTTTGTAGTTACCACTATCAACAAAATAGTATAAAAGATAGTGTTACAACTCACCATATTAGAGATTAAATAGGATAATATATTTTGCCTCAAGTTAAATGGGAAAACAGTGTTCGGATATGAGTTTTCAGAATTCAGAAGTTCTTTTCCAATAAAGAGTATTCTACATAAGGGGTAGTCAGATGCTATGAACACAGGTGGGCTCTGCATCTTGTGTCTGTGTATATCAGAAAGTGGCCTATATTATGAAGATGCCTTGGAGGGGATGACACAGGAATTGAATTCAGAAGAACAAACAGGAATAGATAGAACAGCCTGGAATTTCAGAATGAGGTGAGAAGCAGGTATAGGGCCTGCCGCCTGCAAAGACCCAAGGTGTCTGTTTGAGGGAACTGCAAGCAATGTAGTGAGGTAGAAACGTGTGTGTGTGTGTGTGTGTGTGTGTGTGTGTGTGTGTGTGTGTGTGTGTGTGAGTGTGTGGTGTAAAGAAGGGGAGAAATAAGAGACAAGACTATAGAGGTAAGCAGGAACCAGGCCATGAATATCTTAAACAGAGTTTGACTTTATACAGAAGCAATGACAAAGTTTTGAAAGGTTTGAAGCTAAGTACCATGATCAGAGAGCTTCCCTGGTGGCTCAGAGGTTAAGGCATCTGCCTCCAATGTGGAAGACCTGGGTTCAATCCCTGGGTTGGGAAGATCCGCTGGAGAAGGAAATGGTAAACTCACTCCAGTATTCTTGCCTGGTGAATCCCATGGATGGAGAAGCCTGGTAGGCTACGGTCCACGGGGTCGCAAAGAGTCGGACACGACTGAGAGACTTCACTTTCACTTTCTTTCACTTTCACCATGATCAGATCTGCGTTTTGAAGAGAAGACACTAACTGAAGTTGGAAAACACATTGGAGGGAGTAAACGCAAGTAGGGAGATAAAGACCAGATGGGAAGAGGATGATGGTGGCCTGGATAAAGGCAGCGGGAGTGGGGATGCATGTGGCTTGGGAATTGATTCCATGGGGTTGGGAGTGAGCAGGGAGAGGAACCAGGGGTAGTTCAGACCTATGGTGGGGGCACCATGGGGCTCACAGGGGTTCGCACAGAAGAACAGAGGAGTTTTAGTCTTGAGACAGCGGGTGATTCAGGGAAACGATGAGTTTCCCATTCTCAGAATTAGGCTACCCTGAATTTTTCCCCATTATAATTAATGCTTTGAGAACTTTTTTTGAACATGTACTATTTTAGTGCCTTTAGATTGCATTAGTTGTTCCTTCAGATGAGAGTCTATCTCCTCCATCTCTGCTTCTCACAGTTTCTCACACTGCAGTGGCTTAATAAGTGCTTATCTCATGATACCCTTGGGATAAATTCCCAGGAAGAGCACTGCTGGCTCAAAGAGGAAGACTTTGATAATTCCTACTATGTATACACTTCCAGGCCTTATCCAAAAAGATCATCTATTTACACTGTCAGCAGTAATGCATGAGGATATTTTTCTTTTCCTTACAACCTTTCCAGATTTGGCCTTGGACTTTCATTTACCTGGTAGGGGTAAAATTCATTTTAAAATTTGTTGAATATACAATTTTAATTTCCTATTTGTTTTATTTTGGGTGAAACAGCTGAAAGCTTCCTTGGACCCCTTCCTTATTTAATTACAGTCTGATATTGTGCTCACATTGACATAAACGTGTCTGTGTTATCAAGTTTCTAAAGTTTGCCATGTATATTTTTGCATTTTTTTTGGCTTTCATTCTATTATAATCTTTAAAGGTTTTAAATTATATATATATACATTTTGCCACCTTTCCCTTTCAACAGTCATTTCCTTCAACAAAAATTTCCCCTTTGTAGCTGAAATTGTGCTACTCCAAATCCATAATTCTTTAATTGCTGAGAGTTTGTTGAGGCACACATATTTTTTTATGGTATGTGGTCTGAATCTTAGAGAATTTTTCTTTCATGGTATAGGCTGTAGTTAGTAATTTTACTGGTTTTTACTCAATTCATCTGTATGATATCTGTAAGAAATATTTATGTGGGCTCATTTTTCCTATCTAATTTTATTGTCTTAAATTTAAATTATCCTGTGCTCAACCTTCCACTAAGGGAAATAAATTTTATCATTACAGACAAGAGGCTAAAACAAAACTATCTCAGAAAGGGTGTACACCAGCACCACACCAGGTGCTTTATGTAAAACCACTGTGAAAAATAATATTACACCCACATTACAGAGGAGGAAACTGGGGCTCAGAAGGGCTGAACAGTTCGTACAGGATCAAATATCTGGTAAGTGGCTGAGAACCTAGTTAAATGCATCAAGGATGTCCCAGAATGTCACCAAAGTTTAACAGAATACAGATGAATTTGCCATGAAAAAGAAAGGGAATAAGAAACCCTCGAATGGGTTATAAATATAAAAAACTGAAAGATGAGGTTGTCCCACCTGGATAGCATGAGAGAAAGAAGGAAGGGGGCAAGAAAACATGAGTCTGTACAAGAACACACGCTGGAGACAGGGAAGGCGCGAAAGACATGGTGTCTGGCAGGGGCTGAGCCCCGTTTCTGCCACTTAGGAGCTGTGTGGCCTTAGTCAAGTTCCCCAAGCATGTAATGGATTGTGGAGTGAAGGGTGCAAGAATGAGCAGGAAGAGCTGCCAGGGGCTGTTATCACAGACAGGGTGGTACCCAGGAAATCACAAAGCTTGTGAAGCACCTACCCACACTGCCTGCTGCTCAAATATTGCCCATGATTGTTATATGTGTCAGCTACACCACGTCATCAACTCAAACAAAAGTTTCAGGTTTCCATTTCCAAATAGAAAACAGTTCCCAGTTTGTGTGTACCTTTTCTAGGAGAGGTATGAGGTATAATCTGGCATCGTGTAATTTAAAATAAAAGTGAAATCCAGACACCACAAACCTAGTTCTACAGTAATCTATAACAAGAGCTTCTTTCTTTTTCTTCTTTTTAAAATTGAAATATAGTTGATTTATAGGCTTCTCCAATGGCTCAGCCGGTAAAGAATCCACCTGCAGTACAGGAGACACAGGAGATATAGGTTTGATTCCTGGGTGGGGAAGATCTCTGGGAGGAGGAAATGGCAACCCACTCCAGTATTCTTGCCTGGGAAACTCCATGGA